>NC_087062.1:26645218-27044063 GCF_963678635.1 Symsagittifera roscoffensis | reverse complement strand
GTTTCACTATTTTACTGTTTTATACAAAATCTTTTTTTTTATTTTTTTTCTTCTGGCTAAAACTGAGAAAAACTTAAACAGAGTGCATGTTTGTGTCTTTGTGATTGAGTGTGAGCTTTTTTGAGTTTTCGATAAAAAAAACGAAAAAAATCTCAAATATTAAAAGATGAATTTGAAAATTTGAGTTATCTTCTAAAATCGTTTTTAAACTAAAGAAAACAAATCAGGCTTTTTTTATTTGATGACTTTTTTGAAAAAAAAAGAAAGCTGTTTTTTTAATGGTGTTGTCGTACAATGCCAGCAAAAAGCACAGTCACTAGACAGATTTTTGATTTTTTAAATTTAAACAACTAAAACAAAAAACTTTTTTTAAAACAGTTTTTTGTTTTTATATTTTTAAGTAATTAGGATTTAAACTAAAAAAAAATTGAAAAACTAGAAGAGTTTTTTTCAACGAAACTATCCGATCAAATTTGGAAAAATTTTATGGGCTCAATCTGGTTTTCCGGGATGCCGATTTGATTTAATTTTTCGCGGGTCGAGGTGTTCACTAAATGTTTCGACATTCAAAGAGGAGTACAAGTCAGTGCTTGACTAAAAACAAACAATCGAGACAGGGGTTCTGGTTGAGCACAAATTCGAAACAAACCTCAAACTCTGACAAAACATACTTCGAGTACGGTTGAAAGATACATCGAGCAGGGTATAAAGATACCTCGAGCACTGTCGAAAAATACCTCGAGCTAAGCCAAGCACGGTCGAAAACTACCTCGAGCACGGTCGAGTAATACCGATTGAACCGCTGTAACTCGGAGTCAAAAAAATTTTCTCCCAAATAACAACATGTTTTTTTAAACATTTTCAACACAAACTGCAAACCAGTAGTTGCAAACATTACGAGGCCAAACTGTGCATTTTGTGCATTGTAAGCGGATTCCGCGACAAGGACGCTCCCTTTGTTCTTTTTTTGTTCTTTCATTTTCTTTGATCGTTCCGACAAAACTTAAACATGTTTACAGACTTGTCTCGGAATCCAGGAACATGCACACACAAAATTGTGCTCCTATCCAGTGCACAGTTTGGCCTCGTAATGAAAATGGAAAACAAAAAAGGTCAAAAAGTTCATCTCTACATGGCAGTTAAATAGCAAATAACTCTAATCATTTCATTCTGATAACAAAGCATCATGAGAACTTACCCGAAAAGCATTAATTATAATGTTTAAATTTGGATAACTCATGTTGTTTCACAGTCAAAACATAACCAAATTTGGTCAAGCATGGTCAAAACAAATATTACTTCGGTCGAGCACGGTCGCACAAGTTTGTTTCGGTCGAGCACGGTCAAAAATTGAAGTGAACAATCTGACCCGGGTTATGCTGCGGAAAGAAACGACACACAAAATTGAACGAGTTGTGTCTGTTTAGACGATTTTTTCATGAAACACTTTTGTGAGCTTATACCAGAAAGCAGGACAAAAATAAAAGAGAACATAACTGGTCATGAGCATCCGGTGCAATGTTTTTTTTCTCGCCTTCAAAACAAGCTCCTTTCAAACAATTTTTTCTAGCATGTGTCAAAGTGTCAAACATATATCTTAAATAATTGAAACCAAACCAATTTTTGTGCCAAAAACTTCCGAAACAATAAAAAATGCAAGACAACATACTAGCTGTGATACGAGCTGTCTTGTTTATGCAGATGAATTTTTTCTAATGTCATCCTATCCCGTGTCTCAATAAAAACTTTGTAAATGAGCACAATTGAAAGTGAAAATTGAGACGTATATCATCTACCATACGGTTTATGCCATCAAATAAGAGCGACGGTAATTCCAATAATTAATTCAACTCGATTGTGGAACTTCATTTGATTGACAAAATTGGGTTACATCTAACTGATTGGTGCACAAAATTAGCCGAGTAAGAAAGATGCGATGTATTTTGAGTTCCTTCAATTGACTGTTTCCCGCTTAATGAAACACTCTCAACAAAAGATTCGTATTTGACTGCCAAATTGGCATGTTCTTTTTCACCACCCTCTTCCGGATAATAAATCCGATGCAACATATGTCGCGATGATAAGACGTAAAAACAGGGTAAAGTGCAAAATAAAAGTAATGAGCTAACTAACAGGAAACTTGTATAATAGCCGAAATGGTCCATAAAAAATCCTCCAATCAAAATGGGCCCAATCATTCTTCCACTGGCAAAAGATGCATTAAGTAAAGCGGCAGTCATCAATTTAACTTTGCTCTCAACTTTGAACCCAATTTTGTAGGCAACTGTTTCAAAAATCAAATAGACTGAAGTAAAGCTCGAAGCATTTGATACACCAATTAACATAAGGCATAAAATAAGACACCAACGGGATTCGATCTCTGGAACCTGTGATTGTAACCACAAAAAAGAGAAAGCGACAGCGGCTGTTAAACAGCTGATTAAATACATCCTTCCCGCGTGACCTTTGTCAACTAAAAATCCGAGAAGGGGTGCTGACAAAGCGTAGACTCCAGAAAACGCAAGGAAATAATATCCGGAAGTTTCACCAGTTACTCCGTAAACATCATGCAAGTAAGGACCCAGGGCAACGTCTAAAAAACCCATGTAAGATGCGTGAAAAACAATAGGTAAGCAAGCACAAATAGTAGTTAGCCGGGTTGAGAAGTAAACAAAACTAAATCCCGGAGGGTCCATTTCTTCGGCTACGTGTTCGGATCCCACAGTCGGCATTTGAGACAAGTCGGCTTTATGGTTTTTTGGCGGTTTTCCCGGAAGGAACAAAATACACAGAAAAGCGAAGACTATTTGAGTGGCAGCAGCGACCACAAAAGGAGTTGTGTAACCACCCAATGAGTATAAAGCGCTTCCGACCGATGGTCCAACCATCAGACCGAGACCGATCGAAGTTTCGATTAGACTTGTTATTCTTCCCGCCCATTGGGGAAACATGGGGACCAGGAGAGGCACTCCAGTAGACCATACCATTGAGGCTCCAATTCCCATTACAAAACGAACTGCGGTACAAACTACTATGAAAGGAGTTCCTCCCACACTAAAACCCATGATTCCAAAAAGACCGTTGCAACTAGCCGAAATTAAAGCCCCGGTGCAAAAGAAGAATTTCTGGTTTTTCGGCTGAATGAATGAAGCTAAAGCAAACGCGGCGATGAAGTTCGCGACATCAAATGCGCCGGTGATGATTCCTATGAAAGTAGTTGAAACGCCTTTATGATGTGATGCTTCAGTCGGGAAAAACGGGCCAAGCTGAGAATAATTTAGCCCCTCACCTACATAGAAACTAAGACCGAGGATAAGGCCTAAAATTTTGACACATTTCGACTGTTCAGACATTTTGAAGAACAAACTTGGAATTTAGAATACAACTAAATTTAAAGTTTACCAATTAAGTCTATCAGAAACTCTTTGTTTATAGAGAACTGTTTGTTTGTTATTGGTGAAACTGAGCTGGCGTGTAATCTGGATATGCTAAACGGATTGGTTTATGAAAAGGTAGCCATTTAGTTCAATTATACCTTCTAAGGTGATTGACATATATGCGACATAACGTCATTAAACATGGGCGTTGTCGCATTCGCATATCAAAACACGCAGATGAGAAAAATTGTAGCATCAAACCATGAAACTTCAATTTTTACAAGAATTTTACAAGTATTCTTGGTTTTCCACAAAAGCAGTCTACAAAACATGCTGAATTTGCATAAGAAGCAAACAAATACCAAAAAAAGATCGTTCGAGGTGACTATAACTAATTGTTATAATATCCTATCTATTAACAAACTTTTACCATCTACAATTTAACTAAGAGTGCGTCCAAAAATATGCGTTCAAAAGCTCGATAAAAACTTAAAGGTAATATGATCAACTTTTAAAAACCGCTTGCACTTTCACATTCCCAATTATTTTCAATGTTTTCAGGGCTTGTATCGAAGAGCAGTAAAGCTCAATAGAAATGTTCTAAATATTACACCTCACAATATAACGTCGCGGATACATTAAAAATTAAATCAAACTTCGATATTTCGATCGTGATTGTTATCCGTTATATACTATTTGTTAATACCATACTAAGTTATTTATGTGCAGTGCAGTATTAATTATGATCGACCTTTAAGGCTATACACAATAAACGGTGACCTTCAGGTCATACCAGTGACGTGTATGCCACGACTTATTATGAGATCGGAAGTCAGGATAGCTCAGACCGAGAAACCGTACGACTACGGATTCCTAGTACAGTAAACACATGATAGAAGTGCCTTACAACATGGCGCAGCCATCAGGTTCGGATCAGAGCTGAATGTTCCACTTTTTTTGCATAAATACACGACCCAATCACCAGAAGAAAGAACCAAATGGGTTGGACTACAAAAACGTGACCGCGAATATCGAAACCAAGAAAAAAAAATACGTTTGGAAAACGAGAACTAAAAGTCGATGCAAGCGGAGTACTATGCGGCATCGTACCATGGGACGACGCCGACTCAAAAGCCAAAACTCACACCATTGATATCCAAACCGTTTCAACAATAGACCTGTGGACAGAACTCGAGGACGTAATCGTTTCTGAAAAACTAATAGCCTTCGAACGCTATAATTTCATTTGGCGCATTCAGAAAAAGGTTGAACTAATAGAGCAATTCCATGCGGAATTGGTAGAGCTGTTCTCTAAAGCGGAGATAGAGAAGACGAATTGATTTGGGATATGTTTACAGCCCACATGTTGAAAGAAAAAATATCGGAAGAACTACTGGCGGAGACGAGCACTCCTAAAAATGAGTATGAATACGCAATTAGACAAGAAAATGGTATTGAAGACAACCGAACAAAAAAATCGATAGTCAAGGACATTCCCAAACATCTGTAAGCAAGAACATAATTTAAGAACCAGTGAGTTTGATAAACCAACGGAAGAACAAACAGCCTCAAAGGAAAGGCACGGGAAAGGAAACGCCCCGAATTTCCAACGAAACCAAAGTCAGCAAGGACAACAAAATTTACCGGGAAATTTCAGCTCCAGACAGAACAACAAGCAACGTTATAAAGGCGGAAACCAATTTGCGCCAGGAAATCGTACAAAAATGCCCGGCCAAATACAAATTTTGCTACAAATACAGCCGACGGAAACATTTTTAGAGCGTTTGTCGCACAAGGAAGAACAACAGGAGCAACAAGAAGATAACGTTGACCCAGTGGCCTTTGCAAAGTAAACATCAGCCAATTGCTGGGAAGTGATAGACGACCTATATTCTTGATTGGCAACAACTGAAGGGTGCGAGGAAAATAATCCTGCAATATTTTAAGAGGAGGACCTAAAAAACTAAAAAACCATAGGAGTTTAAATTACCGCTTTAGCAGATTCAGGAAGCGTAATGTCATTCCTCAACAGACAGATGGCAGAAACACTGCTCCGATCGGTGAAAAAAGTCAGTTGGAAGCGAATTCTAAAAGAGGACGCATCCTATAATGTCGCTTGTTGTAACCGGGTGTACATAGAACCATAAGGTAGACTTATTTTGCCAATCGAATTAGGCGGTTGGACATTCAACTCTGCGATATCTCTTATATAGGAGTCCCAGCGCGCTAACAGGTCGATTTTCTGCCGAATATAGGTATAAAACTCCACCAAGAGAATGCAAGCCACCAGATGGTACTAAACATCAAATAAAAGAACAAATTGGATCCAAAATCGGGTCAAAGAACAATACAATGGGTTATATACACAAGTCGGATGACCAAAAAACCATCGTGGTAACAACGGAAATTGTAGAAAGTTTCAATTCAAAACAACAAAAAGGAAGGAGAGTTCCTATTCATCTTCAAGAAAGAGTCGAACAAGAAATAAAAGAAATTGGTAGCGCAAAATCATGTAAAAAGATGGAGAAAAGCAGCGAAATGCAATTTATTAGCCCAATAGTCATTACGGTAAAAAGGATCAATCGATAAAGCTGGCACTGGATTCAAAACAGATCAACAAAAATGAGTATCGTAGCCCAACATAGAAGTGCTACTAGCCATATGTAGTGCATGCGGTCAAAACACCAGGGACCGAGCAAGGACCGGGCAGTATTCACATGAAATTGATTTTTGGTCAATTTTTGACACATTTAGCGTGAGACGCATCGGAAACATGCCTAGGGGCGGCCTCAGAACAAAATTCATCTGAGGGTTGGGTGCTAGTTTCATTGACGTCAAGATTTTTGAACTCTCTTGAGGAGAAGTACTCTCTTAAGGAGTTAGAGTTATTGTGGATTTTTTGGTCAGTCGGACATTTCAAATATTATCTCTACGGCAAAGCATTAAAATCGTTAAGGACAATCTAGCACTATTAAGTGCCTTGAGTGCATCAGAAAAAACAAAGTGTGTCTAATGCAGGTTATCCAGATGGATCGATAGGTTACTACCCTTTAACTACGATAACAAACATCTGGCACGATCAAAAGAGGGATTAAATGAATAATTATCAAAAACCCAATGAGTCCCATGCTACCGGCATCCAATTATGGTTAGTCGCGAATCACTGAAATTGATTGACAGCCAACTGACTCCGTCTGAAATGCGAAACAAAATCAGCTGCACTCGCATTCTCAATATTCCAAGATTAAAAAAACGAAGAATGGAACACCAAACAATAGCAAGAGTTTTCTCTGCCTCACCATTATACAGACAACTCGTACAGAAGAAAAAATCTTGAAAAAACGATGTTACCAATGGACAAACCACGCGAGGAACCAACGGTTCCAAAAACTCAGGCAGAAAAAAAGCCATTCGATAAAATAGACAACGAACCACAAGCAATGGATACAAATAACCCAGTTCATTATCTACACCAGAGGGGGACAACACAAGCTTCCCTATCAGCGAATGTATCAGAGTGAGAGAGGTGCTATCCAACGAATATGAGAAACTGCTTGAGCGAAAGAAATTAAATTGGACGAGCAAGACCGGAACAAAATGGAAACATCAATTACAACTTCACTCCAATTGGACAAAACACCCATCACACTTGAAATCCCGAAAGACATGAGAGGCACATGAGACAAAAAACGAACACATAAGGATGAGTGACCCTAAAGAGATGCAAGAAGTGGATTCAAGAAAAACAAAACAGTCCAAAAACAGAAACTGGAAAACAATGCCCAAGCAGAAGAAAGTACAAAAGGATAGTTTTCTACCTGGGAGAACCGGACACCCCAATGAAAAAAAAACAACACCAAAAAAAAACAAATTGAAAAAACCAACATCGAACCAAGAAGCAGTCTCTCTGAAATCATTGATGGGAACAATCGCAAAACATAAGGATAGTGACAAGAGGGAACGTATCTTAAACAAAAGTCCAGAAGCGATATTTTGAGGAAAGGTTATCACAAAAAACTGAGGAATTATCTTTGTTCTAGTTTTTGAGGAAGTGAGACTGCAGTAAGTAAGCGTCAAGTTTCAGAAAACATGGTAACAAACAAACTGAAAAATGTGTTTTCAGAACAATGTTTCTAGCAAATCAAAAAGTATAACATTCGCAAAAGTTGCCCCGGTCCGCTCATATTTTTTTGCTCGCACCGGTAGGGAATAATTTTGATTTTGAGATTCTTTGATCGCGTGCGTGGGGGATATATTTTGTTGGATCACAGCGATTGAGCTCGGTTTGAAAAAGCTTAAACTACCAAATTTAAATTGCGACGGTCTGAAGTTACCCAATTTTGATTGCGGCAGTCTAGAAATGTCAAAATGGGTCTTATTATGAAAACAGATTCTCATTCTCAGGCCGTGTATCCAGCCAAAACTCAATATGTTTCTACCACTCATTTAGGTGTTTGAGGTAATTTTCGATGTGGAAAATTTTTTGAAAAATTAATTTATTGTTGAAAATTTTAATATTGGGCTATTTTTCATTCCACTTGTGTAACTTGCACTGATTTATGTACCGTAAGGACCCCCCCACATGTCAAATTTAGGTTTCATTGTGATTTGTAGGGTTATTATGGCGACTTGTGTGACGTTAAAAGTTGATAAGTTTAAAAAACAAATCTATTAACAAAAGTATTACGTTCAACATGAAAAGTTCACTGAATCAAGATTCGACACCCTGCAGACCTTTGAACTATTTTGAGATATCCATTTTTGGCTGAAGGGCCCCTTTGGCGCCAATTCATATTAATTTTGAGGGGGGTAGCGCGCGCCGATAAAACGCGAGTGTTTGGTCAGAAGTTTCCAAAAAGTTCCTAGAAACCCTTTTTGGCCTCTTTTTTCTAAAAACTAGCCTGCGGCGCACAAAATTTGGCCGAATCATGGTCTTTCTAATTCTTTGGGAGGTCTCGGAAAATCATTTCAAAATCTAGCCTGCGGCGCACAAAACTTGGCCAAATCATGGTCTTTCTATTTCTTTGGCAGGTCTCGGAAAATCAATTTAGTGGTCGACCTAAAAAAAAAGGTCAACAAAGTTTTCGAACATGTTTTGATTATCCGCTCCCCCCCTCCAGAAAATCCTAGATCCGCCCTTGCACTGAATCAAGATAGTGTGTTAATAACGTTCTAAAGCGATATTTTAAATGCAGAGCTTTTAAAAGTTTTCCCCACTAACCAAAACAAGTGTTAAGTGATTAGTTTTGGCGTCAGGCATCGGGTTACTCAAATTACCTTGACTCAATTAGTTTTAAAATCAATTTCTGTACCTATACAAATCGCTGCTAACGCTACACCAGAAAACTAGGAAAATTTAGCAAGTATTAAACATCTCAAGTCGGTTAAACTCGAATGTTTCCAACCCCTATAATGCATCGTCAACAACAACATTGTCAACACATCATAACAATCCCATCACTAAATATCTTTAAATCTTAATTTTGCTAGGAACATTTTTTGAACAACACGTGGAACACATTTTCTTCCCTAATTTTAAATTTTTTTTAAATTTGTGGTGAATGAAAGTTTCTTCGATGATTTTCATGCAAAACTGCAAAAACCTGATCTATTGTTTCATCTTTTGAAAAAACCATCGGAAGACTTTTATAAATCTTAAAATTGAAAAGCAGCAGTATTTTTCTTGGGTTGAGTTTTATTCTTCAGGTTTTATATTCTTCAGAAAAACAAGACTGCTCATACCCGGTTCGAGATCTACGACATATTTTTAGATTTTCTAAGTCGCGCCGATGTCAATTTCCCTAACGTCAGTTCTTAATCCGAACAAAGTTAAATTTAAACCAAATTTAGATCGTGACAGCCTGAAAAAAGTCGCGATAATCTTGAAATTAATAGCAACAAAACTGCTCGTATCAAGTCAAAACCCTGAATGTTACAACGGACTTTTAAGGTCTATGGAACAGTACTAACAGGAAAAAATTAAATGTAATGAAATAAAAGGAAAAAAAATATGCAATTTTTGTGAAAATCATCAACCACAAGCCATATAAAATACAAAGTGACTTCGCTCCGAGTAATGAATCAATTATGGCAAATAAGCTTCCTTCGACCGATTTGGAACAATTTCTGAAACGGATTAAATCTCCTCTAAGCGCAAAATATAATAGCGCGAAATATATCGCGCGTTAGTTGGTCCAAAACTCTAAACTCCCACAACTGAAAAAAAGTGATCACAGGTGAAACATTTTTTCAAATTTAAGCTCAGGACAACAATACCTTTTGAATCAAATGAAAAGTTCCGTCAAAAAAGGTTTAGTGAAAAGTCGAAGTTTGTCTTACGAAAAAGAAAAATAACGCGAGCACTAATGTTCCGTTAGTTTTGTTACGAAAGACAGAACAAAAAGTCTAAAATTTATTCGTGTTGTTAAAGTCTAACACTGTGTCTCGAAAGACTGGACATAGAAGCTTTGGCCTGAAACAAAAAGTGCAGAAGCGTGATACAAAGATTAGAAAAATTTGAGGACTTTTGATTCAAGTCCTAGTTTTTGAGGAAATGATATCACAATAAGCTTACGTCAATTTTCAGACGTAAGCATTTAGAAATTTTTTTGAGAACAATCTTTTGTCATATTGAAACAGTAATGTAATACAAAACAATAAGTTTGTAGAGAACACAAACTACAATAGTCAGGAAAATTGCTCCAGTCCCGCTCAACTTTTCTTCAGTTCCACCCTTTGCGGTTTCTTTTTGGTTTTGCTTTTCTTTGATCGCGTGCAAAAACAAAAGCTGTGTGCATTACACCAACACAAAAGTTTTTGAAAATTACGAGTTGAAATAAAATAATACAATTGTTCCGACTTTCGATACGAAAGTAACGGAATATTTGTGCTCGGGGTGGGTTTTTTTTCTTCAGACAAATTTCGACTTTTTAACTAGCCATTTTTGACGAGATTTTTTTAATATCATTCGAAAGGTATTGTTGTCTTGAGCTCAAATTTGAAAAGATATTTCACCTGTGATAATTTTTCGTAGAGTTATAGGGGTTTAATGATTGGCATTTTGGCCAATTTGGGATAATTAACGCGCGATATATTTCGCGCTATTAACGCGTAAGTGGAGAGTTAATTCGTCTTAGAAATCGTTTCAAATTGGTTGAAAGAAGCTTATTTACCATCATTGATTTGTTACAAGGAACAAAATCTATCCTTTTGTACTTTATATGGCGTGTGGGGGGATGATTTCCATAAAAAACTTCAAATTTTAGAAAAATTAAATTTCATTTTTTTTACATTTAACTTTTTAATGTTATTACTGCTCCATAAACCTTAAAAGTCAGTCGGAACATTCAGGGCTTCGCCCCGCTACGAGCAGTCTTGTTTAGGCTATGTATCTTTTTTTATTATTATTCCTTATGCTTAAGCGGCGAGAAAATTTCATCCAGCTCAGAGATACAATCCTGGTTAATTTCAAAAAAAAATCAAAAAAAGGCTCGGACACAATATTGATTACGAGAGTTGATTTTTATTATATAAGGAGATCTATTGAATAAGGATCTCTAATTAACTAAGGTTATCTAACGTCCCATTAATTGACAGAGGCTTTTATCCGTTTTGTGTTTCAAGAACCATATAAAACTGAACATTTAGATGTCTTCTGAAGTCGACCAAGACCAAAATATTATTATCGAGTGTAAGAGAAAAAGCGTCTTATTCGACAAAGTTCATTCGAGATTTGTTCAAAACCGAAACGCCATAACACGATTTACAGCAAAAACAACCTGTTTAAAAATCTACCAAACAATTAGCTAAAGCTAATTTTGTAACAAACTAATCATTTTCTTATCGATTATTGCATGTTTAAAAAAAACTTCACGTGCAAAAAATTGCTTTCAAAGAGTAAACTTACAACATTATATTATGATAATATACCATCAAGCAAAAACGTATGTAAAGCTTTCGGTTCAAAGTATAACGCAGATTTGTTAAGTTGTACCTCAAGGAACCACAATATACTTTCCCATTATGTAACTGCTTATGCTTTTCAATAACATTTGTTCAAAATAGTTTTTTTTCCAGCATTAAACCAAAAAATAAACTTAACCTTTTCTTCAATCAGAATGAAATATTACAATTGAAGACATTCCGAATTTTTGTTAAGAATTTTAACCACTGAAAGTGTGTTTAAAAATCGTCTGGCTTAGGAAAATGCCGGAACATTGCGTTTCCATTTTCGTTTGAATCTCGTTTCGCACAGGTTTTAACTGTTTGATCAATTTGGACCCTTATATTGCTCATCTTAAATTAAGCGTCTGTCCCTATTTTAATGAAAAATTACAAACTCAAAAGTGCAGTTCTCTGATGACTTCGCATTTTGTATCTACGGCGATTCTTTGAAACAAGGTTAGATGTCCTGTTTTTTCCCAAAGTTTTAGTGTTATTGAATGCATTTTTCCTTTCATTTGACCAATTTCAAAATAAGCAATTGTTTGAATCGTTTGTCAAAAAGATAGGCAGCTTTTTCACTCTGAAACTGAGTATTGTGATACGAAAAACATAAATTTATGAAGTGTTAAAGTGTTGAACGTTCTCACTTGGTACCTTTCTTTTTTCGGTTTGTCATATATATATTATTCCTAGTATAACTATATAAACTACGTTGTTGGCTCCATTGGTTTAGCCATGTGTTTGGTGCGGCTACCAATTAATTAATACCTGCCAATCTTAGTTAAGTCTGTGTGTGTTTTAAGTTATTGTTGCTAACCGTTAAGACTAAAACAAGTCAGTCTAAATTCAGTGAATTTACGATATTGAACTTACAATTTTGCACATGGCGCAGCAATCAGGACAAAGCGCGGGATCAGGGAAAAATCCATTGGGGATTACGGCATTTTGGCCGAGCAAATCTACGGAAGCACCAATGCTGTGGGAGCATTGGATTACACGATTTACCTGGGGTGTAATAGCAAAACACTCATTCAATCCGAAGACATTCTATTTTGATCGGACGTTAACCGCGACGCGAATTACAGATCTGCCAGAGGAGGTGAATGGAAAAAACCGGTTAGAAGCTCAGCAGACACTAATTTCTAATCTCTACTTGTGTTTGGGGGAACGTGGACAGGACGAACTACATAACCGAAAACCCCATTTGGATCTGGCGACTACCCGATATCCACGGGTTTTGGATGAATTTGAGAATGCCTTCAGGAAGGAAAGAAACGAAACGTTCGAGACGTATCAGCTACTATCTCGGAAACAACGTGACGGGGAAACGTTGGAGGAATTTCACTCCGTATTGAGTGGACTGGCCGCTAGATGCTCCTTGGGAGCATTGGAACGACGGGTGTTACGTGACGTATTCATAGTGAATATGTCCAATAAGGAGGCTCAAACGGAACTATGTCGTTCAACTAAGACACCAGATGAGGTCTACCGGATTGCTTTGTCATATGAGCGGGGTGACAAATACGCTAAGTCATATAAAGTATCCGGTGGGGGACTTACAGCAGCACCAGCGGGCTCACTACAATTTAAAGCGGAGCCTATAAGCGCAATCAGAGGCGGTTATCGCCGACCATTTCAAAGAGGCGGACGTGGATTTGGCAGAGGAGGCACAAGGGGCCGGAGGAGCAGCCGATCGCAAGTGCTACAATTGTGACCAGAGTGGTTTTACCCCAGATCATATTCCAATGTGTCCAGCAAGAAATGCAACCTGCAACTTTTGCAAGAAAACTGGACATTACGAGCGAACTTGTAGAGGACGTCGATCGGCGAATAGGGGTCGCGTAGGCATGATAAATGAGGACGACACTGATGGCGGGATTGCACGAGATTATCCGGAGGAGAGTGCATCTAATTACGGAAGTTCCGTCGGATGGGTGACTGATTCAAAGGCACCGGCACATGGATGGGATTCGGATAGTTCAACGGAGTATGTAATTATGTCAATCCGGCGGATGGAGGAAACAGAATTGAGAGTCGCGGGGGCCAAACTAGCCTTAAGAATCAATTGCAAAGCAACTCAGGTCTGGATTGATAGTGGTTCGCCAATATCCATCTTCACTATTGGGGAACTAAAACGTACCCTGGGAACAGCTAACGTACAATTGAAACCACTGGACCCAAAAGACGATCACTTCCGCGACTACGGCAACTATCCGTTAAAATTTCTGGGGAAAATGCAAGTCACGCTTCATTCCAATGGATGGACTTGCTCGGCGGATATCAACGTCATCGGAGGGTGCAGACCGTCTATTATTGGCAGGGATTTAATGCCAGCACTCGGACTGATGTTAGTACAGGCACCATCGACAGAAGGGGTGAACAGCATACATTCAAAGGAAGGAACTGTGGCGACGGACAATGACTTGGATGATTGGCAGACACATTTCAGTAAGCAATTTCAACATCTTTTTTGCAGGGTAGGGCGTATCCGAAATTATAAAGTGCAGGCTGAACTCTTCAAGAATCTAACTCCAATTCAACAAAAGGGTAGGCGAGTACCCATAACATTACAGGAAAAAATCGATAAGGAGATTGACAAACTTTTGGAACAGGGTCATATTCAAAAATTGGAAGAATGTTCAGATAAATATTTTGTTTCACCTATTGTCATCACAGTGAAAAAGGATGGTTCGGTAAAATTTGCACTGGAATCCAGAGAATTGAACAAGCAAGTGCATAAAAATAAATATCAAATGCCCAATATTGAAGAACTAATGGACATTGTAGGGCAAACAATCAGCGAGCGTAAACATGGGGGTGTTTTTTTACAACGATGGATCTCACGTACGCATACGGTCAACTTCCGTTAAATGAAAATACTGGCAAACATTGTAATTTTTCGTTGGTGGGAGGCCACTCTACCGGTAAATATCGATTCAAGACAGGATTCTATGGATTGACAACCATGCCGGCGGAATTTCAACGGGTCATGGATGCCATTCTGGCTGAATTTCCGTGCGCACATGCTTTCATTGATGATATATTAGTGATTTCAATAGAAACCAAAATTGAACATATTGCCCTGGTGGAGAAGATTTTAGCGAAATTAGATAGAGAAAATATGGCTTTGAAACTAGAAAAATGTCAATTTGCAAAAAACACTTGCGAATGGTTAGGCCACCGGATTACGAAATCAGGGATTACACCAATGGTGCAAAAAACGGATCCAATTGACAAATTAGCTGCCCCAAAAACGCTCTCACAATTGAAATCGTTCATGGGGTCAATCCATAGCCTTCACAAATACTTACCTGCGTTGGCAGAAACTTCGGCGCCCCTACGTCCGCTGCTTAGTAAGAAAAACGAATTCCTATGGACAACTGACTGCCAAACAGCGTTCAAATCGCTTAAGAAACAAGTCGCGAACATAGTCGAACTTAAGCATTTTGATGTGCATAAGGACATACGTATCGTGTGCGACGCAAGCCATAATGGTTTGGGGGCTGTACTCGAACAGCTAGGCGCCGAGGGTTGGCGACCTATATCATTTGCGTCCCGTTTTCTAAATGCGGCCGAAAAAAAATATTCGACAAATGAGCTAGAAAGGCTGGCCGTAGTTTGGGGTTCCGAATATTTTAGAAAATTACATTTTCGGGCGGCAATTTACGGTAGTGACAGATCACAAGGCTTTGGTATCATTATTGAATGGAAACAATAAGAAAAACAAAACTATGTTCAGTCGGTTGACTCGTTGGATCGATCGAATTATCCCCTTTGATTTTGTCATTGAACATATGCCTGGGGCTAAAATTGGCCTGGCGGATTATCTATCAAGGCATCCGGTGGGGGAAGCAACAAAAGTTAGTCTCTATGATAACACGTTCACAGTTGCCAAATTGCAGTCAATTACCAATTCACTCGGTTATATTGATACCAATAGAGGGATTATTAAGGCATCAAGGAAATTGGTTGTTTCAGCTAAAGATATACAAGTTGGAAACGATAGAATTAACTTTCCATCGGAAGAGGGCGTCAAAACGCGTGACCGTCGGACAACCAATCAGAAGCCAGTAAAACGAATAGCTGAGTGTAATGACCGCGAGGGCGCGAGAATAGTAAAGTCAATTACTGAATGTAAACTACGTGAGTCTGATATTAATTCCACAGTAAACAGTAGTCCTCCTTATAACCAAACAAGCTATCAATCTATCAAAACAAATACCTCTACAATGACATCACTTAATTTGAAGAAACTAAATGAATTATTGTTGAAACATCCAGAAATCACAAGCGGCAGTAGCAGCGAGGTGGAGATAGTAGGCGCACGACTAGAGGCGGAGACACATCACACTAGGGACATCCGATGCAACACGGTAATTTCCATTCCTTCGGCATTCGGAGGCGAACTCTTTCCGGCGGCATACCCAGCGGGGGACTGTAAGATCATCCGAAAAAGCAGTGCACTGCCAGAACTATTCAACCTAAAGCTAGTTGAAGCAAATTATAAAGGGGACCCTTAGATGCGTGTGATAAAAGAACTGGTGGAGAGTAAGGATCCGGAATTAGAAAGGAAGGTCAGAGCAATGGGTGCCTACCTCGGACAGCACACACATGATTTCCACGTGCGGAAAAATTGCCTGTGGATGGACGAACGACTCGTCATCCCCATACCACTCAGAAAGGCTGTAGCCAATCGCTTACATTGCTTTCACCACGGGCGCTCGAATATGTTCGAGGCTGCGAGGGATGTCTGGTTTCCCTATCTCCACCGGAGTTTAGTTGCAGCTGCGGATGGGTGCAAGGAATGCACGGATGCAGGTAAAAGCCTTAAACCATTATGCGCTAAAGGTGACGTTGGGAAAGTCTATGAACCACGGGAGCCAAATGAATGTCTACAGCTAGATTTTTGGGGTCCGATTAGATACTTAAATGAATCGAGTAAATATGTTTTGGTAGCGGTTGATCGATTCTCACGCTGGCCCTCTGCAATGATCTGCGGGAATAATAAAATGATAAGGTCCTTAAGTTCTTTAAACAATACATATCTCAACCTGGTGTCCCTAGGAAAATTTTTATGGACCAAGGATCAAGTTTCACATCGAGTGCAGTTAAATCATTTTGTAATTCCGAAGGAATAGAAATAATTTATTCACCCGTGAATGATCATCGCGCCACCGGATGTGTTGAACGTACCAATGGCAGCATGAAAAACTTTGTCTTAACTTACGTAAAAGAAAAATATAGCGGAAATTTAGAATCAGTGATAGAACGAGCCTTGAGTGCCCTGAGACTTGCTCCGAATGCTACTCTCAAATTATCGCCGTTTGAAGCTCATCACGGCAGGGAAGCAAATACGGTCCTTCGAAATTTTACGAAAAAGCCAACCCTGCAAAACCTAAATTGGGCCAGAGTGTTGAAACAAAAATCTGCCTATTTAGATTCTACTGACCCAAGAAATCAGAAGATTCCCCAACCCATGGCAACGGATTGGGAGGAACGATCCGACGTTGAGTTTGATGTTGATTACATGAACCATCCTAGACGACTGGCACAGAATCAACTATTTTCGGCGGGAGATGGAACACCAATGGTTGGCGGGAAACAGGCCTTGGGGGCAAGTCCAAACAGCCAAGTAAACGGACCGAGCTTTTGTTTCAACGACTTAAGGACAGCAATAAAAGGTATAGACCCATAAACCAAAAGGTAGTTCGCGTCTCTAAACATACTCTAACTCTAGCAAATGGCTCTGTACTTAGGAAAAGTGGAGTTGCTGAGAAAGTCATCAGGACCAACGCGCCAAATACTGCGAGCAAACTAACACTACCATCCCCAGCCATGAGTGCGCTGCAACGTCGGGCGGAATTGAAACGAGCACTGAACGAACAGGCGGCGGGGACAAGCACACAGAGTACGGCCGAAAACAGAACTCGCGAAATTTCACCAGCGGAGGAGGCAGATTCGGATTCGCAGTACGAGCCGATAACAATTTCCAAATATGCAGGCAACACAACAACAGCACCCGATCGGAACGTGGAAGCGAATGCACCAAAGGTGCTTAAAGATGTGGAAAACATAACGGGAAAAGCCAACTTATCCGAAGGAAGCGGAACTCTAACATCCAAGGGGGGTGGACACGGAGGTCCAAACCATGAGCACCGAACAAGGGGGAAGTGCCCCGAATTTGAGTAACGAGGGACAAGGGGAAAAACAGCCCAAAAAGAAAGGGGAGCGAGGGCGACGTTTACGCCTAGTATTATATTCTAGTCAGGAATCGGAAGATCAAGATGGGCAGGATCAAGGAAGAGTACCAGGAAACGGACGGCGGTATCCAAATTCGGCGGGGTTATGATAGACAGTATATTGAAAGCGAGACCAACCAAAGGAGGAGAGGACAGAGAGCGGGACACGAATTAAGCAGGAAGACACACTTGAAAGATGGAGTGAAATAGGAAACTAAAGAAAACTATTTAAACTAAAACTTATGCCCAGGGAGAGGGTGGACTACTGCGGGTCCAAAACTCAAACATTTCTCCGTCGGATAATTTTTAAAACTTTTGTTTAAAAAAATGGTTGTTGAGGGAATGTCATATATATATTATTCCTAGTATAACTATATATACTACGTTGTTGGCGCCATTGGTTTAGCCATGTGTTTGGTGCGGCTACCAATTAATTAATACCTGCCAATCTTAGTTAAGTCTGTGTGTGTTTTAAGTTATTGTTGGTAACCGTTAAGACTAAAACAAGTCAGTCTAAATTCAGTAAATTTACGATATTGAACTTACAATTTTTCACAGGTTTTTAACCCGTTTCCGAAGACGAAGACTTTTTTGGTTTTGATAAGTCGTGAAACACGTTTATCAAAACTCGTCAATTTAGTTTGTCTAAAAACAACCATTTGAAAAAATATTTTCTCGACACTTGAATAAATTTGGAATTTTCAATTTTAGTTCGATTCATGACTGAAAAAAGGTTGATAAGCTCAGAAGAAACCATCCGAAGTTATTTTTCTAATACTTGGTGCGCCATGGTTTTTCGCCATTTTTGGCGGTCGGAACAAAACAAATAATTGAGATAAGTGTGATCTGTTTGACTATTGTGGAGTTATCTCATCTTTGTCATTTTGACTTTCCAGTTTTTATAAAAACGGAGAATACGGACTATCCTTTTCATCAAAAGGAAAAAAACGTACAATAATCAAATTAGTAATTTTAGTTCATTTTCGTCAACTGGTTCATTACGAGTCTTAGCCAAAATCTGCAAACATTTTGACAATTAAACGACAATTATGGCAACTTCCCGTCCATCGTTCCACCGTACTGCGCCGTCACTCAAATGCCGAAGATGCGGCGAAGGCTTCACAGATGAAACTGCGAAGGAGCTGCCCTGTGGTCACTGTATCTGCGTGCGATGCGCGTCTGAGCTGGAGACTGCAACACAGGTAAGCGTTACAATTCCCTCTTTTTTCTTTTGTTTTATCGACGATAAATTTTTTGACATATAAGCATTTTGGCGCAAATTTTGAATTTTCTAAAAAAATAGAGCTTGTGAGTGTTTCGAGTCAGCCATTTTCGGAACGCGTGGAATGACTCTGTTGTCGCATAACAAAAATATAAAGTTTACGTCAATTATGAATATCAGTCGTTGCCAACCAGTCCGCAAGATACTTTCTCGAGTATGCTGGTAAAACAACTCAGTATAAAAAACTGTATTTAGACATTCATGATTGTTGGTCTCTTTTCCCTGAATATGTTTCTGCAGATGGCTATCCAGGTCAACTAAGACGGTGGCGTCAAGGTGCATGATTATAAACTACAATTTTCATATATACTTCTGTGAAATGTGCACATTTAATCTCTACTGTTTATGCTTAGTTTCACTAATAAGAGTACCTGCCAAAAGCGCATCGGCTTTTGGATATCTGATTTATGTTCGTTGTTCTGTTTTAAATCACCAATTTCAATTCAACTGCTTAACTGAGTTTTGAATTTTTAACTAATTTAGACCCTTTTCATTTTATGGTCTTTTGATCTAGTCTTAGCTTAAAAGTCTACTATGATCACTAGTAGAGAACTTGTACCTGTATATAGTCTTAAAGTAGTCCTAGCTTAAGTAACCTCTTTTATCAGTGTTTTCCTAAAAATCGTATCTGAAGTAACCTCGTTTTTTAACATGGCTCGGTCAAACTAATCAAACCTGCAAGGTCTGGAGTTATTTTGGAGCAACGCATCCAGCGAAAATCACCCGGATTGGGAAAAATGGGCAAAAAAATTCCAACAATCAATCATCGCTAAAGATGTCGTGGGTGTCAAAGATGTGATAAATCTACCATTTAAGTCCGAATTAACTTTCCCAAATCTAGAAACATCGGAAAACATCCGACGACACAACCCGTCGGGCAGAAAAAGAAGAAAGAAGTAAGCCAGCGTTACAGGCTTACAACAAAGAATTGCGAAAGAAGAGAGCCGAAGACAACGCAAAATTCAACGGCTTACAAATCGGAGACATCGATAAGAAGCTAAAATCACAATTATACTTGGCACTCGGAAAGGAAGGCCTAAAATGCTTCGCGCGCAAAAATCCTGGAAAAAGTATCCTTGACATAAATTACGATAATAACGTACCCAACTTACGAAATATGCAAATTTTTTTGTTGAAAGTAAGAAAGATCACGAGTCAGTAAATAAAACGTCATGAACTCTTGTCAAAGCTGGCAAAAAAGTGTAAACTAGTTGAGCTAGAGACAGAACCAGTTAGGGCAATTTTTTTTACTAACAAGAGAAAGGTGGAAATTCAAAAAAGTTGTGTATCTAACCCCCAGAACGTATAAACTTATGTACTAGTGCACGAAAAAGGCAAAAAATACACACAACAGCAGTATATAAAACAACCTGTAGAAAATTCTGTACAAGAGTCACATTTTGTAAGAGAAGAAACCAACCTGAAATATTGTAAAAAGTATTAACAGTAGAAAAAAAAGGTCAACAGTATAAAAAGAAGCACTTTACATTTTGCCAATCAAAATTTTGAATTTTGCGGCCGTAAAGGCGATTTTGCAAAACGTTGCAGAAGTACATACAGGGCACAAGCCAATGCTATTAAGCAAAACTCGAAACTACTCGAACAAGGAACCCACCGTGATAGCCCACAAGACATCTCTGAGTTTGAAGTAGAGTTGGAGGATTTTCTAGTTTTAACAAAAGATACCGGCAACGAAGTGAACGCTCTAAAGGATAGGATTGTACGGGGAATAAGAACAGTATTTACTCACAAAGAATACGAGCTAAAGAAGACAGTAATGGTGTCAATTGAAACTTTAATCCATTCTCTACCGCAATCCAAATGGATTCAGCCAGCCCATTATTACTTACAAAAAAAGGATTTACTTTACGAAATCAAGATAAGGGATGGATTCATGAGAAATGAAGCAGTTGATGAAACTACGAAACAGACATATCAACGAATCGGGAGCACAATAAATATTATCGGAAAAGTCGTAAAATGGATACAATCAAAAGATGGGTCGCAAAGAAAAACAATCTTTAGTTATCACTGAAGGGGCGGAAAGAAACTTGCTTGGCAACGATGTTCTACCAAACCTGCGGAAAAAAGATTTCCAAAAGCGGGAGCCGCCCACACAGCTCTACGCACGGGCACTGCCGGAGGAAAATCCCGTCGGAAGGAAGTAAAACAAATCAAATTCGTGTCTGCTATCCATTCCATTCCAATCTGTGACACACCACAACGGCGAGGTTTTAAATTGTACATAACTAGCATAATTATTGACCTTCCACCAAGACAAGGTAGATCGAAAAGCTTCCTATTTCAATACCTGTTTCACCGTGTGAATACCTATTTCACCGAACCACTAAAACCGATACAAGTAAAAGGCGATTCAAGTAAAAGGCAATCGTATAACTATATTTTTACACTTTAGAGTAAAACCTTGCATCAACCAGTTACTTGTCGACGGGCATACAGAAAAATTCTCTAGATGTTCGGAAATTTACTTTTTATCCCCTACCGTCATAACAGCAAAAATGGACGGGTCAAATAAATTAGCTTTGCTTTCAAAGCTACTGAATAAACAAACACTCCGAAAAATTTATCAAATGCCTGAATTCTTCGAATTAATTAAAAATGTCGCCTGAACAATTAGTGGCCATGATGGAAACAAGATTTGGTTTTCATCTATAGATTTCAAGTATGGATATAGCCAAATACTATTGTCAAGAAAAGCGAGAAATCAATGTAAACTAAACACAAGGGAGGACGCGCGATGGGCTCTTATTGATTTAAAACGAGATTTTACGGCCTAGGTGTCACGCCGAATCAGTTCCAAAGCATATTGGACCATTTGACTGAAAAATTACCAAACATACATTGTTATTTAGACAAAATTTAATCGTTATTGTTGATAGCACTAATCATAAATGCAAATTGGTTTTTGATGCGTTAAAAACTCTAGATGTCGAAGCACTAGCCATAATGTGGGAAAATTTAAATTTCTAACCCATAACAAAGAGTGGGTGGGATTCAAAATCAACGCAAAAGGAAAAACCCTTCTGTTTTATAAATACGATGCAATGCAGAACCTAAGAGACCCAAAATGTATCAAAGATAGAAGATCTGTAATGGGTTTGGTTGATCAATTTTGTAAACTTATCCCAAACCTAGCATCCCTATCCACGGAGAAATAAAGCAAAAAAAGACAAACAGTTTAACTGGTCAGACGTGCATCTCTTGGCGTTCGAGAAAAACAAGAACAAAAACAATAACACAGTCACAAATCACCATTTCGACGTTTAATTTATAACAAGAGTAAAAGACGAAGCATCTCATTTAAACTTGGGCGCATTCCTCGAGCAAGACCAAAAAGGATTTTGGAAAATGGTAGCAATTGCAGGTAATTTTCAAGATATAGCTAAAATCAATTAAAGCACTAACAACCTCGAATTTTTGGCTTCATTTTGGCACTAGAACATATCAAAACAAAAATTTTGGGTCAACAGCTTTGAGTCATTACAGATCACAAAACATTTAACGGAGCCATAAAGGATGATAAGTACACGAAGGTGGTCCAATCATGCCTTACCTGTTGGGCAGATAAACTTCTACCTTACAATTTAACCGTTGAACATCTCACTGGTAAAGAAATGGGATTCGTAGAATACTTAACTAGACACCCATCGGTCGATTCCGTGCCCATTTCGTATGACAATGAAACAATTGTTATCGGCTCAGTAAACTATATTATTTCCTTCTCGGCTTTGAAATTTGATGCCTTGACATTTCATTTTCGTTCTCAAATAAGAGGCAAACTCTCTCAGCAACCAGAGCCACTTGACTCACAATAATGCAACGTGATATTTCAATCGGATAATAAGCTCACCCTGCAAGCAATTGAATGTGAGAAACAAACTGAGAACGCTACAAAATTGTCGTAAATTTTGTTCGCTCATTCTAAAATTTCTGAGTACTAAATTTTCGTTCACGTGCAGAAGACTGATCTCCATCCTGTCAAATGGTTAACTTCTCTAACAATTTTAAGGTTTTGATAGAACGATCAGACATAATAGATTCAATCGAACAGACCCATTCTGATTAAGAAAATTCACTTAATCATTCTCCTTCTACTGTACCTAGTACAAGTTTCCCTAGGGGCTTTTTTTAATATCAAACCGGTGCTTATGATAAAAGTCCAAAAACGTTTTAGCATTTAAATTTCTCATTCTCTTGGCTTTAAAACTTTGACTCGAAAATCGTGGCTATATTTACAAAATAAGATCTTGTTCTTAAAAAAATAGAGCTATATATAAAGATCGAAAACAGGACATATTACAGATGGGAAAATACTATAAGCCCTATCTTAATAATCTACATGTCGATAGGGAATGCATTTTTTGATTGCACTTATTATCCCGGCATGGTTGAGGTCTATGATGCTACATACACTTCTTGAAGCTCACCCTGGCTAACTTGCCATGAAGAGCCTGGAGACACTCTACACCTGGGGTCCGAAAATTTTATAGTGAAAGCCACATTCATGGAAAGAACTGCACCGAGCGCTTTAAACAGATAAAACCTAAAGTCATTAACAAAACAAGATCCCACCGGTTGTAGAACCAAAACAAGAAACAAAATTAGAATTCGTCAGCTCATTAACTCTGACTTGGAGATTAACAAAAAATATACTAGTCTGCGTAGGACGATTTCCTAAATTATTTTCAGCTCAAATAACATATAGTACATCTGCAAAGTCAGTCATCAATTTTTCAAGGAAAAACATAACGTTACAGGGGATACCTAGAACTATTAGAACGGACCAGGGGTCTGGGTTTTTTTTCGAAGGCTGTCCACAATTTTGCCAAGAACAAAAATTAAACTTCGTATTTAGCACAGTGGAAGATCACAGAGCTACAGGCTTAGTTGAGATAATGATTACAACAATCAAAGAACAACTCACGGTTATGGCACCAGAAAAACCGAAACCTTCTCTAAACTAGCAGTGTTGAAAATCGTAAAATATTTTCGAACTGTAATTCAACAATCCCTAAACTGCTCTCCTCTCGAAGCCCACTTTGACAGATCACCAAAAACTATCTGCCATAACCTTGTGAAGTTGTGAAACTTCCAATCTCGAAAATCTAGATTGGAATAAAATTCTTTTATATATAAATAAAGGAAGAAAGATAAGCAAAAAAGAGAGCCTCAAAAAAATCAGGTGATAAAAATCTAATCTACGAAAGAATCAAGGAGATTGGTGAAGCCAGCTAGAGACTTTGGGTTCAAGAGTTGCAAAGCGACACAGAGTCAACGAAATCTCCAGGCCAAATTTGAACAACTATACATCGCCAAACTTTTGAATAGTTCAATGGAGACCCTCTTGCGAAAGGAAGAGGATCAGAGGAAGTGTCTTAGACTTCCAATTGGTACGGGAAGCGACTTGGAACAGATCCCGTCGGGACAACCCGCACAAAGCCAAACGCAGGAAAAAGTTGAGACTACACAATCACCTTTGAACATGTCTATGGAGGCCATAACCGATGGCGACTCTAGTGAGTTATTTTTACTAAAAGACCTTAAGCCGCCTACTCGAGTAAACCCCAAACGCACACAAGACCCTTCAGCTCACAAATCAACGGATATCAAACAAGGCAAACTAAGAAAGGTGGACTTAGAGCCCGCCACCGATCAGGCTTCACCTCTGCTTACAGTCAAGCCAAAAACCGTACACTCCAGCGCTGAAAAACCTATGTCACCATCCATTACTTTATTAGATGGCCAGGAAGAAACAGACGACCGCCAAAGAGAGAAAACGAACCAAAACGACGAAATCCAGCAAAAAAGTATAAGCCCCTGAAGGAACAAAAATATCGAAGTAAACTTTCATATAAAAAGATTTCGAGAAACTGAGACCCGGTCCAACTTTTATTCAAGGCTTTTCAAAATCGAAACCTACAGGGATGGCCAAGAGAAAAGCCTCTTCGCCTATGAAGTCACCACTTCGCCAGAAGACATCGGATCTACACATTGGGCAATACAGTAGAAAAATCCGGACCAGACTGCCACCATCATTGTTGGGAGATTGAGTCTTCTTGAGTCTAGTAGCAGACTCCGAGGACAGGCCGGGCGATCACTCATCGACCTGCATTAGGGCTCCTACCAAATCCTTGTTAGTGGCTCAAACAATTAAAGTGGAACATCCACTGGTAATTGTCGCGGATCTTACCACTCCAAAATAATCATCATTCAGCCATTCGACCCTCTGCATGAACAAATTAAGTAACGAAAATCTATGAGGCAAGATGAACTGAGTTTTTTTCAATTACCCTGCCTCGTCTTGCAATAAAATTAAATTTGACCCGAGATTCGGAGCAAACCAATACGACCCGACGAGTACTCCCAGCGAACCTCCAACCTATGAATCTCAGACTGGTTGCACACAACCTCAATCATCGAAGTTATGGACCTCTTGGGCCCATCATTGACTTTAGAAGCAGTTAGACATTGGACGGAATTGAGAGCAACGAAATGAGACGCCTCCTAAAACTCCAAGATTTCACTTCCCTGGTAAAGGCTTTATAAAACCCTGGTGTTGTTCGTTTTAACCGGAATTTCAGTCCTCGGTCTTAAGTTCTTTTTTGTTATGATTTTCATCAAAGCTCTGAATTCTTTAGATTCTTAAAATTGTTTTGTTTACCAGAAATGAGTATTATCATTTTGTTATCCTACATCTGCTTTAACTCTCTTAGTTAGGCAGTCATAATTTTGTTTTGTTGAGTTTCACGTAAGTGAACCTCCTTTTCAGTGCTATTTCTTGACCGCCTGTCTTGGGTGAAAAGCATATGCATATCTTTAGTTTTTAAGCATCGGTGCGCTTCGTTACTTTTTCATGGGGAATGTGGAATGTGCACATTTAACCACTAGTGCTGTTCATACTTAGTTTTGCAATTAAAAGTACCTGGCAAAAGCGCATCGGTTTTTCTGATTTCTGATTTATGTTAAATGATCTGTTTTAAATAACCAATTTCAGTTCAACTTCATAAATGAGATTTAATTTTAACTGGCTTAGATCTTTTCATCTTATTGTATCCTAATTCAGTCTAAGTATTAAAAGTCTTTTACTATCACTAATAGAGAACCCGTAACTGTATATAGTCATAAGCTAATCCTAAGTTCGGTAACTTCTTCAATCATTGTTTACCTAAAAATCTTACTTGGAGTGACCTCATTTTTAACAATTTACTATGTAAACTTTGATTAGTTTTCTAATGAATAAGTTCAATAAACATATAGAATCTCCCCGGCTGATGTTTTTTAGATGAGTTTATGCTTAGATATTTGATCTTCGATTACCAATTTCGTGCTTTTTTGTCTCCTTTCGTTTTCTTGTTAATTTTTTCCTCTGTTCTTCTCTGTTCTGTTATGTTACGTTCTGATCTGGTGGAATACTAACAACTTACACGTGTATCCATTTTTATGAGCCTCCATGACAGTTTTAAATTTTACGGGACAAGTTGGCAATCGATTGAGGGAGGTTTGCAAAATTGGGTTTTTCTTGTGGCTCTTCTACACTAACGCGCAGATATTGTTGTGCTTCTTGAGCAGCTTGGCTTGGGTTTGAACATTTATTTTTTAACAGAGAACTCGCATTTAATTGTTCTTCTCTGCTTCTTTCTCTTGTTCGTCTTCTTCTACTGTTCTTGTGTTCAGCGTGGTGACAAAACAAAAGTGCTTAAGTTTTGTTTTTCATGCCTTCTTACATGCTGTACATCCCACAGTCTTTTTTTTCTGTAGACTGCAGTGGTCCATTCCTCCATTGATACGGCTTATTGTCCTTAGGTCATTTAGGCAAACTTGCAGCTCTGGTGCATTGTCTAAGCCAATTTGCGCTATGATCGCACCCAGTAGGTTGCCAATTATGTTTGCCACGTGACCAGGGGCTAGCGGAGTTTTTGTTTTTGTTACGACCATTTGAAAAATGTGGAGGAACTTTGTAATCGGGTGTGTTTTAGTTTTCTTGTTGTCGTTTTCCACGCAAAATCAGCTGTCACAACAATTATTGGAATGGGTTGAGTGACATATCAACTTAAAGCCCTTTTGATCGTGATTCGAACGACATTACAAAATTTCAAAAATGTTTTCAGTGTTGAGAAAAAAATGGTTTGAAGTTTTTGACTTATTTCGAACTGATATGGTGTGAACGTTTTGGCATACAATAGCTCATTTGAGCATACTTTAAGCCGTAAAAACTTTGTTGTACCCAAATAAAAGTAGTTTTTGGAGTTTTTTAACGCCATTTTGTAAACAAAATTTCGAACTTCCAAAAAATTTCTGCAAAAAATTTTGAAAACTTTTTCAAAATAAAAAAAAAAAAATTTAATTTTTTTTCTGATCATTTTTTTTCAAAAATTGTATTCCGAATGGTTTTTTTACTATGAATTGCAATTAATATTTTTTCACACCATGCGGAAAAACGAAAAAAGTTTTAAAAATGTTTTTTGTATTTTTCTAAAACTGTGCGGGAACATTCTGTGCTACTTGAACTGTAACCGACTATCCTTGTTTGGATATGTGTCTGTTGTGCGACGGTCTCCGATTATGATTAGTCTCAAGATTTTTTTTTTGATGTTCGTTTTGTCCCCAAGCTTTTTTGGCTGGGTATATTTCCGATGCCTTCAACTTTTCAGCGTGTTTGTCTTCATTTTGCTTGTCTAGTTTTCTGCTGCTTCGTAAAGCCTGGGATCACTTTTCCTGTTTTCTGGTTTTGGCTTCAACTTAGTGCTGCTGTACGTGTTTTTTTCGCGAGGTTGAGCATTTTCTAATATAACGGATTTTTTTGTTAATCCGACCATTTGAAAAATGGGGTCAAAAATTGTATTCGGGATGATTTTATTTTTTTCGTTTTTTTTGTATGTTTTTCACAAAATAAGGCACCAAAAATACACAGACTTGGTTGAGTGATATATCATATTAACGTCCTTTCATTTTGAATTTCACAGAACCATTATATTTTCCCCTCAGTTGAATTTTTCTTCACCTGAGTGTTTATCGTTGCTTGAATATGTCCACTGTGATGTCCAGAACAGCGAGATCTAGAAAAAGAATTTTTTGAGGCTCACAGTTCAAATGAAACGGATAGGGTGCATAAGAGGGTGGAATGGAGTGACTTGGTGTATCAAGTGTAGCGGTTGGAGGGGCGAGTGGTGGGGAAGATTCTTCCTCTGTTAGTGGGAAGAAAGAAGTTGTTGCGAAAAAGAGAAGGACTCTAGTGGGAGTGCAAAGAAAGGCGATGGGTGATAATAATTTTTTTTTGGACAGGCGTATAATTGAGACAAAAAAAATTGTTATGTCTTCGATGCACTCATGAGGAGAAGCTTGTGGGTCAGATGAATCAAGCGGTGTGGTTAAACTAAAAAGAACGATGGACTGGACTGCACTGAGCGGAAACGGAGGTGAACTGGTGATGATAGCAATTGACAGTAACAACGTGTTGTACGGGTTGATATTGGGGAAGACTGATGGAGTACAAAGTTTGGAGATCAAAGACTGGTTTTAGATGTTCAAAAAAACTCTTGATGATAAAGGAAAGCTGATATCCATCCTGTCAAACAACTAACTTCTCTATAAATTTCAAAACTATTAAAGAATTGTCAGACCAAATACGATCGAACAGACCCGATTGATCAAGAAAATCCACGTGTAAATAAATCCTTTTCTTCTGTACCCAGTACAAGTTTCACGAGGGGTCTTTTCTGAAGATCAAACCGGTGCTATTTTTCCATTCTGTTGGCCCAAAACCTTTCACTTCAAACTCATGGCTCTACTTACAAAACAAGATCTTGTTCTAAAAAGTACTAAAGATAAAGATAAAGGCCAAAAGCAGGACAAATTACAGATTGGAAAACACTCCAAGCCCTATATTAATAATCTACATGTCAATGGGGGATAACATTATTTTGACAGAAGACTTATTATCCCAGCATGCTTGAGGACTACAATGGCCAATTCGCCACTCAATTGCCGACACTCTACATCTGGTGGCCGGAAAAATATCTTGAAATTCAAGTTCGTGGAGAGAATTGCATCGAGTACTGGTAAAAACCCCAAGCTATTAACAAAACAACGGGAACTCTGAAAACTCCCACCGATCGTACAACCAAACCAAGAAATGGAACTAGAATTTGCCGGCTCGTTACCTTTGACTTGGAGAACAAAGAAATAAATGCTCGTCTGCGTAGACTGATTTCCTAAGTTGTCTTCAGCTCAAATAACTTCTAGTACATCTGCAAAGTTGGTCATCAGTTTTCGTACGAAAAACATAACGCTACATGTGGGATATCTAAAACTATTAGACCGGACCAATGGCCAGTGTTAGTTCAAAAGAAGTCCGCGAATTTTGTAAGCAAAATGTAAACGTCGTTTTTAGCCCAGTGGGAGATCACAGAGCTACAAGTTTAGTTCAGAGTTTGATTAGAACAATCAAAAAAGACCCATGGTTTTGGCACAAGGAAAACCGAAATCTTCTCTAAGCTTGCACTGTTGAAAGCCATAAAACGTTTAAGAACTGTAACTCAACATCCCTAAATTGCTCTCCTTTCGAAGGTCACTTTTGTAATTCACCAAACACTATCTGGTTAAAACTCTATAATGTAAAGGTAAAGGGAAAAAAATGATGAGCTGGGACAGACGACATGATTGGGACGCACCCGATGATATAGAGGATGAACACCTAGACGATGACTCTTCTTCATAAGAAGATGTCGCGAATGCAGCCAAATATGTAGCTAAGAGTTCGTGTTCACCTGGAAAAGGTCTCTCCTCCGCAGAGAAGGGGAAGCCATAGTGATACCTAATCCCCTGCTGAGTATCCCAACGGTTAAGACCCTTATCTATAGAAAAGTTCAAATTAGCATAAAGGACGAACCGTACTATAAAGAGCTTAGAAAAGAAAAATTGAGATAGTTTTATCAATTTGCAAATTTGGTTTAGCCTTGAACAAAAATAGCAAACCAAAAATTGCTGAGCCCGCGAAAAAATAATCAGCCGGTGAATTTCTATGCTACGAAAGGACCAAGGAGAATTGTAAGACCAGCTAGCAACGTTGGGTTCAAAAGTTCAAAAACGACACAAAAGAAACAAAATCTCCAGGCTAGATTCAAACAAATAGACATCTCCAGACGGAACTCAATAGAAAACACTGAATTCAATAGTTCAATGGAGATCCTCGTGCGAGAGGAAGAGGAACAGAGGAAGCGTCTTAGATTACCAGTTGGTACGGAGAGCGACTTGCAACAGATCCAGTCGGGACAAACCGGACAATGCTAAACGCCAAAAAACAATTTGAGACTACCCAATCACCCTCAGATCATGTCTATGGAGACGATAACCGATGACAACTCTAATGATTTAATTCTCCTAAAAAAATTAGGCCGCCTACTCGAGTCAGCCCCGAACACACGCAAGACCCGTCAGCTCACAAATCAACCGATAATAAACAAGAGGAACTAAGAACGGATGACCTAGAGCCCGCCACCGATCAGCTTCCACCTCTGACCACAGTCCAGTCGAAAACATGGAACCCTAGCGCTGAACAAACTACGTTACTACCCATTATTTAATTAGGTGGCCAGGAAGAAACAAACTACTGACAAGTAGAGAAAAGGAACCAAAACACGGAAACCCTTCAAAAAAACTTAGCCCTCATACGAACAAAAATGTCGTACTAAAACTTGAAAATTAAGATTGCTAGAATCTGGGACCAGGTCAAACTTTTTTTCAAGGCTCCTCAAAATCGAAACCTTCAGGGATTTTAAAGAGAAAAGCCCACTCGCCTATGAAGTCACCACCTCCACAGAAGACATCGGATCTACATATTAGGCATAACATTAGACAGCCACCATCATTTTTGGGAGATTGGGTCTTCTTGATTCAAGTGGAAGACACCGACGACAGACCGGGCGATCACTCATCGACCCACAAAAAGACTCCTACAAAACCATTGTTAGTGGCTGTATCAATTGTAAGGGGAAATCGCCGGTAACTGTCGCGGATTTTACCACTTCAAATAATCAACATTGAGGCATTCGATCCCTGGCATGGCCAAAATAAGTAGCGGAGGTCTAGAAGGCAAGATGAAGTCAGTTTCTATCAACTCCCCCACCTCGCCACTCAAGAAAGTTAAATTTGACCCTCTCGTACGTGAAAATACGAAAGACCCGACGGGCAATAAGCTCTGTTTTTATTATGTCTTCTGACTCGCTGTACGTCGCCCAATCACTTTTTTCTGCATTTTGTTGTGGTGCATTCCTCCCTTGATACGGTTTATCGTCCTTCGGTAATTTAGGCGACTTTGCAGCTCTGGTGCACTGTTTAAGCCAGGTCGCGCTGTGATTGCAACCAGTAATTGGCCAACGATGATGCCACGTGACTAGGGGCTAGCGGAGTTTTTGTTTTTGTTACGACCATTTGAAAAATGGGGAGGAACTTTGTTTTCGGGTGTGTTTTAGTCTTTTCTTTTTGTTTTCTACGCAAAAACAGGTGCCACAACATTTACCAAAATGGGTTGAGTGACATATCATAATGAATTTCTTTCAACCCTAATTGGCACGACGTTAAAGTTTTTCAGAATTATTTTCAGTGTTGAGAAGAAAACGGTTCGAAATTTTTGTGTTTTTGTCTATTTCGGAACTAATATGGTGTGAGCGTTTTGGCTTACATTGGCTTATTTAAGCTTACTTTAAGCCGAAAAGAAGCCGTGAAAACGTAGTTATACTCAAATGAGAGTAGTTTTTGGATTTCTAGCGCCGTTTTGTAAATAAAATTAAAACTTCCGAAAAATTCTGCAAAAGTTTTGATAAATTATCAAATTTTGAGAAAAAAAAATTTTTCAATTTTTTTTCTAGTCCTTTTTCTTCAAATACTGTTTGTCGAATGGCTCTTATACTATGACTAGCATACGCCATCTTTTTATCACACCATGCGGGAAAAAATGACATTAATTTTAAAAAAGTCTTTTTGCGTTTTTCTAAAACTGTGTCGGAACATTCTGTGCTACTTGCACAGTAACCGGCTATCCTTGTTTGAATATGCGTCTGCTTTGCGATGGTCTTGATTATACTTGGTTTCAAGACCTTTTTGTTGATGTTTGTTTTGTCTCTAAATTTTTTGACTGGTTTTTTTTCGGACGCCTTTAACTTTTTCAACGTGTTTGTCTTCAACTTGCTTGTCAAGTTTCCTGCTGCTTGGTAAACCCTCGGATCGTTTTTCTTGTTTTCTGGGTTTGGCTTCAACATAGTTGCTGCTTTACGTGTACTTTTCGCGAGGCTGAGGACTGTCGGATTTGTCGGATTCTCTTTTTAATCCGACCATTTTGAAAAACGGGGTCAAAATTTGTATACGGGGATGTTTTAGTTTTTTTGTTTTTTCTTAATGTGTGTGTGTGTGTTTTCCACGAAATAACTCATAGGACTGGGTTGAGTGATATACTATATTAAAGCCCTTTCACTTTAAATTCTACCGAACCATTATATATTTCCCTCATTTGAATTTTACTTGACTTGAGTGTTTTATCTTCGCTTGAATATGTCCAATGTGATGTCCAGAACCTCGAGATCTAGAAAAAAGCATAGTTTTCAGTAACATCTTTGAAAATGTTTGTCTTGTGTTTCAACACTTTATCAACGTTTTGAAACACATTTTAGTCTGAGAAATTTAAAATTGTATTGACAGGCTTCGCAGAAATGTCCAGTGCTGGACTGTCCCAGCCAGAAGGCCACGTTCAAAGATCGAATCAGGGTGGGAGATTTGCCGGTGAGACCCGTGGCCGCATTGAACAGGTTTTCTGTGGTAACTCCACCGCTTTATGTGCAAGCATTCCAACAAGGTGAGTACCGTTCCCGTGTCCTTAATTAAAAATTAGCAGTTTTTATTTTTGAGCTAAGAGTTTATCTTCCGTCCTCATGCACTAAACACAGATCTTGGGGAGCCCCACACACCATGCGTTGGATTCTTTGGAAGAATTTTCCAAATAACATACGCTCTCGCCTTTGCCCCCTGAGACTTTGCAGTCAAAATGACTGACCGGTAATCATTCTCTCTTGATACTACTTGTCCTTTTTCTGATTTTTTATTTAGATGACCTTTTTCTGATTTTTTATTGACTTAGACGATTTTTCACTAGTATATTAAAATTAAAAGGCCGAGTTGACGAAATCATAGAAGAAAATATAATGAAGTCGTCTTTTAGAAAGACCTTCTTCAGTCGCGTCAACTAATTCGGGCGCCTCTGGCGTTTCATCTTCGACCACTACATCTTCAACCTCCTCAATTTTCTCTCATTCCGAGTTTCACTCGGTGAACTATTGCTTCAATCATCCCAATTTCACTCGGCGTTACTACTGTGAAACGTGCAGACAGTTTCTCTGCGAAGACTGCTGGGCGGAAGAGCATCGCGATAAAACAAAACACTCTGTTTCTCTAATGAAAGTTATTTTGGAACCCCAAAAAGAAGTGCAAACGAGGTTAGCGGAGTATAAAACTGAGTGCCAGAGCATGACCAGACTATGTGAAGGTGGTTGGACCTCAGTTTTAAGACAAGTATTTGTCGCAGAAAAGAAGCAGTCTAACGTTATGAAATCCAAATCAGCCAACGAACTGGAAACTAAGTCGGAAGAATTGAGGGAATTTTTGCGCGCTCACTTGAATGACATGAAAGATTTCAAGTCGAAGATTTTGGCCAAGTTTGATGCGCTCGAAGCGAAGTGGGGGGTCATTTTCGGTGACTGTGTCGGAGGCGGGGGTGGAAGCATCTCTGCGGGTAGCAGCTCCTCTACAATTGGAGATGACGCTCACAGTTCAAATGAATCGGAACAGGATGCATTAATAGGTGGAAGGGAAGAAATTGGTGTATCAAGTGGAGCGGTTGGAGGCGAGAGTGTTTCATCTGTTAGTGGGAAGAAAGAAGTTGTTGCGAGAAAGAGAAGGACTCTAGTGGGAGTGCAAAAGAAGGCAGTGGGAGATGATGTGGTTCCGTGTTTGCAGGCGGTTTGTAACACAGAGACAAAAGAAGTGGTATGTCTTAGATGGACTGATTATGAGATTTTAATTAGAGTAGATGTGTGGATCAGCTGAATCAAGTGGACTGGTTAAACAAAAAAGGACGATGGACTGGACTGCACTGAGAGGAAACGGAGATGAACTGTGTATGATAGCAATGGACAGTAACAACGTGTTGTACGGAAGGATAGTGAGGAATAGTGATTGAGTAGAAAGAGTGGAGATATTGGATCAGAATACACTTGAGAAGAAAGGACTACTAGATACAGACGGAATTGAAAACGGAAGAAGCACTAGCTGGATGGTAAGTGCTTCAGGTCTTACTGTGGTAGTAGCTGTAATTGATCGCAGTACACCAGACTGGAAATGGACAAGTGCGACTGTGTTTATTAACAAACAACGACAGCGCACTGTCTCACTTGATATTGCAGCGGACGGAGCATTGCCCACTAGCAGTTGTATATTGGCGAACGAGACAACATTGCTGCTCTATTGTGGTCACAATACCAACAGAGTGGCAGTTGTCTCACTTCCACCAACACCAACACCATCAGATACAGCAAGTGGCTCCAAATCAAAAACAACAACAAAAGCAGCATTAATAAAAACAAACATAACAGATAAAAGCACGCCAACAACGTCAACAACATCAACATTAAAGCCAATCTCTGTGATCTATATAAATTTGTCTGAAGTAGAGGACGTTTTTTCTCTAGTCTGGATGCCATCAGACGGAGTCCATTCACAAGCCCAGTTGTTAACTGGACACCTTTGGGTGGCAGATATTGACAATGGGACATCCCGTGTATATGAACTCGATATTAAGAAAGATGTGTCCCAGTCGGAACCACAAGAGGAAATTACGCTTTACTCAAAGACCAATATTGCACCCTTAGAATATACAATTTTACTTTGTAACCTTGATCAAACTACAATTTTTGGAGAAAATTGTGAAACTGGTGAACTTAAACCGTGTCTGTTCCATTTAGACTACCAACCAGCTCAATAGTTTGACACTAATTCGACCATTCTGTTCAATGATCAAGGCTTCCCCGCACTGACAAAAATGGATTAGGATCGATTTTAGTATGAAAAAAGTACGTTGATTAAATTTACATCGACTTTAGTATGAAAAAAGTACGTTGATTAAATTTAAATCGATTTTAGTATGAAAAAAGTACGAAGATTAAATATAAAAGATGAAGATTGATTTGGATCGATTTAAAATGGATTTAAGTGAGATTCTGATGGATTTAAGTGAGATTCGGATGGATTTTAGTGAGTCGGAAAATCCATCGAAATCGATTTAAATCGATTTTTTATACACTTAAATCGATTTAAAATTTTGAAAAAGATCGATTTGAATCGATTTAAAATCCATTTAAGTTCGTAAAATGTACATGGTTAATCCATTTGGATCGATTTAAAACTGATTTAAAATCAATTTAAATCGACCGGAAACAATTTCTGTCAGTGCGGGTCATCTTATGTTTTCTTTTCTATAAACTACTTTACACAGAAAATTCATCAGTACTCTGAGACAACATTTTCTTACAAAACAAGTTAATGAGCCTCCTATCTTCCTTATTGAGCAATTTCTGTTGAAAAAAAAGCGTTCGAATTTCTTAACGTTCTTTTTGCGGCCCGAAAACAATTTGATTAAGTGAAGAGCATAGAAGTGCCATTTGGTTTTTAAAATACTATCGTACTTTTGGTTCAACAGGCAGCGATTTTGAAGAGTTCATATAAATACTGAATGTTCGAGTTCAGTCAATCGCGTCCGTAATAATTATATTTTATAACAATGTCTTTGTTCGACTTAAATCTCTTTCCACTATTCTTTCCATAACGTTACCATAGATGAGCGCATTGTATACCCGAACAATTTTGATCTTTTTGAGGAAAAACTCGCGTCTGACTGATCGGGAAAACTGAAAAAACTATCTTCGCGTGATCCGAGGTCATGATATTGACTCTACATTCGATAAAATCGTCCTTCCCAAGTTGCGAAATAAATATCGAACGCATGCGAGTGTTTTGCTGAATTAAACTTGAGTATAATGCTGAATTAAACATGAGTATTTGAAAACGAGATTTGAATAATTATAATTAGAATTGCTTAACCTACTCTCCTATTTTTACTTACAAGCAAGAGCCTTATTTCAAGGATTCAGCTGTCCACATTCTTACACCAGTTATTTTTTCGCTTGAAACACTACTGGATCCAATTTGGTAACAATTCATTGCACCGACAAAACAACGTTTCTTGTGGATGTAAACGTAAGATATTACCTGCCAAAAAAGTATAAAAATCAATCAGTGCCTTTCGCGGAGCTTCTTTTCCAAAACAGGTGGCAACGGACCACCAATACAAAAACAACTATGCTCGACTTGGTTTGACCCAAATTATTTAAATAATAATTTTTTCCTACTATCTCGTGCATTTCTCGGCCAACTAATTCTTAACCCAGAGATTTATTTGACCGAGCTCAGATATTGTTTGAATGGCTCGACTCAAATTGGGGTTTGACTCGCCTGTATTGACTTTCTTGCACAAAAAATAGCTCGAGTGACAATTCAACATTTCAAAGATGATGATATAAACACAAAATTTATTTCACAAAAGACGATGTTTGGGAAAAATTGCAAAAAGCGAAGTTATGCTAAATGAGTTTGCCAGTTGATTGTTTATTTGATGACTGTTCTTCTAACCCTAATGAATTATGCTTGATTTGATTGGTTTCTAGCTCTCTTATTCTGTGCGACGATGCTTAAATTGATGTTGCGCATATGAGCAGGCCTTTTACGGTGGTGCTCTCGGGTCAGGATCTTAATATTTATATTTCGTCAGACTCGACCAAAAAACATTGTTTTTCGTCCCAAACTCTATAGTTTTGACTGCCTCAATCCAAGTCTTTAATGTTTTGACCAAAGAAAAGCATTTCCACCGTCTTCGATTACGAAAAAAGTACGTTTCAGCTGTCTTTAATTTAAATCTGTTAAATGAACCTCTTCTTTTTCAAGTATGTAAGGTCGACCACAGAGAAAGAGGGGCCAAAGTTCGCCTTCGAGTGTTTTCCTTTTTCTCAAACAAGCAAAAGGGAGATGATTCAGTGATATATCAAGTTGAAAATTTTGCAGTCTGATCCGGCTGATAATTTCTCTGACATTTAAAATACTGATTTCAAAAATGTTAAGTACACTGTTTCACTAGACTTGCTCTATTTTGAAAAGATTGTTGTCATCGATCCATTTTATTTGCTTCGAAAACGAAAAAGCGCAGGTAGTTTTTCTTTCGAAGGAAATGTCAGCTATCAGGATTTTGAAAAGCAATTAAAAACCCAATTTGGCTTCAGAGCCAACAAAAAAAAACTAATAGTGCAATCGTGATCTTGCTTGAACTAACTAAATTTGATTGGAACAAACAAATTGAGTTTGATCAGTGTAGTTGAAGTTGAGCTCTTAAAAAAACTAGTAAGAGTTCTAGTAGCTTTTGTTTTAAAGGAAATCGGTAATTCTGGCACATTTTCGCCAATCTCAGAATTCGGTTGAGAGATATTCCTGAGAACTGTATGCAGCATAGTAAATGTTATTGAGTAGTACGCACCTTCGTATTCACTAAAAAACACGATGAGTAGAAAGTACACAAACGGTCAAGTCGAAATTTAAATAGAAGCATGAAAGAGTTTGTCCCTACTATGGCTGAAAACCCGAGTGAAGTATTATCGGCAACACCCCCCCACCCCCCAAATAGGAACTAAGGAAGCTTGACTTTATGAAACTCATGGGACGGATACTAGTGATGGTTTGACCCGGACATGCAAGAACCCGGACCTCTCAGACTCACCCACCCCCTAAGGATATCACGATAAGTAGTGGCGGGGGACATCGTGTATTACAATTTGAGCCAAATCCAGCGGTTGAACCGGAAGTTATCAGCACTTGCGAAAAACAACTCTTAGTCCGGAAATAGGCAATTTACGCAAAGTTATGAGCTAGGTTATATTGATTTTGTAGCGGAAAAGACACTAGACAAAAAATCTCAAAAAATTTCCCTCGTGAATGAAACCCATCCGGCAATTCCTGGCGGTGTTAATAGCTTTTTCCCGGAAAAAGTGGTAACGGCCAATCAAAATGGGATAACTTGGGAAGTATTAATTGGATAAAGATGGAACTTGGTAGATATAACCCCCATGTGATTAACCCCGGGTGACCCCGCAATGACCTTTATAAGACCATTTGAACTGATCACATTATTTATAAATGGGAAGAAACCCACCTTTTGGGAACTGAAGCAGAAAATGACAGGGATATAGTTTTTACATTGTAACATTAGAGCAGTAGAAATTTTTCAAGTGATCTTGGCAAACAAGGGTTCAGCTTGGCTCGATGTATAAGCTTTTAATAGAAATTCAACTAGGTTAAAGAAAAATAGTCCTTGAGGATATCGGCAGTAATAGGAGCGCGGCACACAAATTAAGATTCTTAAAAAATTTGATTGCTTTCCACTTTATGACTTTTTGACTTTTTGACTTAATATGATTCCTAATAGGCGAACTAAGTTATCCTGATAGTTAGAATGTCGGGATTAGAATAGCCTATATGGAATTTTTACATAGTTGAAATGAGTTAGCTACCGAGGAAAAACTGATCACCTTTCTTCCGGGAAGGAAACCATCAACAATATAATTAAGACAAAGACATTGGAAGGCTCACTGAAATAACCAAAATTGATCTGGAGATTGAGTTCATTTCGGGGCTAGAAGTTTGTGACTGATTGACAATTTTAAAGTGGAAAAGATCCCACTCCAATCTTAAGTAAACAATTAAAACAAGAGTCCGTGTAGCATTTTCAGTGCTACAACTCATCCATTTTTTAGAAAGACGGTTGTTCGATACTTCTTCAAATTACATTGATATCAGGTTATGCTTAAAAATTGTGAACTGAGTTGTAATTGCTTTTCCATACTTTTTGTTCGCTTTTTTATTTTATTGCGGTTTTTACCGTGGCGCTAACTGATCATTAGGGTTTTTGATTCAAGTAAATGCTCTTGATATATTTGCTTATACTTTTCTTGCAAACTAGGTTTTTAGTTTCTTTGATTTAACTTGTTTCATTATGGAGATAATTAAGGGCTGAGATTTGTTTCAGGCTATAAAAAAATTTTCAGTTCCATACACCTGACAATATATAACTGCTTTAATGTTGTCCTGTTAATTATTCAAAAATTGTGACGAATTACTAAGTTATTGATTAAATGGTGCCATAAAACTATTTCGGTGCTTGAAGCGATATGAGGATAATTGTGTCTAACAAATTGAACCATTTTTTGCTGTTTTTGCATTAAAACTTAGACTTAGGCTTAACCTTTTACCAGCTAAAAAAATTTTGACGTAAACTTGTTTTTGATTTTAGGGGTTTGTGCTTCAAAGGATTGAACAAAGAGCTTTCTCCTTGTATAAAAATCATGTTAAAGTAAACGTTTAAGCAAAAAATAAGACCTGAACAACATTATTAAACGTTTTTTAGATGTGTGTTATGAAGTAAATTAAAAAATCAACACTGAGATATATTCAGTTAAGTAAAACTACGAGAAGGTGCATTAACGCTTGAAAGTGGTACAGTAGTGACGGTATAATATAGTAGGGATTTAAAAAGTAAGCGGTGACTGGCTGTGGGAACAGTTCGTTACAATATACAGACACAACGACAAACTGACGGGTTATTATCTATGGCTTGAGTGTCAGCACAACCGCTGGGAGAACTCCCGAGTTAAGGAATCAACTGGAATCAGAAAACTCAGCAAGGAAGTCGATGTACGGTTTCGCAGAAGACACGTTTTCCGTGATGACAACCTAATTTGGAGAAATAATCTGGGAATGGGCGTGTTGGATGAATCTTTCTGAGTTTCAGACAACCCCTGAGAGAACTCTAGAGATGAAAATTTTACTCAAATTGATTCATTCAACAAAGGAAACGACAGAACGACATAGCGGAGGCATTTGTTTTGGATTTCAGGAACACAAAAGTTTTTTTTTTTGTTTTGAGCAAAGCAAATCAGTTTCTGGGTCGAATTTTTTCAAATGTTAGCAAATTTTCTTGGAAATTTAGTTTTGAAAACTCTTTAGTTTTTTTCCCTAGGTTTTGGATTTTTTTGTTCAAGCTAGATTAACCAGAATAAGGGTCGGTTTTTGTTCGGTTTAAACTCAAAATTCATTGTACAAAAAGTTACAGCAAAAAATGGAATTAAAAATTACGTTCTTACAATTTTTTGCTGTTTTGGATGCTGAACTTGGCGTCCGACTGAGGAGGGGTCTGTATTGACGATGTTTTTTTGACTACATAGTGTTATCCCCTTCTTGAGACCTTCATCGACACAGGAGATGGGTACTCTTGAAACTGAAGATGAACAAATTTGCCCATATCGGATCAATGTATTCGTTTTGTGCGTCTCTCGTTGCACTCAATCATGAGTCTTGGCAAGCTTTTCAAAATGTTTAAACATGAGTGACCAAAAACTAAGATTTCTGCTAACCTGCTTCAAGTTGACGCTACTTGTCGCCGCTCAGAAGGTCAATAAGAAATTTTTCGTTAAATTTGATCGATTTGATTGTTGGCGTTCCACGTTATGTTTCATCCGTGTTCACCCCTCAAGGTTTTTTTGCTTCGCCGAACAAGCGTTCAAGCTTTCTAATTAAATTTATTTAGTGATTGAGTGTTCAAGAGTAAGATTACCAGCCCACAAAACAGTTAAGCCGCATATTTTTAATGGCCTTCAGGTTTACTACTTTTAGGTTAGCTTGGGATCCTTTGTTGCTACTTTGACTTTGGATGAAGTTGAACAGTGCATTTTCGGTGAAAGCTCACCTGATCTTCTGCTCTGTTGCAATTCTTTGCACTGCACACAACTCCGGTTCTAAATGTCAACTGGCGTTCGTCTTCAAAGCAAAAAGATGAACCAATGAGGTTGCTTTTAAAAGCAAAGCTCAAGTTCAAGCTGCTCTTTTCGCTATTTTGCATAATGACATCCGTAAAGCTCTAAAACTTCAAAAGTTGTTATGTGACTGAGAACAATACGGCTCGTCGGTTGTTAAACTCTCATAAAAACAGCTCGTTTTTTCTGCCAATCGCTTAAAGCAAAAAGAAGAGTCGACGGCAGTTGGCCAACGGACTCATTTCTTGAGTGGTAACACCCGCGCTGGTATAGAAAATAGAGAGCTTACTGCTGAATCCCTGAAGCAAAGCAGTTACGGTAATGGCCCTTCTTTCTTACAGATATCTGATTGGTTTTAAAGAAGATTAGAGACAATATTGAAGAAATCTGTTAGCATGGTTCAGTCTAATATCCCAACGAGGGTTCAGAGGTCTTTTCGATTTTTTCATGCACTGCAGTTTCGACTGAGTTTGCCTTCCTTTGGGAAAATGTATCAAATTTTTCGAGATAAAACGAGTGACCGCACGTTCAATGTTTCTCTAAAAATAAATCAGTAAATTTGAGAAGCCATCGCTGAGTAACCCGCTTTTTTTTTGCTTTTCTCACCTGATAGAAAATCATCCATTCATTGACCACCTCCGTTACGTCATTCATAAGGTTTTGTTGTACTTAGATTAATACCATTACCAAAAACGAGTGAAATGAAGTGCATAACTTGAAGGAAACGGAAAGCGAAATAAAACACAATTTTTCAGTGTTGTCTGGTCTTCACGAAAAGGCGTTTCAGTTATCGCCAGCTGGCGCTCTCGAAAATTGAAACTCAGTGTCGAATTCTTGGAAAAATTTACGTTGCTATGTGTAGCTAATCCGAGAAACGCTGGGTTTTCCTTTTCACTTGTTTAACGACCCGCAAACTTCGCACGATTTGGCTCAACCCATGATAGCAAGCGCTTGCCTAAGGGATAACAAGAGCTGGCTGAAGCGTTTTCTCTCTATGCAAAAAACACACTCGATTGTTTAGTCAGACAATGGCACCAGCTTTGCCGAAACTCAAATTTAACTTTTTCGTCAGCGATGATTGGGTAGGTTAAATCCGATATCAATAAAAGGTATAAGTTTCACGCTCTTCCCATTCATTCGTTAAAAAAATGGAAATCAGTGTGTTTAAATGAATGGACAAAACCTAGGAGCTACTAGTCACTAACACGTTTAACGTCGCCAAACAGCAGAAAAGACAACATCTGGAACCAGATCTAAACTAGTATTTATCATTGGTTATTATTATGATATTTTATCTCTATAAAATATTAATTACTAACCAATCATACTCCATCAAACTAACAATCCACTTATTTGTAAGTGTTGAAACTACTTGTAGTTTCAACACCAGAGCATTTTGAATTAAACTTAGAATAGAGTTGTTCTCATTCTGGAACTAACTCGCATAAAACAGTATACTCTAGATCTATTGAGCCTAGCAGAGACTGGTTAAACACCCTGAGACTAGTAGATATAAGAGTAAGATTAGGATCGGTATTAGACTAAAAAGTTGCACGAATCTATCCGGCCGAAAATAAGTTAGCGTGACGAGCAGACGGTGTACCTTATCTGAAATTACTCTATGAGTTTGAGATCCATCTTAACTCATCTGGTGCGACCAAAAAGTCTCGAACAGACCTTAACTAACCTAGATTTAGAAAAAAAAGATTAAAATTAGACAAATACAACATTTAAAAAAATGTTTAGTGACAAAATTTAGTAGAAATGTCTCCACGACTCAATAGATCATAGCCAATTTTCCGAACACTACGAAAACTACCCGGTATTGGAAGAAGACCTCGGACAAGAGACGACGTACGACTAGGAAAAGAAATCTACCAATCGATTTCATGATTGTACGACAAAAACGAGATCAAAATTTTTTATTTAGAATACTTCCATCATTAAATTCAAATTTTCGTTTACTGACATATTATTTGAAGAATTATCTTGAATAAACTTTGATGGCGCTAAACCGATTAATTTTACAATAACGAATGACAAAAACAACACTTGTCGTTTTCCTTAAATCAGCTGTAAATTAAATAACATTTTCAAAAAAATATTTATTGAATATAATATACAAACATTAGTTAGTATAAAGCATAATTGTTAGTATATATAAGTCTTCCTTTCATCCCAGCTTTATCACCTAAAACATAACAGCAAATCTCAAAACTTTAACATCATCAAAACTAAACACTTAATTTTTTCTTCATTTTAACATTTACCTAAAAGCTATTAAGGCTTATCCTTGTTTTCACTTAAGTTAAATTCACTTAAAATAACAGATCATCAAGGCTTCCCTTGGATCTTTAAATTAATTTCACTTAAATTAAAATAAATTAACTTTATCTAAATATTTTGATCATCAAGGCTTCCCTTGGATCTTTAAATTAATTTCACTTAAAGTAAAACAAATTATCTTTATCTAAAAACTCAGATCATCAAGGCTTATCCTTGGATCAAATAGAACAATTTTGTTCTTCCCCACACATTTAGTAAAGTGTCTAATGACCTCAAACGTCGATTCACTACCCAACCCTTCCTCAAGACCCAGGACTAATAGAAATTTTTCAATCAAGATAACCATTCTAATTAGTATAAACAGTGAAGAACTTCGGTTATTCATCCTTCACTTGAGCCCTTCCTCTTAGATTTCCCAGGCTAAAACCCTTAAAGCATTAGTAAGTTCTAAAAGAGTATCTAACGATCTACTTGTGTTCTAGTTATACCTGAACCTTGGAAGACCTTGGAAATCATTAACCCAAATATTGCATCCATCATCCTAAACCTTATGTCAAGAGACAACTTAAGAAATAAACAAACAATCATAATACCTAATTGTTTAATTAACGACGAAAATACGACCTCGTAATTACACCACGTAGACAAACAATAGGATACATACGAAAAAAAAGACAAACACTAAGAAAGAAAATTATTAACAAACAAAAACAAATTATTAGGAAACGATTTTCAAAACGAAGAAACGCAATACCAAAAAATTGAATTCAAAAGGTGACACAAATTAATTTACAAACTTTCGTGTGTAATTTACAACAGTTGTACGTAAATGTTAGACAAAATTTTGAGCACAAAAAATAAAGTTTAAGACGCAAATTGCACAAAAAACCCTCGAAAACAGGCCAAAAATGGCACAATTTTTAATGGAGTGTATGTCAAATTTTTCAATTTTTTATTCGAAAAATCGTGAAATCTTGTTTTGCGAGACGCAAGATCAGGCCCATAAGACCCATATCAGTTGATAAAAGCAGCCCCAGAAGATCAATATGAGAAAAATTCGCGTCCCAACCCAAACCTCTGAAATCAACCAAAAATCAAGAAATTTGGACATATTTTTCCAAATTTTTCAAAACTAGGGTCAAAAAATCAAAATTGTAAGAAAATTGGGCCCTAGAGATGACTATTCGCTATGGTTAGGATAAAAATTTAGATCAATACATTTTAAGTTGCGCTAGGGAGAACTTTTTTAAGATTTCAATATAATGGAAAACAAAGAAAATGCAAAGTTAAAAAAAAAGTTGTATGATAACAGAGTTTGAGCGTAGCAGTTCTTTGCACCCCGATAAACACGCACTGCAACCTCCACCGAAAATATGGACACCTATTTAGTATTATGCAAGGATTGCTTAACTTGCCAATTAAACAAAAATACACAAGGTTATTGTCAACCCACTATAGAATCAATATGTTTTATTCTACCACTACATACCCACGATGAAGATCACTTTCATCATCCACAAATTTTAAAATTAGCTTCCGGTACACACACCGAATGGATTTTAAACGGAAACAAAAAACAAAATGAAAATTACCAGAAAGTAACAAAAAAATTATTGCAAAGACCAAATTCTAATTCCCAAATAAATTCCCGATTTACCCCAGCTACAAATTTAAAAATTGGAAAATATGTTTTAATTCCAAAATTCGAAATTTTACAACACAAAAAGGAATTTCCAAAAAATTACAACCACTCCGAAAAAGACCGCATCCAATAATTGATAAACCCACTGATGTAACATACAAACTTACAGACTTAAACAAAAAATAAATCGTTAAACATCGAAACAATCTTTTACCTTATTACCCAAAAAAGTACGCAATTCGAGAACTTACTCAATTTTGCACTCTTACAGGACTTAAAGTTATTCAAAATAGCTCAGAAAAACATCAAAATCAAAGCACTGATATGTACCACATCCGAAAACAATTGGATAAATAGGACAAAGAACAAATAGCAGAAAATTTAGACAACAAAAAATCACTCAAACAGAAGAAAAAATCAAAAATTAGAAGAAAAAATTATGTCACAAGATCAAAAAGAGAACTCCCCTTAAAGACAATCATCGCGACTTCGTAATCAGCCACGAAAAGATTACCAAACATTCATCCCACAATCTAAAATATTAAAGAAAGTTGAATTTCAAAACCACTTTAAATCAATTAACATTTTCACCTCTTAAAAATATTTTCTTGGATCAAACATTTTCTCAAAATTCATGCTGGAAAGCATTTGAACAAACTAGTTCAATTTCAGCCAATAAGAACCTTTCCGAATCATCACCCCATTTTTGACACGACATCTTTAGCCGACAAATAATAACCTTCAAGCGTATCTCTAACTATAACTTTAAGACCTCCAGGTCAAAAATAAGCAACCTGCTCAAATTTGACAACTGAAATAAACAAAACCTCAAAATTGCGACCCTTCTTTATCAACTAGAACAAAAATCAACAAAATTGTCCCAGCTTAGACCTCGAAATACCCTCAAGCAAAAATATTAAATTAGCCTAAAGAACAAAATCGACATGATCATTTAGCCTAAAGTACAAATAATTCTCAAATACCCCCGATTATCCAATAAATAAAAATAAAACTAGGAAGTCACTTAATAGCCCTCCAAACTTCCCCTCACCAAAAATTGCTTGAACCCAACCTACTTGTCAAAAAACCAATAAATAACCAGACCACACTCGAATTGCTTTGGCCACTTTTCCAAACTAAATACATCATTCGCTTACTAGCTAAACTAATAAGATCATCAGAAATGATCCACGACGTTTTTCCCCATGGATTCTTCCCCGACGAATAAGGTAAGTACGAATTAACTAAATTATTCTAATAAATTCGAAACAAAACTAACCATTCTTAATAAATGTTTTCTCTTTTTCTTTAGTCTTCACAGGCACAATCATCAATCATCTACAAAAGAGAAAAACAAAACGAAAAACAGAAATTTTTTTTCTAGAATCATAAATTTAGATTAACCAATTACAATAAATGAAGCAGTAAAATTTACCCCCAAAACAGCACTAAATTGATATATGAACTCTTTTGCAGTAAATACTCTTGAAATGAAAATAAATTGATAATTTCAACCCCCCAAATAAAGCTGTAAAATTAATAATTTCAAAGTAGAAAATTAATAAAAATTCCTATAAAAATCAAGCAGTACTAAGCATTTCTAAGACTCTTCTTTGTAGTTTCAATTATTCACTCGCACACAACCCTATCCGCAATCGCACAGCTCGCCCACGAAGAATTTTTTAAAATAATGAATTTAACTTTTAATTTTCACTGATAACAACTCTAATCAGGGGGGGGGGGGGGGTTAGGGTTGGTGGCAAAAGAGCCAAATTGGCACCAAAGGCGCGTTTAGAAAAAAATTTGGGTTGGCTGGCCTACAATGTAGGTCTTAAAATTACTTAAAATTATACTAAAGGGTAAACCGTTGGTTGGCGAGGGAGTCGAATGCCTGAAGAGGAGGCGTCACCGCATCAATTCCGCCCCTGCTTATAGATTTCCGCAGGTGGAGAGAAAAGATAAATGAGCCTTCTGAAGATATAATACAACGTCAGATAATAATTTTTAAAAAGTTTCTTGCATTTTTGCCAAACTGATTTTTGACACGTTGGACCTTCATCCTTATATCGTAAAATTACGCGTTTAGCCATAAAAGCACAAATAGCAACATTAAATTTCAAAAACTTGAAAGGTGGGGGGCATGCACCTATTATCATTTCATGGGAAGTGAGTTGTAAAATCAAGATCGCGTTGACATTTTTTTTTGAAAACTGGATAGAAATCTGACATAGTTATTGGGTTTCACCGGAAATATACTTATGAACTAAAAGTTCAGCTTTCAACCAATTAAGATTGTGGCTCTTTTTCCTTCTACCCCCCCCCCCCCCCTCCGCACCTACAAATTTTTATATTTGAAGTTCCTGTTCACTTTGTCCGATTGTCATGAAAATTGTCTTGCAGACTAATTAGGCCATGACAAAAATATTTGGTCTCATAATTAACCTTGTAAAACCCGTCGTTAGACCAAAAAATTCATGTTTGAGTGGATGTGGGTGGGGGGGGGGGGTTGAGGAAAAAGAGCCAAGATTGTCAACTAATTCAGACTTTGTTGAAAAACTTGCTACACAAAATTTTGCGGCAGTTTGGCTAGTTCGGCGCCAAAATTCTGTGTAATAATGACAACTGCAGCAAAATGCTCCTTCACTCTTTCATTCACTTTTCTAATTCAGCAAACAGTCGAAACTAAACTTTAAAAAAAAACAATTAGTACTTGCAATTGCATTCCAAGAAATGAAAGCTCAATTCTGTTTCTTCATGGTTGCTGTCGTGGCGCTCAACTGTGTCTCGGAATCAGTCGCCAAGAATGGAAAGGGCAAGTGTCGCACCTGTGTTCTCGGAATGGAAATACTCCTGAACAAACTTGACCAATTTCTGGACAAGACCGAGTCAAAAATTGAGGACAAAGTATGCGCCGAGACTAAGAAGCCAGAGAAATGCGAAGCTGTGGTTGGAGAACTGATCACCGTAATCGAAGCTGGTGTGGAAAAGGTCGAGCCAAAGAAGTTCTGCAAGAACAACGGATTCTGCAAAGCGTGATTTTTGAATGTGTGAATATAGTAACCAAATACTTCACAATTTCAAAACTATAAAAATGGTTTTTGTGTCGGTTTAGAATAGACTTTATTCAACTGAAGACATGCTACAGTTTTACCGCTCTTTTCTTTTCTCCACCTGCAAGTTTTTCATCATTGCGTTTTTTTTCGGAAAGACCCCTTGCTGATACAAAAAAAGGCCCTAGAAAAGGCCGCCCACACATGGAGCTCACATTGTCCGATTGTTATGAAAATTAACATGTGGACTAATTAAATCATGAAAAATTTATTTCACGATCAGACTTTACATTCTAAAGTCACTTTTTGTTCCGACTTTCGGAACAAAAGAAACGGAATATTTGTGCTCGGAGTGTTTTTTGTTCAGACAAATTTCGACTATTTAACTAGCCAGTTTTTTTATATCATTCAAAAGGTATTGTCTTCTTGAGCATGAATTTGAAAAAGTATTTCACCTGTGATCATTTTCTTTAAAGTTATGGCCAATAGGTTAAAAGGCTGCCATCTTGGCCAATTTGGTACAATTAACGCGCGATATATTTCGCGTATGCTGAGATTTAATCCGTCTTAGAAATCGTTCCAAATTAGTTGAAGGAAGCTTATTTGCCATAATCGATGTGTTACTAGGAGGGAAATCGGCTCTTTTCCAGTTCCCACTTTCGAAATAAATTTTGAAAAGCTAATTTAACGTTGCCATAATGCAATGAAACTTGGCGTGGTGAAGAAATCGCCAACTGTGAACAGATTTGTTCTTCATACTTTACATCTTAACATCACGCATTTAGCCGTATTAACACGTAAAACAAACACAAAAACTCCATATTTTAAAAAGCGGGGAAAAAAGGAAATGGGCCGCAAAATCTATCACTTTCAACTTTGTATGTCGAGTGGGGGGATGGCACAAAATAAATCTCAAATTCTTGTAGTTTTGTATTTTTATTACTTTGAATTGTATTGTTATTACTGCTCGATAGATCTTAAAAAGCAGTCGGAACCCCCAGGGCTTAGCATTGATACGAGCAGTCTTCCTGTTCCGACTTTTGTAAAGAAAGTAACGAAATATTTGTGCGTGGGGTGGGTTTTTTTTCAGACAAATTTCGACTTTTACACTAGCCATTTTTGACGGATTTTTTTTAATCATTCGAAAAGTGTCGTTGTTTTGAGCTAAAATTTGAAAAGCCAACGAGTTTTGATTTTGGCCAACGAGTTTAAAGGTTGCCACTTTGTCCAACGCGTAAATGGAGATTTATTCCGTCTTAAAAATTGTTCCATATTGGTTGAAGGAATTTTATTTGCCATGATTTATATGTTTCTTTGAGCAAAGTGGCAAAGTGGCGTAGGTGGGGGTTGGTTTTTACAAAGATTGCCGTAAAAAAAATTTAGTTGCATAATTTATAACTTAACTATATAACTTTGATTACATAACTTATATATATTTTTATTTTCTCTTACATATAAACTTTTCAAGTTTTTACTGCTCCATAGACTGCTCTATAAATTTAGGCATGTTACTTGGTTTTTTTTTTCAAATTGAATGGTGCTGCTAATGCGTCATAATTGACTTGTATCTCTTAGCAATTATGTAGACTCATAATTGGCGTGCGCCACTTCATATATTTTGTAGATTCAAAGTTTTACTCGTGCAGTTTTTCCCATTAGCGTTATCGGAGGAGAGCACTGCAAGAAGGCAATCTGACAGCCAGCTACCATCATGTCACAAAAACCTAAGATCCGCCCCTGAGTCTTCCAGTCTATTTAGCAGCTCTTTTCCACTCCCACTCCACATTTTAATTTCAGTTTTGTCCTAATATCATGAAATTTTGCATGGTGAACGATCTAAATATTTTGACCAATTTTGTTGCTCATAGCTTACATCGTCACATCACGCGTTCAGCCATAAAATGACTTCTCTTTTCATTCTGGGATAAGAAAACGTTAAAAAACTATAAAATTTGAACAATATCAAGAATCAAGTGTGAGAATTTGAGTCGTACGAAAATAATACGACCGATTAGCTAGCCTCAATTAGTTTTGGAATGATTTTCTTGTGTGGGATAATTCGTGACACATTAATATTTTGCGCTATGTTTTCCGCAATATGCTTAAAATTTTCAAAGCGCTCATAAATTTCTCCAGAGGATGACCAAATTGGCAGTTTTCAAACTCTCAGAATTTGACAGAATAAAAAATAGCCGCACTAAGCCTAAATATTCCGTTTTTTTTTAAATCGAAAAAAAAAAACAGGTAAGACAACTGAGTAATTGGAAATTTTTGAAATGTGGGGATAAAAATTTGGTACATAATCATCACTGCAAGTTCATTGAAAGATAATTAGGTCCTAATTTCAACCGTCAAAAAAAATTTAATTTTTTTTTGTGATGAGTGAGGAAATATATTACCGTAAAATAGCCTTCAGCCGAGGTATGGAAAAAAAATTACAAAAGGTGTCAGCATAAAAATTCAATTTTGCTTCTAGGAAGCCACATTTGACACATCAAGGCAATTAGTCAAATGTACCTTCATTATCATTTTTACCTGATGAAAATGCCCATTTTAGGTTTAGGTTGACGCATAAATTCTAATTTAATTGTAAGCCCTCGCATTCGATAATTGATCACTCTCTAACTTTTGACATACAATAAAAGGCAGCAAAAATGGGAAACAAAAGGAAGCTGAAAGACTATTCATACGTAAGAACACATTTTCGAATATGTTGGCGACCTAATGATTTGAATTGTCGAAGGTCGACCTGAAAAGGACTTGCAAAAGGTTCCTGAGAACATCTCAGATCTCAGAACGACATCTCAAAGGACATTCCGAAGAATTTTATCCGACTTTTCCAGACTTCATCTATTCAAGAAACTCTTAATTGTTTTCATTTTTGGATATAAGTTAATTTAATGTGTATCTGATGATAATTTATTGAAGTCATCTTGAAACATCTGCCCTTCTCTATCTTTTCTTCCAGGGCAACATAAACTAATCTACGAACTCTTTGAAAATAGCTAACAAGCATAAAACACAAGAAAAAAGCTCATTAACCAACGGAATAACAAATTTCGTTCCAATAAAATTTCGTTCCGTGAAAACAATAGAGTTTTTATAAAATAGTCTTTGTAACGCAGTCAAAAATGCAACGTCTCAAAGATACGAAAAAAGTAAGAGAAGTTTACGACTCACCAAGTGATGACAATCGCTCTTCCGTCAGCAGCCTACTGCAACTTGTTTTCAGCATCACCAGTGACCTCATTTTCTACAGCTGTTACACCGAGCGATTTCTGTTTGTCATGAAGTACAACTTCAGGGATCAAGGTCCATCTTTTGGAGTAAATATCAACGATGGATGCGTACTCCACGACTAATCTCACTCTACGACTCTCAACGAGATGAATTAGTACTATGATTCACATCTCGTTACATCAGGAACTTCTTCTGGTTTTATGCTATTAGATTAACACTCTCAATTTTTTCGTGATAACGCGGTATAAGGGCTTTCTGAAGCAGCATCTGGCTTTCTGGGGTATCACTCATTTGAGGTTGCTTCACGTGATCAATTTTTTCACGGCAAACAAACCTTTTGCCGCAAATATCGTCTTATATTAATAACAGTTCAACGAGATAACTTGCTCTTCTCAGACAGAAGATATGGTCTATAATTTGACCCACCTAAGATCAGTTGCCATTACAGTCGAACGACTTGTCGTGCAATAACTGAGAACTCAGGCAACCTAAACTCCTAGAGCTCAAAAGGAGTATTTGGTTTGCATTGTTTCAAAATTGCAACTGAAAACAATCCACTCATTATTACGGTTCAAAGTAACAATGTATTTGCAATCATTATGCATTGGAGACCCCAAATAAATGTATGAAAAATTTGGTATGAGCTTCAGTCAGTACAAGTAAGTAACTGCCGAACCTACTCGTTGGTTCAGAAATCGCAAATTTATAGTATCAGTTTTCATCAATCAATTCGACGATTTCGAGGGACCTCGTATACGCTATTAATTTACTTTTGTAACTTCATCAGCCTTTCTTTGAAAGCTTGATGACAACTTCCAGGCAAACACTTATGACGCAGATATTGTGTCGAGCAACCCCTCATGAATAGCTCCCGTTGTTGAGTTGAAATGAAATTAGCATCATTCATAGCATAGACTACGCCACCCTGATAGACTTCTCTTATTGGCAGAAAAATTACGCAAAAAATTGCAAAAATCTAAAGTCGCAGCCAAAAAACCCATACACCGAGGATCTAAACTTAGAGATCAGTTCAAAAACAATAAAGATCAAATATTTAGAAAGGAAGAAAAACTTTTCAATTCAGATCAACGAAAAATCAGTCCGATTCAATTGTTTACCAGATTTATTAACAAAAACTGTAATTGTGTCATTGCCTACAGCTCAAACGCTTCTTGACAACAAAAATGAGCGGGTCAAACCACTTTTGCGCCACTTCATCAGTTTGTTGATCACAAGTTCAAGTACTGTAAATCTGGAAAACGGTGCACAATCGAGAAATCTGGCAGAAAAAAAACCTGTCCTTTTTTCATCGACCAAGGGCATTTGCAGACAAACGCCGATCATCAACAAACAAACAATGTCAGTGCTTGTACTCATGTTTTTCCAACTCCACTTAATGTGATTACATTGAGCCCAGAAACACTCTGCCATGTTTAAACTCAACTGTTTTTTATGCCTGTAAATCTATCTAACCAGAACAGGTGAGTCAGGTGTTACGCAGTGTTAAAAAATTCAGCTTACGAGCCTCAACACTTTTCAAAGCAGAGAAATGATTTGAGTGTGCATAGCGTCTGTATCAAAGATTCACTGCCCACTTCACTCGTTATCTTAAGCATCGGAAGCAACTATTCTTATCGTGCTCTTTTCACTTTATCAATTGTTTGCTCGGTTGAAAATTCGTCGTTTGACGAAATCAATGTAAAACAGCTGAACAAATTATGCGCTCATTTGAACCATTTCACTTAGCTTATCTTACCCTGTCTCGAAGAAAGCAATGTCAGATTTGTACTCGCAGTGGACTTCTTGTGGTTCATTGACAAACATGACATCAGAAAAGAACCCATTGAAATTCCATACGCAATATTGTTGTTCGACAAACGTATATCTGCATACTGGTAACTGATTGATCTACATTTTGTTGTTTTTAAAAAGGTTCGATGAATTAAAAGTGCCTACAAAATTGTAAATTGTCTATTCACTTCGCTCTAAACTAATAATTTGAAAATTGGCGCTAGTAGTCCTTGAGGATTCCTCTTGTGCCTTCCGCTGCAAAATTGTTTGCAGTTGGTGCTTCCGCGTTTTTGGTGCTAGTGTTCACTGAGGATTCCTGTTGTGCCTTCCTCAGCAAAATTGCCTCTGGTTGAACCAGTCTCCGCTGGCTTTTCTCTTCTTGTCTCTCGGAACACATTGGTCCTACAAGTCCCTAGTGCCTCCTCTCGTGCCTTCTGCCGCACACTTGCTTTTAGTTGAACCGGTCTCTGCTGGTTTTTCACTTCGGGCCTCCTCTCGTGCCTTCTGCCGCACACTTGCTTTTAGTTGAACCGGTCCCTGCTGGTTTTTCACTTCGTTCTCTATTACGTGCCTTCAGCGTCACACGTGCTTCTATATAAACCAATTCTCACACTGGTTCTCCTCTCTGTGTATTTTGGGACAGTTTGAGGCTAGTACTATAAAATGTTTTCCCTTAGTCTTCCAAGGCAGTTTCGCTTTCAGCTGCGCCAGTCTTCACTGGTTGGCTGATTCTGTCATTCGCGACACCTCAGTGACAATGGTTGCTAGTGCTTCATTTCGTGTTTTACTCGACGCAACCATGCCTCACTGGTCTTTCTGATGTCATCTTGAAACATTTGTGCGAGTGAGCACCACTGTTCTCTAACTTTTCTTCCAGGGCTTACATAAACTAATCGAGAGCAAATTCTACCCTCTCGAATTCTTTAAAAATGGTTAAAAAGCATAAAACAAAAGGAAATAGCTCATTAACCAACGAAATAAAAAGTTTCGTTCCAATAAAAAACTTGAGCTGCAAGTGACAGAGAAAAACTCTAATCCAGCAGAATTTCAGCTGAAACTCATTATGAGTTCATATATCAATCAAAATGAGAAGATTTCAGATGAACTGGCAGCGTTTTCGTCCTTGAAAACAATAGATTTTTTAAAAAAAAGTCTTTGTAACGCAGTCGAAAATGCAACGTCTCAAAGATTCGAAAAAGTAAGAGAACTTTATGACTCACCAGGTGTTGACAATCGCTCTTCCGTCAGCAGCACTAAAAATTTTTCGAATCATCAGACATCATTGTCATCAACAACCTCTGTTCCTAGCTGCAACTTGTTTTCAGCATCACCAGTGACTTCATTTTCTACAGCTGTTACACCGAGCGATTTCTGTTTGTCATGAAGTACAACTTCAGGGATCAAGGTCCGTCTTTTGGAGTAAATATCAACGATGGATGCGTACTCCACGACTAATCTCACTCTACGACTCTCAACGAGATGAATTAGTACTATGATTCACATCTCGTTACATCAGGAACTTCTTCTGGTTTTATGCTATTAGATTAACACTCTCAATTTTTTCGTGATAACGCGGTATAAGGGCTTTCTGAAGCAGCATCTGGCTTTCTGGGGTATCACTCATTTGAGGTTGCTTCACGTGATCAATTTTTTCACGGCAAACAAACCTTTTGCCGCAAATATCGTCTTATATTAATAACAGTTCAACGAGATAACTTGCTCTTCTCAGACAGAAGATATGGTCTATAATTTGACCCACCTAAGATCAGTTGCCATTACAGTCAAACGACTTGTCGTGCAATAACTGAGAACTCAGGCAACCTAAACTCCTAGAGCTCAAAAGGAGTATTTGGTTTGCATTGTTTCAAAATTGCAACTGAAAACAATCCACTCATTATTACGGTTCAAAGTAACAATGTATTTGCAATCATTATGCATTGGAGACCCCAAATAAATGTATGAAAAAATTGGTATGAGCTTCAGTCAGTACAAGTAAGTAACTGCCGAACCTACTCGTTGGTTCAGAAATCGCAAATTTATAGTATCAGTTTTCATCAATCAATTCGACGATTTCGAGGGACCTCGTATACGCTATTAATTTACTTTTGAAACTTCATCAGCCTTTCTTTGAAAGCTTGATGACAACTTCCAGGCAAACACTTATGACGCAGATATTGTGTCGAGCAACCCCTCATGAATAGCTCCCGTTGTTGAGTTGAAATAAAATTAGCATCATTCATAGCATAGACTACGCCACCCTGATAGACTTCTCTTATTGGCAGAAAAATTACGCAAAAAATTGCAAAAATCTAAAGTCGCAGCCAAAAAACCCATACACCGAGGATCTAAACTTAGAGATCAGTTCAAAAACAATAAAGATCAAATATTTAGAAAGGAAGAAAAACTTTTCAATTCAGATCAACGAAAAATCAGTCCGATTCAATTGTTTACCAGATTTATTAACAAAAACTGTAATTGTGTCATTGCCTACAGCTCAAACGCTTCTTGACAACAAAAATGAGCGGGTCAAACCACTTTTGCGCCACTTCATCAGTTTGTTGATCACAAGTTCAAGTACTGTAAATCTGGAAAACGGTGCACAATCGAGAAATCTGGCAGAAAAAAAACCTGTCCTTTTTTCATCGACCAAGGGCATTTGCAGACAAACGCCGATCATCAACAAACAAACAATGTCAGTGCTTGTACTCATGTTTTTCCAACTCCACTTAATGTGATTACATTGAGCCCAGAAACACTCTGCCATGTTTAAACTCAACTGTTTTTTATGCCTGTAAATCTATCTAACCAGAACAGGTGAGTCAGGTGTTACGCAGTGTTAAAAAATTCAGCTTACGAGCCTCAACACTTTTCAAAGCAGAGAAATGATTTGAGTGTGCATAGCGTCTGTATCAAAGATTCACTGCCCACTTCACTCGTTATCTTAAGCATCGGAAGCAACTATTCTTATCGTGCTCTTTTCACTTTATCAATTGTTTGCTCGGTTGAAAATTCGTCGTTTGACGAAATCAATGTAAAACAGCTGAACAAATTATGCGCTCATTTGAACCATTTCACTTAGCTTATCTTACCCTGTCTCGAAGAAAGCAATGTCAGATTTGTACTCGCAGTGGACTTCTTGTGGTTCATTGACAAACATGACATCAGAAAAGAACCCATTGAAATTCCATACGCAATATTGTTGTTCGACAAACGTATATCTGCATACTGGTAACTGATTGATCTACATTTTGTTGTTTTTAAAAAGGTTCGATGAATTAAAAGTGCCTACAAAATTGTAAATTGTCTATTCACTTCGCTCTAAACTAATAATTTGAAAATTGGCGCTAGTAGTCCTTGAGGATTCCTCTTGTGCCTTCCGCTGCAAAATTGTTTGCAGTTGGTGCTTCCGCGTTTTTGGTGCTAGTGTTCACTGAGGATTCCTGTTGTGCCTTCCTCAGCAAAATTGCCTCTGGTTGAACCAGTCTCCGCTGGCTTTTCTCTTCTTGTCTCTCGGAACACATTGGTCCTACAAGTCCCTAGTGCCTCCTCTCGTGCCTTCTGCCGCACACTTGCTTTTAGTTGAACCGGTCTCTGCTGGTTTTTCACTTCGGGCCTCCTCTCGTGCCTTCTGCCGCACACTTGCTTTTAGTTGAACCGGTCCCTGCTGGTTTTTCACTTCGTTCTCTATTACGTGCCTTCAGCGTCACACGTGCTTCTATATAAACCAATTCTCACACTGGTTCTCCTCTCTGTGTATTTTGGGACAGTTTGAGGCTAGTACTATAAAATGTTTTCCCTTAGTCTTCCAAGGCAGTTTCGCTTTCAGCTGCGCCAGTCTTCACTGGTTGGCTGATTCTGTCATTCGCGACACCTCAGTGACAATGGTTGCTAGTGCTTCATTTCGTGTTTTACTCGACGCAACCATGCCTCACTGGTCTTTCTGATGTCATCTTGAAACATTTGTGCGAGTGAGCACCACTGTTCTCTAACTTTTCTTCCAGGGCTTACATAAACTAATCGAGAGCAAATTCTACCCTCTCGAATTCTTTAAAAATGGTTAAAAAGCATAAAACAAAAGGAAATAGCTCATTAACCAACGAAATAAAAAGTTTCGTTCCAATAAAAAACTTGAGCTGCAAGTGACAGAGAAAAACTCTAATCCAGCAGAATTTCAGCTGAAACTCATTATGAGTTCATATATCAATCAAAATGAGAAGATTTCAGATGAACTGGCAGCGTTTTCGTCCTTGAAAACAATAGATTTTTTAAAAAAAAAAGTCTTTGTAACGCAGTCGAAAATGCAACGTCTCAAAGATTCGAAAAAGTAAGAGAACTTTATGACTCACCAGGTGTTGACAATCGCTCTTCCGTCAGCAGCACTAAAAATTTTTCGAATCATCAGACATCATTGTCATCAACAACCTCTGTTCCTAGCTGCAACTTGTTTTCAGTATCAACAGTGACCTCATTTTCTACAGCTGTTACAACGAGCTATTTCTATTTGTCATGATATACAACTTCAGAGATCAAGGTCCATCTTTTGGGATAAATATCAACAATGAAAGGCTGTTCCACGACTATTCTCACTCGAATACTCTTAACGAGATGAGTTAATACCATGATTCACGTCTCGTTACACCAAGAACTTCTTCTGGTTTTGTGCTTCGAGATTAACTTTCTGAATATTTTCGTGACAACGCGGTATCAGGGCTTCTGACGCATCATCTGGCATTCTGGAGCATCACTCATTTGAGGTTACTACACGTGATTCAATTTTTTTAACGGCAAACACGGCAAACAAGCTCATTATTCTGGTTCCAAGAAACAACCTATTTTCAATCATTATGCATTGGAGACCCCAATTTTTTTTATGAAAAATTTGTTTTGAACTCCAGTCAGTACAACCAAGCAATTGCCGAACTTACTCGTTGGTTTAGAAATCGCAAGTTTATAGTATCAGTTTTCATCACTAAACTCGACGATTTCGAGGGACCTCGTATACGTCATTAATTTACTTTTGTAACTTAATCAGCCTTTCGTTGAAAGCTTGATGAAAACTTCCATGCAAACAGTTATGACGCAGAATTTGTGTCGAGCAACTCCTCATGAATAGCTTTCGTTGTTGTACTGATATTTTGAATTAAGCATCATTCATAGCATAGAATACGCCACCTTGATCGATTTCTCTTATTGGCAGAAAAGTTACGCACAAACTTGCAAAAATCTAGAGTCGCAGCCAGAAAAAAAACCATATAGCAAGGATCTAAACTTAGAGATCAGTTCAAAAACAATGAAGATCAAATATTCAGAAAAAAAACTATTCAACTCAGATCAACGAAAAACCAGTCCGATTCAATTGTTTGCCAGATTGATTAACAAAAACAGTTTTTACCGTTGCCTACAGCTTAAATGTTTCTTGACAACAGAAGAGAGCGGGTCAAATCACATTTGAGCTACTTCATCACTTTGTTGGTCACAAGTTCAAGGACTTTAAATCTGAAAAACTGTGCAAAATCGAGAAATTTGCTAAAAATATCTCTCAACGTTGCATCGACCAATGGCATTTGCAGACTAACGCCAATCATCATTAAACAAACAACGTCAGTGCTGATACTCATGTTGTTCCAACCTCATTTCCCCACACTTTTCAAAGCAGAGAAATGAGCTCATTTATGCGCTCACTTCAACCATTTCACACAGGTTAACTTACCCTGTTTCGAAGAAAGCAATGTCAGAGTTGTACTCGCAGTGGGCTTTTTTGTTTCAATGTCGAACATGGCATCAGAAAAGAACCCATTGAAAGTCCATACGCAATTCCGAACTCACTGGGTTGGACTATAAATGTATATAAAATTTTAAATGAAACAGTAACATCTTCATGATAAACCTCCATAATGAATACTCTGACCAGTCCAAGTTAAGTCAATTAGTTGAAAATTTTTGGACTGTCGAAGAATTCGTTATAAGCTCAGAATCAACATCCCCTATATACTCTGCATAATTTGAAAAACTCCTCCGCTCCATCAAAAATAGCATGGTTGATGGTAAAAAAAATTTCGTGTTGAAAGACGAGGTCTCAATCACTACGTAATCACTAAAGTACAATTGAAGTCTTTGCAGCGCCTACTACAGAAAGAATCGGTCACGCTAGATCTTTGTAGAAAATTGCTGACCACCGATAGTGATCAAAGTTACGTTAAATAGGTAACCTTATCATTTCCACAGCCTGCATACATTTGGTACCTTCCTCATCATCCGGTTGACAACTCAAACAAACATGTGATGGTATGACACGCAAAGGCCTGTTCATGCGAATTGGAACAAAGGAAGAAGATTGCATCGCTTTATAAAAAAGGTATACAACAATACCAGTAGACGAGAATGATATTTGGTTCTAAGTACTCTGCATCCATTGCAAATTGTGTTGCAGCAGACAGGAAGAAAGTTCTGCAGAAATCAAGCTGAAAGTACAAAACATTCTATTTGGATGACTTTTTTTACTTGTTCAGTCTGTGACAGCAGCTGATACATCAATTTTGCAATTTTTGCGCTTATGTTTTGTTTACAGGAAGGTGACTTCAATTTGACAAACTTCGTTCCAAATTAGTCTGAAGCTCTCCAAACGGTGGCTGATGAAGAAAAGGTTACAAAGAAACAATTTAAAAAGTGTTAAGTGTTCATTGGAACATTGCTGAACACACACTTGCTGTAAAGGCGAAGATTCTCACCAATTATGATATTGCAAACATGACACTGCGTAGAGCCACTCTTCTCTTGCTGAGGTAGATCTATTGTTATGCAAGCGGTTGAGTGACTTACTAGATTATCCCGAGTTTGACCAGGAATTGACTAAGCTAGAGAAAAATTCAAGTTATTCTTATTGTTTTTGCTCCCAATTCTGAGGTGAACGGAAAGAATAATGGCTTAGGATGCGTTTTTCCTCTGAATTATGACTGCCTCAAAGAGAGATCTGAGACGTTTTCATTTTTGGGACTATTTTTCAGACTGAAAAAAGTTTTTTCCGGCTTCAGTTCCTAAATCATTCTTCAAACTGGATCGCTTACTTTTTTGCAAATGATTATGCCATGTTAGCCTAATTGTTATGATAAAATTATTAAATAGTTCCATGAGATAAAACGATAATGGTACGCTTCCAAGAAAAAGGCCCGGGCGCAAATTAAGAGCAAGTTCGTCAAGCCGCTATTCTCCACTTTCATTCGGACATTTCCGTCAAAACCTCCACGCGTGAAAAGCCAGGTTGTAATCGCGTTCATTACTTTTTTATTTTTTGTTTTCAAAATATTTTTCTCTACAATCCGTTTTACAATCTATTCTTTCTCTTGTTTTGCCTCTTTTGTACCCTATTTAGTGAATTTCCGCGCAGAAGTACATGCCGAAGTGGCTCCCCAAGTTGAGAAAAAAACTGGTAATAGGAACCTCAAGGACTATGTACTGCAGCCCTAAATATGTCGGAGCCACTGTTCGCTCGTACAGAGTTGCAAAGTTAGTCGACCTTACCGCTACTGTCTCGCGCTACCCCTCGGAGAAACTGAACTGTGTTACCATAGTAGCCGAATTTAATGATTACTCATCTACCGTTTCAGACTTTGTTAAGAGACAAAACTTCGGGAGACAGTACTTTTTTTTGCTTCATAAATGATCTACCGAGTGGCTTGCTTTAGCTATGCGGACAAATGGCTTGCTTTATCCAGCTTCTTTAGCTATGCGGAAGACTACAAGCTGCTATCAATAAACTCTAAAGATCTACAAACAGGCATGAATCATCTCAGAAAATGGTGCTGGAATAACAACATGGGTTTAAATCTATCAAAATGCCATAACTTGATCTTCAAAGTAGGTTATACTTCGCATGAAATTCATATAGGTGATTACGAGCTTTCAGAGCCTGATAAGCAGAAAGATCTAGGAATCATGTTTTTTTTTAAATGGTGCTGCAAATGCGTCATAATTGACTTGTGTCTCTTTGCAAATAAGTAGACTCAAAATTGGCGTGCGCCACTTCATTTATTTTGTAGATTCAAAGTTTTACTCGTGCAGTTTTTCCCATTAGCGTTATTGGAGGAGAACGCAATCTGACAGCCAGCTACCATCATGTCACGAAAACCTAAGATCCGCCCTTGAGTCTCCCAGTCTATTTAGCAGCTCTTCTGCACTCTCACTCCACATTTGAATTTCAGTTTTGAAAAAATCAATTTTACGTTGTCCTAATATCATGAAATTTTGCATGGTGAACGATCTAACTATTTTTACCAATTTCGTTGCCCATTGCTTACATTGTCACATCACGCGTTCAGCCATAACATGACTTCTCGTTTTATTCTGGGATAAGAAAACGTTAAAAACTATAAAATTTGAACAATATCAAGAATCAAGTGTGGGAATTTGAGTCGTACGAAAATAATACGAACGATTAGCTAGCCTCAATTAGTTTTGGAATAATTTTCTTGCGTGAGATAATTCGTGACGCATAAAAATTTTGCGTTATGTTTTCCGCAATATGCATAAAATCTTCAAAGCGCTCATAAATTTCTCCAGAGGATGACCAAATTGGCAGTTTTCAAACTCTCAGAATTTTTCAAACAAAAAGATTTGAGGTAAAATTTTGGGGAGTCAGTACCTTCAATGGGCTATAAAATTTTTTTATCGCCAAAAATGACAGAATAAAAAATAGCCGCACTAAGCCTAAATATTCCGTTTTCTTTTTAAATCGAAAAAAAAACAGGTAAGACAACTGAGTAATTGGAAAGTTTTGAAATGTGGGGATAAAAATTTGGTACATAATCATCACTGCAAGTTCATTGAAAGATAATTAGGTCCTAATTTCAACCGTCAAAAAAAATTTAAAATTTTTTTTTGTGATGAGTGAGGAAATAGATTACCGTAAAATAGCCTTCAGCCGAACTTCAGCCGAGGTATGGAAAAAAAATTACAAAAGGTGTCAGCATAAAAATTCAATTTTGCTTTTAGGAAGCCACATTTGACTCGTCAAGGCAATGAGTCAAATGTACCTTCATTATCATTTTTACCTGATGAAAATGCCCATTTTAGGTTTAGGTTGACGCGTAAATTCTAATTTAATTGTAAGCCCTCGCATTCGATAATTGATCACTCTCTAACTTTTGACATACAATAAAAGGCAGCAAAAATGGGAAACAAAAGGAAGCTGAAATACTATTCAGACGTAAGAACACATTTTCGAATTTGTTGGCGACCTAATGATTTGAATTGTCGAAGGTCGACCTGAAAAGGACTTGCAAAAGGTTCCTGAGAACATCTCAGATCTCAGAACGACATCTCAAAGGACATTCCGAAGAATTTTATCCGACTTTTCCAGACTTCATCTATTCAAGAAACTCTTAATTGTTTTGAGTTTTGGATATAAGTTAATTTAATGTGTATCTGATGATAATTTATTGAAATCATCTTGAAACATCTGCGCGAGTGAGCACCGCTCTTCTCTATCTTTTCTTCTAGGGCAACAAAAACTAATCGAGAGCAAATTCTACGAAATCTTTGAAAATGGCTAACAAGCATAAAACACAAGATAAAAGCTCATTAACCAACGGAATAACAAATTTCGTTCCAATAAAAATTCATTCCAAAAAATTTCGTTCCGTGAAAACAATAGATTTTTTATAAAATAGTCTTGAAACGCAGTCGAAAATGCAACGTCTCAAAGATACGAAAAAAGTAAGAGAAGTTTACGACTCACCAAGTGATGACAATCGCTCTTCCGTCAGCAGCACTAAAACTTTTTCAAATCATCAGACATCTTTGTCATCAATAACCCCAGTTCCTACTGCAACTTGTTTTCAGCATCACCAGTGACCTCATTTTCTACAGCTGTTACACCGAGCGATTTCTGTTTGTCATGAAGTACAACTTCAGGGATCAAGGTCCATCTTTTGGAGTAAATACCAACGATGGATGCCTACTCCACGACTAATCTCACTCTACGACTCTCAAACAAGATGAATTAGTACCATGATTCACATCTCGTTACATCAAGAACTTCTTCTGGTTTTGTGCTACGGGATTAACACTCTCAATTTTTTCGTGACAACGCGGTATGAGGGCTTTGTGAAGCAGCATCTGGCTTTCTGGAGCATCAATCATTTGAGGTTACCTCACGTGATCAATTTTTTCACGGCAAACAAACCTTTTGCCGCAAACATCGTCTTATATTAATAACAGTTCAACGGGATAACTTGCTCTTCTGAGACAGAAGATATGGTCTATAATTTGACCCACCTGTGATCAGTTGCACTTACAGTCGAACGACTTATCGTGCATTAACTGAGAACTCAGGCAACCTAAACTCCTAGAGCTCAAAAGGAGTATTTGGTTTGCATTATTTCAAAATTGCAACTGAAAACAATCCACTCATTATACCGGTTCAAAGTAACAAGGTAGTTGCAATCATTATGCACTGGAGACCCCAAATAAATGAAAAATTTGATATGAGCTCCAGTCAGTACAACCAAGCAATTGCCGAACAGACTCGTTGGTTTAAAAATCGCAAATTTATAGTGTCAGTTTTCATCACTCAACTCGACGATTTCGAGGGACCTCGTATACGCCATTATTTTACTTTTGGAAATTAATCAGCCTTTCTTTGAAAGCTTGATGACAACTTCCAGGTAAATACTTATGACGCAGATTTTGTGTCGAGCAACCTCTCATGATAAGCTCCCGTTGTTGAATTGAAATGAGAATTTAGCATCAATCATAGCATAGACTACGCCACCTTGATCGACTTCTCTTATTGGCAGAAAAAATACGCATAAAATTGCAAAAATTTAGAGTCGCAGCCAAAAAAATCCTTATACCGAGGATCTAAACTTAGAGATCAGTTCAAAAACAATAAAGATCAAATATTCAGAAAAGAAAAAAAAACTTTTCAATTCAGATCAACGAAAAACCAGTCCGATTCAATTGCTTACCGGCTGAAGCGTTTTCTCTCTAAGCAAGTAACACACTCGATTGTTTAGTCAGACAATGGAACCAGCTTTGCCGAAACTGAAATAGAATTTTTTCGTCAGCGATGATTGGGTACGTTAAATCCGATATCAATAAAAGGTATAAGTTTCACGCTCTTCCCATTCATTCGTTAAAGAAATGGAAATCAGTGTGTTTAAATGAATGGACAAAACCTGGAAGCTACTAGTCACTAACACGCTTAACGTCGCCAAACAACAGAAAAGACAACATCGGCTATTTCGTTAAATGTTAGGACTGAATCCGGAAAAAAACCACGAAGGCTCGTTAAACTGGATACGATTCTAGCTATTTTAGCTTTCAGCTGGAAGGAAGTATTTTGGCAAATTGTGTACAGGCAAATTGTACAGGCAAATTGTACGGACAAATTGTGTCCAAGAATTAAAAGCTCTCTAGCCTAGCCTTAGAAATGGTGCGTTCCAGGCCATTCGACGGTGGTTCGCTTTCCACCTTAATCATTTCGTTTCTGAATCACATTTTAATCGAAATTGATGGATCATCAGTTGTCATAAACTTTCGATCGGAAATTCGTTTGCAAAATAATCGTTTTTTAAACAATGTGAAAATATCTTTGTTTCATTTGTAATATTAGGCCGGAATGTTTTGTTATACTTAGCTTAAGACCTGTACCAAAAACGAGTGAAATGAAGTTGAAAACCTGAAGAAAACGGAAAGCGAAAAAAAAGTGTTGTCTGGAAAAATCGAGTTGGATTTCATCATTTTTGAGTGAAATCAATTGTTTTTTTCATAAATGCTTAATCTATATGAAAGCTAAGAACTTATCGTTCCTCTTTTTTTGGTTAAGATTTGAAATTGTCAGAGATTTTTATAAGCAGAGATTTTTCATTCAAAGGATTAGTTATTTTTGAGGACTTGTCTTGATGCTCGCGAAAAGCATTACATCAATTTTCAACGCAAGATTCTGAAAAATTTTGAAACTTTTTTTAGGTGGACCAAAATGATTTTCCGATGAAACACTCCAATGCCCGCGAAACATTATAAAGACTCTAGTTTGACAAAAATGTTGCACCCCTGATAAAATATGAAAAAAAAACAAGTCCAAACTGCCATTTTTGAGTAATTTTTTTTCGCGCGCGCTCCCCTTCAAATTTAGTATAAGTTGAAAGCTCTTTTTTTCTACCCCACCTCATATAAGCACTCTGGCATAACGAGTCTCTTACAAGGTTACATTTGAAGATCAAATATATTTGCCATAGCCTAATTAGTCCAGATTTTGAAGCAATTGGACAATCAAAACAGGGAAATGATAAGTGAAAGTTCGCTAATGAGGGATATTTCTGCTATAAGCTCCAGGACAGTTATTGTTCGAAAATCAAAGAAAGACAAAATGGAATTCAGGTTTCGATAAATTTCATGTGAACACTAATCTGAAAAATTTGATATATCAAGCTTTTTACGACAGAAGTTCAGTTGAACAAACAAATATTTCATTTAAATCAGCTACTATATACGTTTAACTAAAAACAAAAACTAGACATAATTTAGTACAAGTCTTAGATAAAAAGATTACGGTTTTTGTTCAGATTCAAGTTAGATTTTTGCAAAAAAATTTACCCGTGAAGTGATCTACAAAATACATAGAGTATAGTAATTAAAGGCATGTGAGCACTCGCTTATATCTTACGCGTCTGAACGACCGAGAACGGGTGCAGGTTTTACGGTCTGTCAGTTGTTCTCGCCGGTTGCCGATCCTACTACAGCGGATCCCGCTATGACACCGTTGTCATAATTCAACGAGTTGACTCAAGCCAACGGGTTATGGACTCTTGGATTATTGACCTAACCATCCACACGAGGTCTCAAGTGTTTATACGTGATTCTGGAGGAGCATTTAGCTCGTTTGTTAAGTGTTGGCACGTTCTCACTAGGCGAACGAGTCCAGGTGGTATTTGTATGGGAGTTCTCTCGGACGTAGCGCTTACAATGAATGAAAAGTTTCTCAAATTCTGGAGGCGGGGAGACCAAGAAGGAAGTGATTCGGCGTTAATGCTTCTGAAGATACGGGAGGTGTGAGCGGAACGTTGTTTAGAGACTGATCAACTAAGCATAAGGTGGTTATGGGGACTTCCTCGGTGATTTATCGTGTTACGAGAATGTCACAGAAAGCTTTTTTGGTGCTCTGGTCGATCCCCACACAACGCCATGGTTAGGAGCACCGGATGGATTGAATTTCCAGATTAGGCCATCATGCGCGAGCAGATCGGGCGCATGGCGACTCCAGTTCTCGAAATTATGTTGCATACGACCAGTGGAACGGACTATACCAACGAGACTAATAAACGGCGAAGAAAAAGCTGTTCGGCTAGACTTCCTAATGGATTGTTTATTATGAAGTGCGTTGACTTCGACAGGGAATGACTGTGACTGAGCCAGAAACAATAGCTTTTGCTTCGCTAAATCCAACTAACTTGGATCACTTATCCAACGAGTCTGGCAATATTCTCAAGATTTATGTGACAGTTTTTTTGGAGCTTTGTAACAGAACTGCATTTTCTTCCAGAAAAAAATGGATCAGTGGATTTAGACGTGCCAGTGAAAACTGCAGCTTGTTCAATACCTTCATTCAAATCATATGAAGACAATTTGAGTCGAATGCTGGTGAGAACTCCTATGAAAGGTCAATCCTTAGTTTTCAAAAAGTGTGGTTCTCTCGTCCAAACTCTCTCTTTCAGTACCTCAGCGGTTGTTCCGCGGGTGCCCGTATGTGCTGGAATGTCGCCACTGAACAAATGGACTTTTCAACAATTGTGGTGGTTTCGAGAACTTCGGATACCCGGTTAGCCTTATAGACAGGCAACTTGCTGGTAGAATTAAACAATTGCAGCACAATAGTACTATCAGACCACTTGTGGGGTTTTTGGATATTGATTGCCAATAATTTCCCGGTTTCAAGTCGCAGAAAACTCGCCAGTAAAACTGCTTGCAACTCAAGCTTGCAAATTGAAAAAGGTTTCATGAGCGCTGCTCTAGATTTTTTGAAAACTAATGCAATCCTGGCTTCAGTTCTGACGACGGAACAACCGCGCAGGAAAGCAACCGAGCAAAAGACGTCTTGAGAACTGTCACCAATCATATACAATTCTACTGGTGTCAAAGAAACAGTAAGAAGCTGTTGAGCGGCCAAGTATTGGTAAGCCAGTTTGCGACCCTATGAACTTCTCCTGAAGCTCGCCTGACAATGGCTCATCCACTTCTGGGCAACAAAAGGCCAAACATCAATCAGTAAAATACGAGCAAGAGTGAGGTACGATGCGACAAAATTGATCGGTTTCAAAATTGACGAGACGTAGCTTAAGACGGTGCGCTGCGCAAACGGTTTTATTATAACTTTAATCACGCCACGACTAACTTTTAGGGTATCTTTTTTGTGGTTCCAATTTAGATCTAGTACTTGTGCTGCCGTGTCAACGATCAATTTGATTTCTTTTCCAGTGTCAACCTTGTTGTTTTCTGGATTTAAAATTCTGCTGAATCTGGAACATTATTGACAAACTTACTTAATATCAACCCTTCTAAAATCAACAAATTTACAAGATCTTCGCTCAATTTCAGCGCTGCATTCGAGTCGGCAATAGAACCTAACAAGTCCTCCATATTAAAGATATCTTGAACAGCAGAAGCAGCAGCTGGAAGCTTTTCGTAAATTTTGTTATAGTTTGCTGGAGCGCGAAACTTGATCAATTTTTAGTATAACAACATGTAAGAACATTTCCTCTATGTCAGCGGAGTCCGCATATTTGAAAGGTCGGGACCGTAAGAAAACTAGAATAAAAACTTGTAACAGATCAGTACTAGCCAACAGTGACTGATTCAAGGATGTTCCTTGACATTTTGGTGCTTTATTTAATACCCGTTCTTATCTTTTTAGGCTTTTTGGAATTGATCACTGGATGATGTCGCCAGTACAATTCGCATGCAGTGCAATTTTGTGGATCCTGCGGGCCAACAGCAACAACGTATCGTTTATCTAGGTTGTCCTTGATGGCCTGCTTATAGCGTTGCTTCAAACTCAAAAATTTGTCGAATCTTTTTTCTTTTCGAGTGAGTTAATCTGAGTGAGAGCTGGAATGTAGTTGTTGGGCATTTGCGTGTCGTTGTCAGCCCAGAGCATACCTACAAAACATCGATATGTTGACGACTAGAGATTTCAAACCGCCTGTTGATCCGCAGCGGAGCGAGGATTGGCATATTTATAAGTTCCGTACGAAAGTTCATGCCACTGCCTGACTTGATTGACTAGAAATTTATCATCAACACAATCCTCAAAAGTACTTAAAAAGGTCCCGTGGAAGCTGGTAGAGGACATTAAGCACCCAACCTAATGGGAGAACAACGGCAAAAGGAGCGATTTGTGTTTTGACTCCAACACACTGTAGTGGTTTAATGGCATGAAATTTGTCTTTTCCTATTATTTTTTCTACCTCGGAGTATTTGTAGACATGGGATCAAGATTTTTAAGATACGAGTAGAATCGCTGAAGAGTAGGGACCTTCACAACATCCCTTTCCACGTTGATATCTTCGTTACGGATGAACTTTGAACGAGTAATTTTCCGATAGTGGATTCACCGTTACTTCGCCATGTTTCGTAGTAGTTGTTTGCTGGGAGCTTTCTCCATTCTTAGTCAGCTCTAGCAGTGATCCAGACAACTGAAGGGGATTGGCGAGTTTCAAAGACAACCATGAATGATTACATGCGCTGTCAGACAAACTACGCAATTTGTGGCTATGGTATCTGACGAAACGTTTAAGGTGAGAATTTGAAGTAGACCTTTCACATTTACAGAATCCATGTTAGAAAATTTGTTTTAGATTTGCGTACAATGTTCGTGAGCACGGGTTTAGCTTAGAGTTTGACTTATTTGGACACTCCTTGTGTTGTTTTTTGGGTGAAAAAAACGCATTCGGCGCCGTGCAACGAAATGTTATGTGTGCTCTCACATCGGCTCTTGTTGCATTTCTTAGCTCAAGGGCAACTTTGAAACAAATGGTCGAGTTGCAGAGAAGAAAAGCACAATTTTTTGAAAGCAAACTTACAATAAAATTTTCTCTTTTAAAACTTTGCAATTCTTTTGCAGAGCTTACTTGAAGGAATTTGCGTTGTTTGCTTTTTAGGCAATGTTGATGTGCTACTGTTTGAAGCAAAAATTGTTGTAGTTGCCTATATTTCATCCCCATGGCTACCTTCTCGTTTTGAAGTTTTTGCAGAGTTAATACTTAAGCGCTCGTGAGTCTTTGTTTTTTCGCTCAATCATTCGTTTAAATGGAGTGAAGTAGGGTGATACATGTTTTTTTTTACTGTGTGCATCATTGAAGACTCCTACATGTTTGTTTGTGGTGGTAAATTACAGAGAGCCTGGCGTAACAATGATACATCTCTGAGATTGGCAGAGTAATGCAGGGACTGAAAAAATCTTACAAAATTTGAAACGATTAATGGAAAACTGACGATGCTTTTAGAGTTAAGTATTTTAAGCGGTCAAAAATTTACGAGTTTGTCAAGATGCGGACTGACAACCGTCTGAGCGTGATCAAACTTGCGTTTCAAAAAACTCAGTGCATCTTTCTACCTCTTTCCAGAGTCAGCAAGTTCAGATATAGATGATGTAGCCTTGCCTGTCACGAGCGTTTTAAAATACGTTATCTTAAAGTCATCACTTGGAGTGGCTGATTTTTTAGTGCATGAGAACTGTCCAAATCACTCATGCCGTTGGAGGGAGTCACCATTATATTGCGAAAGTTAACCTTCAGCAGTGGGTCCTTGCGATTGTAGTTGAGTAGTGCACTTAAGTCTCGAATGATAGCCGCCTTGTCCTCGAGTGGTTGTTCATATCGCAAAAATGGAGCATTGGTAGGTTTCATCTGAAACAAAGTTGAGTTGGTATTGGTTTCACTAATATTTTGATAAGTATAAAGAGTGGGAACAGTTTTGGGTTTCGAACGGAATTTAATTGACCAGATTGTGTCACAGCTGGAGCTACTTGGGACAGGGTTGAATAGTGTATGTTTGATCTTGCTGACGGTACTGTGTGAGATAATCAAACTGGGTTTTCAGTGAAAAATATAACTTGCAAGCGTTTTCACTGGATTCTCAGTGAAAACGAGTGCTACTTTTAACGGCATTGACAATAACGGACTGAACGGATAAGATAATTTAACAGTTTGTGGTAGCTGATTTTTTGACATTTAATGACGGTAACCTAGACATGTTTGATTCGGATCAACACGGAACGGTTCGAAAACAGCAAGATCGCCTTAAATGATATCTTGTACATTCATTTTGATAACAACTTTTCCTTCTTGGAGCCCAATTTTTGTTAGATTACCTTCGTCTAGCTTCCCTCTATTCACTTCTGCTAATACTTTCCAGCTCTAATTATTGTTTCTGAAATACTAATTGGTGTTATTGTTTTTCAAAACGGAAGTTGATTTCGTTATGTCGTTCAATTTCTTCTCGACAGAGTTTCACAATTTTAGATCTCGAGTCTTCTGACTCGAGAGAACTGAAGCTGTTTTGTATCGACAAAGTTCATGCCAACTGTTACAAGTTGATGTAACTTGCAAACGGGAGTTGGACTGACCAAAGCTTTTTTCAACTATGTCGATCGGTTTTTTCAAGTTACAAAAATGCTTTAGGCAGAACATAATCAAGTGTCACGGTAATTCCTTAGAGCCAATGTATTGATTCGGAATGGTTCACGTGATATTGGCCTTCAAGTTTGGAGATTTCTTCGTTTTTAGAAACAGTATTTTGAAGACATTTCTTGCAATCTCGTATCCATTTGTCAATTTCCACAGGATGGTCTTTTTTCTCGATGACCTCGAGAATACGTTCATGCAATACCTAGACTTCATGGAATACACATTAGTTAGTGGATGCATTGATATAATATACTTTAAGAGACGATTGAAATTCACAGTACAATAGCGTCTCACTTGTGGCTGCCAAGGAACGGTTTGGGTTTTTTCGGAATCAGCAGAAACTAATGAGGCACGGAAAAAGAACTCTAGCGTCAAACAACCCCTGAGCAATTTGAACCGAGGCAAGGAATTTACTCAGTTCGATGTTTCGAAAGCATAAGAAAAAAACATTGATGAAAGATTTCTCTCAATATTGTAAACTTCGTTCAAAATTTAGTTTTGAGAACCCTTCAGTGTTTTTTCCTAGGTTTAGGAAACTTTTGGTCAACTTATTTTAACGTCAGTTAGGGTCGGTTTTTGTTTGGTTTCCACTCAGAATTCATAGTACGAAATGTTGAGCAAAAAATGCGATTAAAAATTAATTTTTTATTAGATGCTTTTTTGGATGCTTTTTTGGATGCTTTTTGGATGCTTTTTTGTCTACTTTAATGTCAATCGGCTTCCGAATGAGGAGGAGTCTGTACTGATGATTCTTTCTCGACTACATACACTTACCTCTTTCTTGAGATCTTCATCGACACAGGAGATGAGTTTTCTTGAACTTGAATTATACACGCGACAGCTGTTGTTGTTTTCTCAGTGAATCAGATTTGGTACCCAGCCAATCCCCAAGAGTTTGGAAGAAACTCCACTCAGTGTTGACTAATATTAGCTGTTGATATTGCAGAAGAACTTGGCTTTCAAATATTTTGTAGATCTGAATTTACTGAAAAAGTTGTTAGCGCGCCACCAAACTTTCCTGCTACAAGCAACAGGACGGTTATTGCTTAAAAATTTAAGAAAGATAGAACTCTATTTTTGACTCGTTTCGGTACTGAGGTAGATTGGTTTTGGGTAGCTGGCCGATTGTCAACATTTCAATTCATATGTAAATTAACCGTAATTATCGGAAATTACAATTCAACAAATAATAACGAACTGCCATAAATTTCGGTATTTAAAAGCAGAATTCAATGTCATAAAATACGCAAAATGAAAACCTCAAAAAGTCAACTTTAAAATGGCGACTGAACAGTTTGTGAACTTTGTTTCAATCTTTCAGTTTTCGTCTTTTTTCACACACTGTTCTTCGTTCACCAGAAAACTCATTAGTTACGACCTTGGTTTTTTCTCGCTAAGAATTCTTACTCTCGTATCCTGTAAGATCTAAAAAACCTGCTTCAACATCTGTAAATTATCGGCAATTTAAACAGATAGTATGACAATTTAAAGATAATACAAAATAAGGTAAACATCTTCCGGTTAACATGTTATCAAAACGTTTTTCACAATCTCAAAAAATCTGTAAACATTTTTGATGGCAAACTGACCTTAATGGGACAAACCAGTAGTTTCAAGGCCTTTTGTCTAAGAAAATCTAATTTTAGCCTTTTCACTTTCGCGCTATAATGAAGTCATTCATTTAAGCGCGAACAAACTCAATTTAGGAATTTATATAATTCAGATTCGGTAAGTTGCAATGATTTTCGGATATTGCAAATTTTCACAATCTCATTTTTGTGGGCATCTGAACATTTGATGTTTGAACAGTTTTATGTGAACATCAATCTGAACAAAATGATATATAAAATAGAATCTGAGTTGAACAACTAAAATAATTGAAAAAAAACCAAATCTAGACATGAATTAGTTCAAGTATTAGGTTCTATGATTAAAGAGTTTTCTTAGTTTCAAGTAAGATTTTTGCTAAAATCTGATCCAAAAATTGATTTACGAGATGCTTAAATTATGGTAATTCATTCAATGCAATTTAGCACTCGCTAACAGGGGGTGGCAAAAGAGCCAAATTGGCACCAAAGGCGCGTTTAGAAAAAAATTAGGGTTGGCTGGCCTACAATGTAGGTCTTAAAATTACCTAAAATTATGCTAATGGTAAACCTTTGGTTGGCGAGGGAGTCGAATGCCTGAAGAGGAGGCGTCACCGCATCAAATCCGCCCCTGCTTATAGATATCCGCAAGTGGGGAGAAAAGAAAGTTGAGCCTTCTGAAAATATAATACAAAGTCAGATAATAATTTTTTTAAAAATTTCTTGCATTTTTGTCAAACTGATTTTTGACACGTTGGACCTTCATCCTTATATCGTAAAATTACGCGTTTAGCCTTAAAAGCACAAATAGCATTGAATAACATTAAAATTTAAAAACTTGAAAGGTGGGGCATGCACCTATTATCATTTCATGGGAGGTGAGTTGTAAAATCAAGATCGCGTTGACATTTATTTTTTTGAAAACTGGATAGAAATCTGACATAGTTATTGGGTTTCACCGGAAATATACTTATGAACTAAAAGTTCAGCTTTCAACCAATTAAGATTGTGGCTCTTTTTCCTCCCCCCCCCCCCCCCCCCCCCCCCCGCACCTACAAATTTTTATATTTGAAGTTCCTGTTCACTTTGTCCGATTGTCATGAAAATTGTCATGCAAACTAATTAGGCCATGACAAAATTATTTGGTCTCATAATTAACCTTGTAAAACCACTCGTTAGACCAAAAAATTCATGTTTGAGTGGGGTTGGAGGTGGAAGGAAAAAGAGCCAAGATTGTCAATTAATTCAGACTTTGTTGAAAAACTTGCTAATAAAAAATTTTGCGGCAGTTTGGCTAGTTCGGCGCCAAAATTCTGTGTAATAATGACAACTGCAGCAAAAAGCTCATTCACTCATTCATTCGTTTTTCTAATTCAGCAAACAGTCGAAACTAAACTTTAAAAAAAAATCAATTAGTACTTGCAATTGCATTCCAAGAAACGAAAGCTCAATTCTGTTTCTTCATGGTTGCTGTCGTGGCGCTCAACTATGTCTCGGAATCAGTCGCCAAGAATGGAAAGGGCAAGTGTCGCACCTGTGTTCTCGGAATGGAAATACTCCTGAACAAACTTGACCAATTTCTGGACAAGATCGAGTCAAAAATTGAGGAGAAAGTATGCGCCGAGACTAAAAAGCCAGAGAAATGCGAAGCTGTGGTTGGAGAACTGATCACCGTAATCGAAGCTGGTGTGGACAAGGTCAAGCCAAAGCAGTTCTGCAAGAACACCGGATTCTGCGAAGCGTGATTTTTGAATGTGTGAATATAGTAACCAAATACTTCACAATTTCAAAACTAAAAAAACGGTTTTTGTGTCGGTTTAGAATAGACTTTATTCAAATTATTCAACTGAAGACATGCTACAGTTTTACCGCTCTTTTCTTTTCTCCACCTGCAAGTTTTTCATCATTGCGTTTTTTTTCGGAAAGATCCCTTGCTGATACAAAACATGGCCCTAGAAAAGGCCGCCCACACATGGAGCTCACATTGTCCGATTGTTATGAAAATGAGATTTAATCCGTCTTAGAAATCGTTCCAAATTGGTTGATGGAAGCTTATTTGCCATAATCGATGTGTTAGTAGGAGGGAAATCGGCTCTTTTCCAGTTCCCACTTTCAAAATAAATTTTGAAAAGCTAATTTAACGTTGCCATAATGCAATGAAACTTGGCGTAGTGAACAAATCGCCAACTGTGAACAGATTTGTTCTTCATTATTTACATCTTAACATCGCGCATTTAGCCGTATTAACACGGTAAGCAAACATAAAAAACTCGATATTTTGAAAGGCGGGGGAAATGGAAATGAGCCGCAAAATCTATCACTTTCTACTTTGTATGTCGAGTGGGGGGATGGCACAAAATAAATCTCAAGTTCTTGTAGTTTTGCATTTTTATTACTTTTAATTGTATTGTTATTACTGCTCGATAGATCTTAAAAAGCAGTCGGAACCCCCCCCCCCCCCAAGGCTTAGCCTTGATACGAGCAATCTTCCTGTTCCGGCTTTTGTAAAAAAATGTAGCGAAAAATTTGTGCTTGGGTTGGGTTTTTTTTCAGACAGGTTTTGACTTTTAAACTAGCCATTTTTGACGGATTTTTTAATCATTCGAAAAGTATCGTTGTTTTGAGCTAAAATTTAAAAAAATATGGCACCTTTGATTATGGCCAACGAGTTTAAAGATTGCCATTTTGTCCAATTTGGGACAGTTAACGTGCGATATACTTCGCGCTATTAACGGCAAAAAAATGTTCCATATTGGTTGATGGAATTTTTTTTGCTATGATTCACATGTTTCTTTGAGCAAAGTGGCAAAGTGGCGTATGTGGGGGTTGATTTTTACAAAAATGCACGTAAAACAAATATAAAACTTTGAAAGGGAGGGGGGAAACTGGAACAGAGCCAACTTTGATTATATAACTTGAATATTTTTTGTTTTTTCTTACATATAAACTTTTCAAGTTTTTACTGCTCCATAGACTGCTCTATAAATTGAGGCAAGTTAGTTGATATTTTTTTTTTCAAATTGAATGGTGCTGCTAATGCGTCATAATTGGCTTGTGTCTCTTAGCAATTATGTAGACTCATAATTGGCGTGCGCCACTTCATATATTTTGTAGATTCAAAGTTTTACTCGTGCAGTTTTTCCCATTAGCGTTATTGGAGGAGAACGCAATCTGACAGCCAGCTACCATCATGTCACGAAAACCTAAGATCCGCCCTTGAGTCTCCCAGTCTATTTAGCAGCTCTTTTGCACTCTCACTCCACATTTGAATTTCAGTTTTGAAAAAATCAATTTTACGTTTGTCCTAAATTTTGCATGGTGAACGATCTAACTATTTTGACCAATTTCGTTGCCCATTGCTTACATTGTCACATCACGCGTTCAGCCATAACATGACTTCTCGTTTTATTCTGGGATAAGAAAACGTTAGAAAACTATAAAATTTGAACAATATCAAGAATCAAGTGTGAGAATTTGAGTCGAACGAAAATAATACGAACGATTAGCTAGCCTCAATTAGTTTTGGAATAATTTTCTTGCGTGAGATAATTCGTGACGCATAAAAATTTTGCGTTATGTTTTCCGCAATATGCATAAAATCTTCAAAGCGCTCAAAAAATTACTCCAGAGGAAATTGGCAGTTTTCAAACTCTCATATTTTTTCAAAAAAAAAAGATTGAGGCAAAATTTTGGGGAGTCAATACCTTCAATGGGCTATAAAAATTTTTTATTAACAACAATCATTTCGATCGTCGAAAAATGACTGAATAAAAAATAGCCGCACTAAGCATAAAAATTCCGTTTTTTTTAAATCGAAAAAAAAAACAGGTAAGACAACTGAGTAATTGGAAAGTTTTGAAATGTGGGGAAAAAAAATTTGGTACATAGTCATCACTGCAAGTTCATTGAAAGATAATTAGGTCCTAATTTCAACCGTCAAAAAATTTAAGTTTTTTTTGTGGTGAGTGTGGAAATAGATTACCGTAAAATAGCCTTCAGCCGAACTTCAGCCGAGGTATGGAAAAAAAAATTACAAAAGGTGTCAGCATAAAAATTCATTTTTGCTTCTAGGAAGCCACATTTGACACATCAAGGCAATGAGTCAAATGTATTTTCATTATCAATTTTACCTGATGAAAATGCCCATTGATCTCATGTTTAGGTTGACGCATAAATTCTAATTTAATTGTAAGCCCTCGCATTCGATAATTGATCACTCTCTAACTTTTGACATACAATAAAAGGCAGCAAAAATGGGAAACAAAAGGAAGCTGAAAGACTATTCAGACGTAAGAACACATTTTCGAATATGTTGGCGACCTAATGATTTGAATTGTCGAAGGTCGACCTGAAAAGGACTTGCGAAAGGTTCCTGAGAACATCTCAGATCTCAGAACGACATCTCAAAGGACATTCCGAAGAATTTTATCCGACTTTTCAAGACTTCATCTATTCAAGAAACTCTTGTTTTGATTTTTGGATAAAAGTTAATTTAATGTCTTTCTGATGATAATTTATTGAAATCATCTTGAAACATCTGCGCGAGTGAGCACCGCTCTTCTCTATCTTTTCTTCCAGGGCAACATAAACTAATCGAGAGCAAATTCTACGAACTTTTTGAAAATGGCTAACAAGCATAAAACACAAGATAAAAGCTCATTAACCAACGGAATCACAAATTTTGTTCCAATAAAAATTCATACCAATAAAACTTCGTTCCGTGAAAACAATAGATTTTTTATAAAATAGTCTTTGTAACGCAGTCGAAAATGCAACGTCTCAAAGATACGAAAAAAGTAAGAGAAATTTACGACTCACCAAGTGATGACAATCGCTCTTCCGTCAGCAGCACTAAAACTTTTTCAAATCATCAGACATCTTTGTCATCAATAACCCCAGTTCCTACTGCAACTTGTTTTCAGCATCACCAGTGACCTCATTTTCTACAGCTGTTACACCGAGCGATTTCTGTTTGTCATGAAGTACAACTTCAGGGATTAAGGTCCATCTTTTGGAGTAAATATCAACGATGGATGCCTACTCCACGACTAATCTCACTCTACGACTCTTAACGAGATGAATTAGTACCATGATTCACATCTCGTTACATCAAGAACTTCTTCTGGTTTTGTGCTACGAGATTAACACTCTCAACTTTTTCGTGACAACGCGGTAGAAGGGCTTTCTGAAGCAGCATCTGGCTTTCTGGGATATCACTCATTTGAGGTTTCTTCACGTGATCAATTTTTTCACGGCAAACAAACCTTTTGCCGTAAACATCGTCTTATATTAATAACAGTTCAACGGGATAACTTGCTCTTCTCAGACAAAAGATATGGTCTATAATTTGACCCACCTATGATCAGTTGCCATTACAGTCAAACGAATTATCGTGCAATAACTGAGCACTCAGGCAACTTAAACTCCTCGAGCTCAAAAGGAGTATTTAGTTTGCATTGTTTCAAAATTGCAACTGAAAATAATTCACTCATTCATTATTCCGATTCAAAAAACAATGTATTTGCAATCATTATGCATTGGAGACCCTAAATATACGTATGAAAAATTTGGTATGAGCTCCAGTCAGTACAACCAAGCAACTGCCGAACTTACTCGTTAGTTTTAGAAATTGCAAATTTATAGTATCAGTTTTCATCACTCAACTCGACGATTTCGAGGGACCTCGTATATGCCATTAATTTTTTTTTTAAATAATCAGCCTTTCGTTGAAAGCTTGATGAAAACTTCCAGGCAAACACTTATGACGCAGATCTTGTGTCGAGCAACCCCTCATGATAAGCTCCCGTTGTTGAATTGAAATGAGAATTTAGCATTATTCCTAGCATAGACTACGCCACCTTGATCGACATATCTTATTGGCAGAAAAATTACGCAAAAAATTGCAAAAATCTAGAGTCGCAGCCAAAAAAACCCATATACCGAGGATCTAAACTTAGAGATCAGTTCAAAAACAATAAAGATCAAATATTCAGAAAAGAAAAAAAAAACTTTTCAATTCAGATCAACGAAAAACCAGTCCGATTCAATTGCTTACCAGATTGAATAACAAAAACTGTATTTGTGTCGTTGCCTACAGCTCAAACGTTTCTTGACAACAGAAATGAGCGGGTCAAACAATTTTTGCGCCACTTCATCAGTTTGTTGGTCACAAATTCAAGGACTGTAAATCTGGAAATTGGTACACAATCGAGAAATCTGGCAGAAAAAAAACTTCTCAACTTTGCATCGACCAAGGGCATTTGCAGACAAACGCCGATCATCAACAAACAGTCAACGTCAGTGCTTATACTCATCTTGTTCCAACCCCGGTTAATGTTATTACATTGAGCCCGTAAACACTCTGCCTTGTTTAAACTGTTTTTTATGCCTGTAAACCTATCTAACCAAAACATGCGAGTCAGGTGTTACGCAGTGTTAAAAAATTCAGCTTACGAGCCTCAACACTTTTCAAAGCAGAGAAATGATTTGAGTGTGCATAGCGTCTGTATCAAAGATTCACTGCCCACTTCACTCGTTATCTTAAGCATGGGAAGCATTAATTCTGGTCGTGCTCTTTTCACACTATCAATTGTTTGCTCGGTTGAAATTTCGTCGTTTGACGAAGTTAATGTAAAACAGCTGAACAAATTATGCGCTCATTTCAACCATTTCACACAGCTTAAGTTACCCTGTCTCGAAGAAAGCAATGTCAGATTTGTACTCGCAGTGGACTTCTTTTGGTTCATTGACAAACATGACATCAGAAAAGAATCCATTGAAATTCCATACGCAATATTGTTGTTCGACAAACGTATATCTGCATACTGGTAACTGATTGATCTACATTTTATTGTTTTAAAACGGTTCGACGAAATAAAAGTGCCTACAAAATTGTAAATTGTCTATTCACTTCGCTCTAAACTAGAAGTTTGAAAATTGGTGCTAGTCGTCCTTGAGGATTCCTCTCGTGCCTTCCGCGGCAAAATTGTTTGCAGTTGGTGCTTCCGCGACTTTGGTGCTAGTAGTCACTGAGGACTACTCTTGTGCCTTCCGCAGCAAAATAGCCTCTGGTTAAACCAGTCTCCACTGGCTTTTCTCTTCTTGTCTCTCGGAACACATTGGTCCTAGTAGTCCCTAGTGCCTCCTCTCGTGCCTTCAGCCGCACACTTGCTTTTAGTTGAACCGGTAACTGCTGGTTTTCACTTCGTGATTCTCGGGACACTTTGTTACTAATAGTTACTATTTCTATTTTACGTGCCTTCAGCGGCACACGTGCTTCTATATAAACCAATTCTCACGCTGGTTCTCCTCTCTGTGTATTTTGGGACAGTTTGAGGCTAGGACTATTAAATGTTTTCCTTGTGTCTTCCAAGGCAGTTTCGCTTTCAGTTGCGCCAGTCTTCACTGGTTGGCTGATTCTGTCATTCGCGACATCTCAGTGATAATGGTTGCTAGTGCTTCAGTTCGTGTTTTTTTCAACGCAACCATGCCTCATTGGTCTTTCTGATGTCATCTTGAAACATCTGTGCGAGTGAGCACCGCTGTTCTCTATCTTTTCTTTCAGGGGACAAATCAACTAATCGAGAGCAAATTCTACCATCTCGAACTCTTTAAAAATGGTTAACAAGCATAAAACACAAGGCAAAATTTCATTAATCAACGAAATCACAAATTTCGTCCCAATAAACAACTTGAGCTGCAAGTGACAGAGAAAGTCTTTAATCCAGCAAAATTTCAGCTGAAACTCATAGTGAGTTCATATATCAATGATAATGAGAAGATTTCAGATGAACTGGCAGCGTTTTCGTTCCTGAAAACAATAGATTTTCTTAAAAAAACCTTTGTAACGCAGTCGAAAATGCAACGTCTCAAAGATACGAAAAAGTTAGAGAATTTTATGACTCAACAGGTGTTGACAATCGCTCTTCCGTCAGCAGCACTAAAAATTTTTCAAATCATCAGACATCTTTGTCATCAACAACCTCAGTTCAAGCTGCAACTTATTTTCAGTATCAACCTTGACCTTGTTTTCTACAGCTGTTACACCGAGCGATTTCTGTTTGTCATGAAGTACAACTTCAGGGATCAAGGTCCATCTTTTGGAGTAAATACCAACGATCGATGCCTACTCCACGACTAATCTCACTCTAATACTCTCAACGAGATGAGTTATTGCCATGATTTACGTCTCGTTACACCAAAAACTTCTTCTGACTTTGTGCTTCGAGATTATCCTTCTCAAAATTTTCTTGATGACGCGGTATCAGGGCTTTTTGAAGCATCATCTGGCTCTCTGGAGCATCATTCATTTGAAGTTACTTCACGTGATTCAATTTTTTTACGGCAAACACGGCAATCAAACTCATTATTCCGGTTCAAAGTAACAATGTATTTGCAATCATTATGCATTGGAGACCCCAAATAAATGTGCAAAAAACTTGGTATGAGCTCAAGTCAGTTCAACCAAGCAACTACCGAACTTACTCGTTGGTCTAGAAATTGTAAATTTATAGTATCAGTTTTCATCAATCAACTCGACGACTTCGAGGGACCTGGTGTACGCGATTAATCTACTTTTGTAAAACAATCAGGCTTTCTTTGAAAGCTTGATGACAAACCAGGCAAACAATTATGACGCAGAACTTGTGTCGAGCAACCCCTCATAAATAGCTCCCGTTGTCGTATTGATATGGGAATTTAGCATCATTCTTAGCATAGAATACGTCAGCTTTATCGGCTTCTCTTTTTGGCAGAAAAGTTAGGCAAAAAGTTGCAAAAATCTAGAATCGCAGCCAAAAAAAACCATATACCGAGGATCTAAACTTAGAGATCAGATCAAAAACAATAAACATCGAATGTTCAGAGAAGAAAAAAAATTATTCAACTCAGATCAACGAAAAACCAGTCCGGTTCAATTGTTTGCCAGATTGATTAACAAAATCTGTTTTTACCGTTGCCTACAACTTAAACGTTTCTTGACAACTGAAATGAGCGGGTCAATCCACATTTGCGCTACTTCATCACTTTTTTGGTCACAAATTCAAGGACTTTAAATCTGAAAAACGGTGCAAAATTGACAAATCTGGCAGAAAAAAAACCTCTCAACTTTGCATCGACCAGGGGCATTTGCAGACAAACACCGATCATCAACAAACAAGCAACGTCAGTGCTTATACTCATGTTGTTCCAACCTCACTTCCCCACAGTTTTTGAAGCAGAGAAATGATTTGAACGTGCAAAGAGTCTTTACCAAAGATACACTGCCCACTTCACTCGTTATATTAAAGCATCGGAAGCATTAATTCGGATCGTGCTCCTTTCACACTATCAATTGCTTGCTCGGTTGAAAACTCGTCGTTTGACGAAGTTAATGTAAAACCGCTCAACAAGTTATGCGCTCATTTCCACCATTTCAAACAGGTTGACTTACCTTGTTTCGAAGAAAGCAATGTCAGAGTTGTACTCGCAGTGGGCTTCTTTTGGTTCACTGCCGATCATGGCATCAGAAAAGAACCCATTGAAAGTCCATACGCAATTCCGAACTCACTGGGTTGGACTATAAATGGATAAAGAATTTGAAATGAAACAGAAACATCTTCATGATAAACCTCCATAATGAATACTCTGACCAGTCCAAGTTAAGTCAATTAGTTGAAAAATTCTGGACTGTTGAAGAGTTCGTTATACGCTCAGAAGCAACATCCCCTACATACTCTGCATTTATTGAAAAACGCCTCCGCTTAATCCGAAATAGCATCGTTGATGGTAGTAAATATTTTTACATCAATTTCGTGTTGAAAGGTCTCGAGGTCTCAATAACTACGTAATCTTCGATGTCTCATTAACTACGTAATGACTACAGAAAGAATCAGTAACGCTAGATCTTTGTAGAAAACTGCTGACTACCGATAGTGATCAAAGTTACGTTAAATAGGTAACCTTATCGTGTCCACAACCTGCAAAACTTTGGTACCTTCCTCATCTTCCGGTTGACAACTCAAACAAACCTGTGAAGGTATGACGCGCAAAGGCATGTTCATGCAAATTGGAACAAAGGAAGAAGACTGCAACGCTTTATAAACGAGGTATACAACAATACCAGTAGACGAGACTGATATTTGGTTCTAAGTACTCTGCACCCATTACAAATTGTGTTGAAGCAGGCAGAAAGAAATTTCTGCAGAAATCCAGCTGAAAGTACAAAACATACTATTTGGATGACTTTTTTCACTTGTTCAGTCTGTGACAGCAGCTGATACATCAATTTTCCAATTTTGGGGCTGATGTTTTGTTGACAAGAAGGTGACTTCAATCTGACAAATTTCGTTTCAAATTAGTCTGAAGCTCTCCAAACGGTGGTTGATGAAGAAAAGGTTACAAAGAAGTAATTTAAGAAGTGCTAGGTGTTCATTGGAACATTGCTGATCACACACTTGTTGTGAAGGCAAAAATTCTTATCGATTATGATATTGCAAACATGACACTGCGTAGAGCCACTCTTCTCTTGCTGAGTTAGATCTATTGTTATGCAAGCGGTTGAGTGACTTACCAGCTTATCCCGAGTTTGACCAGGAATTGACTAAGCTAGAGAAAATTTCAAGTTAATGTTTTGACTTTATGAAGTAAACGGAAAAAATAATGGCTTAGGATGCGTTTTTCTCTGAAATATGACTGCCTCAAAGAGAGCTCTGAGGGGATAGAACATCAAAGCTCTCTCAGATGTTTCCTTTCTTAGGACTATTTTTCAGACTGAAAATGCTTTCTCCAAGCTCCAGTTCCTAATTCATTCTTCAAACTGGATCGCTTACTTTTTTGCAAATGATTATGCCCTGTCAGCCTAATTGTTATGATAAAATTATTAAATAGTTCCATGTGATAAAATGATACTGGTTCGCTTCCAAAAAGAAGTTCGTCAAACCGCTATTCTCCCCTTTTATTCGGACATTTCCGTCGGAACCTCCTCGCGTGAAAAACCAGGTTGTAATCGCGTTCAAAACTTTTTTATTTTTTTGTTTTCAAAATCTTTTTCTCTACAATCCGTTTTACAATCTATTCTTTCTCTTGTTTTGCCTCTTTTGTACCCTGTTTAGTGAATGTCGGCGCAGAAGTACAGGCCGAAGTGGCTACCCAAGTGGAGAAAGAAACTGGTTAGAGGAACCTCAAGGACTATGTACTGCAGCCCTAAATATGTCGGAGCCAATGTTCACTCGTACAGAGTTGCAAAGTTAACCGATCTTGCCGCTACTGTCTCGCGCTACCCCTCGGGTAAACTGAACGGTGTTACCATAGTAGCCGAATTTAATGATTACTCATCTACCGTTTCAGACTTTGTTAAGAGACAAACTTCGCGAGACAGTACTTTTTTTGCTTCATAAATGATCTACCGAGTGGCTTGCTTTAGCTATGCGGACGAGTGGCTTGCTTTATCCAGCTGCTTTAGCTATGCGGACGACTACAAGCTGTTATCAATAAAATCTAAAGATCTACAAACAGACATGAATCAACTCAGAAAATGGTGCTGGAATAACAACATGAGTTTAAATCTATCAAAATGCCATAACTTGATCTTCAAAGTAGGTTGTACTTCGCAAAAAAATTCATATAGGTGATTACGAGCTTTCAGAGCCTGATAAGCAGAAATATATAGGAATCATAGAATCGAAAACCCTCACTTGGCTGCAAACTATAAACAGCAAGTGTCAAAAACCATAAGAGCACTTTTCCAAATCAAACAAGTTTTGTCAAAATCGTCATCTTTATCATCAAAACTAAATGCATACTGTGGCTACATTGTATATTACTATTTATATCACACGGATCTGAGGCGTGGAAGTCAAATAAAACAGAACCAAGATGCGACAAAGATATTGAAATGAAAGCTACCAGATGGATTCTAAACTCGTCGGCTATTACAAAAACTTGAAAAAATTCGAGTATGACTCCTTTCACTAAATCACGAAATGCACGATCTCCTTTTCTTGCACAAAGTTTTCTAGAACAACTACGATTGTTATGTTCCCGATCACGTTATACCATGCACCAAAAAATCGTTCCCGACAAGTATCAAGAAACGCAATACATATCCCAAAGCTGATAAAACAAAAAGCAAGAACCATTACTGATACCGAGTACCCTTTTTGGTAAAAAAACATTCAGTTTGTTTTGGACTCGACCTGATAACGATGGACTACAAAAAATTGCAAGAAAAACTAAATGAAATATACTGGTATTTCTTCTGTGAAAAATTTAATGAGAGCAATTTAAGTACTTGGCCAATCAACGGTGCTTGCAACTGCTGCTTAAACTCAAAAACCTTTGACATCAGCTAAAAATGTTACGATTGGTGACTTGACTTAGCCCTTGGACTCTGTTCCTAAATTCTGCTTTTTTTTATTATTGTTTTTGTAATGATTGGAGATTTTTAAAAAAATTGATAATTCATAAATTTAACCCAATGTGCTCATTATCCCCGAAACCATCCTCTCTGCAATTAATCACTTCTTAAATAGAAATTTTGAAGCTCTAAGTAATTCTTTGTTTCACCTTATAAATATATTTCACCACTGGAGAATCCGAATGGCTTCCCCTAATCTAAACGATAATTTTAGTGCTAATGTGTTTTGTAAAGATGCTATTCACTTTTATTTCTATGGTAACAAAGTTTTCGGTTTTTTGTTCGCTCAGCTAACTTGTACATATTCACCATAAATTTACCTTCTTCGCTGCCAAATTATGGCTGATTAAACGCACTGCCATATTTAAAAATGCCAACTCGAATAGGAGGCATATGGTGTTTCATTTGCAAAACATACGTCCCTGTCTAATGTAGCGGGCTACACAGCAGCAAACTTTATTACGATGGGTTCTCCTGCATACAATGCACCATCAAGAACTTTGCAAAAACTTCCATTTCCCCCAACAGACCAACAAGCACAGGCGCGATCACAATTCAAGAAAAAATATCAACGGCAACACCCAAAACAAACGTACTACCCAACGCAACACAATCTAATCCGTCGACCCCAGCAATAATTACAGTCCCCTCTGACCCGTGGAAACTTATCGACCAAGAAATTGAAATTAAAATAAATAGCACATAAAAATGTCATTACCTGGAAAACGCGCTTTATAGTTCTAAGCAAGAATAAGCCCGGCTTCCAATTCAAAGAATTACCGAACCAGCAGCTGTTGTCATAAGTAGAAAGAACACCAAATTCTAACGTCGCAATGAAAACAGCAATGATTCTTCCACATCTGCTGCTCCCCAAAACTAAATCAAAAACATCAAATTCTAGAACTCCGAACCGCCGCGGGGTTTTATAGAAGCAAGGCCTACAAGGCAAAATTTTCGCTGAAGCAAAAGCTCTCCAAATTAGGCATCCAAAGCAGAAGAAGTGTTAAGTAAAAAAAAGAAGTTAAGCAGTTCGATAAACTAATGAGTACAGGCAAAATATCTCTCGCCATTGGCTGCCTTTCAGACAAAAAAAACGGAAGGAATACTTCCCCTAAGCAAAATCCTTGCAGGAAAAATAGTCCTTGGTATCCTAAAAGAAAAACACCCCCAAGCTTAAGCAGCGAACAATAAATATATAACTGAAGTAAATGAAGACCGAAGGCCATAACAACCCTCTATATTTGAACAAATAAACGCCAAGACAAATTGAAAACCAATCCAGAAAACGAACGGAACCTATGGTTCCTCAGGTCTTGATGCGTGCGAATGGAGACGGATTTTAACTCACTTCAACAAGACATCCATTGATCTTTGCAGAATAATTGCAAAGTTATCCTATACAAAAGAAAATAAATTCTCCTCCATGAAAACCTAACGGCGTACAACTGGTGTCGTCTGATACCTCTGGACAAAAACCCAGGGGTAAAGCCCATTGGTTTAGGCGAGATTCTGAGACGAATAATTGGCAAAAGAATCACGCAATATATTAAATCAGAAAAATCTCGGGAAAATTTTCCAACTCTGCTTAAGCCAGAAGTGTGGAATCGAAAATCATATCCACAGCTCGTGGAAAGAGTTTGAGAAACGAACGCCATACTACTTATTGATGCAGAAAATGCCTTCAACTCGCGCAATAGAGAACCTGCTCTAAAAAATGTAGAAATCTTTTGTCTAGCACTGTAACATGCACTGGCCAACTCATATGAAGATCCCTCAAATTTATATGTCAATAACCCGGTTTTGACATCTACCGCAGGCACAACGCAAAGTGATCCCCTCGCATTGGCTATGTACGGAATTGGGATAATCCCACTGATCGAGCTCTTGCAAAAACCAAATGCCACCCAAAAACGGTACGCAACAGGTGATCTCAAGAGTCTCCGCGCAATACTAGACAACACGGAAAGGCTTTCGGCTACAATGTGAAGCCTTTCAAGTGTCAACTCAAACCGTCGGGAAAGCGCCATAAAGGTATTCGAAGGCAGAGTGATTGCAATGGTAGGCGGATTTAGAGTCCTTGGATCGTTATAGGAACCATTAGCATGCATTAAGTACATGGAAAAAGAAGTTGAAAAGAAACCTACCAAACTAAGAAGCTTTCCAAATTAGCTGAAACAACACCACAAAATGCATACATCTGCTGCAAAAAGGGAGTTCGAAATAAATTAAGTTTTCTAAAAAAGAACAACTCCGAAAGCATTTAAGAAAACGGATGAAGTTGAGAACAACGTAAGACATGAGCTACTGGCTAGTATTACTGATAAAAATTATATAACCGAAAAAGATCGCAGCCATTTTGCACTACCAACAAGAATGGGAGGATTAGACCTCCTCGGTAACAGGGACTTTTCCAGAAATTATGAGAGATCACGAGCCATTTGTGTTCTGTTTGAAAACACTGACACATAAATAGCTGAAACAGAACAAATCTGATAAATAGAAACATCAAAATTGAGAGACAGAACGTCACACTCTCAGAAAACTCTATAAATATGGAAAGTTGCTCGTCAGAAAAAAAACTGACCAAAAACCTAGCACCACAGAAAGGAGCATCTAATTGCCTATGCGTGCTATCCTTAAAAATACAATTTTTTCTTCATGAAGTAAGAGTTTAAAGACGGTTTAAATCTTAGATATGGATGGGAATCAACAAACACTCAACATACATGCCCATTTGGACACTGACCCGCTCTATACACTGCCCGAAAGAAGGATACACTCACCTAAATCATAATGAAAATCGTGAAACTTTTGAGACACTCCTGAACGAAGTATGCCATGATGTTGTAATAGAGCCAAAACTTCAACCATTGGAAAGCAAAAACTTTCACAACAAAACAAATACTACTGAAAATGACACTCGCAAATGGACTCTGGACAGGCCGATTCAGCCGAATTTTTTTCGAAGTAAAATTTTCAACTCCATGCTAAATCCTGCCCTAAAATTAAATCTGACGCCTACAAATCTCATGAGAGTGTCGAAGCCTTGAAATACTAACAAAGAATTCTGGATGTGGAACACAGCCGCATTGTTCCTCTAATTTTTTTGTACCGAAGGAGCAGCACCAGGCTCTACAAAAACCAGTGACATTCGACCAGAATGGACAAAACTGCAGATTGGATGGATTCGAAATTTTAGCAGCTAGCCTTCCGAATTGACGGTTTTAAGAGACTAACAACGTTATTGGGACGATTAGTCAAACGGTGAAGTTCAAGATATTCTTGTATTTGGAAATTTTAAAAATTCGAAGTGATTGTCTAAAAATTCTGAGAAGCGTCAAAAACGGCCATTTTGGAAGAAAACCAGAATAAAATCAGAAAAACAATAGTTGCGATAGCGATAACTACGAGAATTGTGATTGAAAAACAACAAAGAATTGCAGAGTTAGAAGAGACCGCTCCGAGTTGCAACTATTGTGTCGCTACAAAAGTTGCAAGGCCGTTCACAACAACGGTGAAGGGTAGAAGACAGCCTTCCGGAGGAAGATAAGGACGTTATTTCCCCGGATTCAAGAATCCGGAGGGGTCTCGGGAGTTGAATTGAAACTCTTTTATATAAACTATTAGCTTCCCGGTTATGTCTTGAATTGAATTTATTTAACATCTGAATTCTTTTTACGACAATGAGAAGCTAGGAGTTGGGGGAAAGGGTTGATCTATCTTCAATGGAGATGATGATTTTTATCTTCTGAACAAAAACAATAGTAATATGATAAGTAGTAGTAGACCTGTTTTTAGGAGTGACCTCGTGGTCTGCGGATACTGAGACCCAGCCATGAGCTCACTAATTTTGCATGTAATTAAGTTAATTTGAGTGTTTTGACCGAAGCCGAAAGCAGTAACATTTTTGTCGACTCGATGTTAGAAAGACCACCAAAAAAACTGGCTTTGGTAGAGACGGTGAAAAGCATGTAGAGCTTAGTTTAGACGCTGGCCAGTCGTTTTATAGCTTATTTTTATTTTCCGTCGATATGTACTTCCGGGCGAATGTTACATAGATTTTTTTATGGCGCTCCTGGACGGAAAATAAAAAGAGTCTAGACTAGTCAAGAATACCAAAACGAGGTAATAGCTCTGGGAAAATCATACCTGAAAAGCAAAGAAAAGCAATGACCGACCCTTTTGTGGAACGGATCACACGAACCCGGACCGACAAAGGTGAGACGGTTTCATTCAGAATGGTTGAAACCAGGAGTCAGACGTCCTCAGAAAAGCAAAAAGCTATGCTAGAAGTGGAGGTCCATCCGGACTAGCCATGAATGAGAACCAGGAAAAACATGGACCGGAGGGGAGAGACAGAAGGCTGGCGAGTGAATCTACTCCGGTAGAACAAGGCCAAGATTTTGCCACTTCCACCGGGACACTGGACCGAGAGGAGATGTCGGAACTGTCCGACATCTCTACTGAAATTGTGGCAACTAGACGATCTCCCACAGATAACACCATGATGGCAGGCGTGACGGAGAAACAGACAACGTCCTCATCGTTCTCAGAAAGAATGAAGAACGTTTTCGGAAACATCTTTCTATTCACCATGGGATTGGGTACAGGAAATGAAGGTGAATCCCAGGAGGAAGAAGAGGACGATGAGGAGCAAGTGGATTTTGGATCTCAAGTCAGCCTCAATAGTTCGACCCAGGAGAATGAGGCATACACCGATAGAGAGACTGGAACCATGGACAAATTTGGTGTGGTGAGAACGATAAGCAAAGACGCAGACACATCAGGCCAGTCAAGAGACTTTGTGAGTATGACAAATTTGGAGACGCGAACTGGGGAGAATAGAAACATAGGGCTAGGCAACGCATCGGCGGATCGTGAGATGGATAATGAAAAGACGTCGAGGCAGAGAATCAAAGCCCGAATCTCGACCAGCACGAAGCTACCTGGTATCGACAGGGTGACACCGCCACTAGTAGAAAACGGGGCATCATTAGAAGAAGCCTTGAACAAAATAGTGGGCAGTATAGGAGAACAAAATGAACAGATGTCCATAAGAATGAGTGAACTAGAAAGAGCAGTCCACGTTGAAAGAGAAAGTCTGCGGGAAGAAATAAACCGCAATAGACAAGAAGTTGGTAGGAGCGAGAAACGCTTGAAGGAAAGAACGGACAAGCACATAGCAAAGAACTTGTCGCGAATGACAAGAGAAGCGGAACAGAGAGAGTTACGCTTAAGGGACGACATGGAGAAGTTAAAAATTCAGCAATAGCAGTCTCTTGGGACTCTTGACACAAAGATAGATGCGATGATCGAGAGGCGAACTCAGGCTAACATGGATAGGTTGGACGGGCTACTAGGCAGCAAGAGTGGACCAAAAGAAGGAGAACTGAACTCGGGAGGTCGCAGCAGGGAGCCGAAGGTGAACTTCAATGACCATCAAAGGAGGGGGACACATTGATCCACTAGAGGTAGGGGCAGTTCATCAGGGTATGCCACAAGGGATAATAGAACATGGTGCCCAAACAGTAGAGCAAGTTCAACTGGGAACAGACAGACCTCAAACGATCGACCGACGCAAGGCACACATGCGACTGGGAGAGGTGATTCCGGTAACAGGAGACATGCGAGCCCAGGGAGGATTCATGTGGGCCAAGGGGGAAACAGTCACGGCTATTCGGATTACAGGGATGCACCGAATACAGAGCCCTTAACAAGATGCGATGATACTCAGGCGGGGCACTCAAGAGATGCTACGGCAATGGCCACAGCCTTTGAACCCCTGAACAGGTCTTTGGAGACATTCCTGACGAGGTTATCCAGAACTAATGAACGCAGTGAAAAGTCTAGAAGAGTCTTTAAGAAACCAAGATGCTATAAAGACGAATCTGACGGCTGCATTGACACCTGGATGAAACTGCATTTTGAGGAAGAAGACCTGTCAGAAAGGCAAGAGTGCAGTGTTCTCACCAGTAACTTGGAAGGGACAGCCCTTAAACTGTGTGATGGCCAAAAAGCAATATCAGCGGGATACTGCTGAGAAGATCTTCGAAATCTTGTTGAATTGTTTTGGCTCAGGGGTGCAGGGACACCAAGTAATGATGCGCTTCGAGAAAAGGAGGCAACGAGAAGATGAGACGATAGACAAGTTTCTAGTCAATTTGGAGAAGGCGTGAAGAATGATGAACTTCGAACAATGCTAGCAACGCATTACAAACCACTGTCAACCAATGCGCCAACACCAGAGAAGTTGAGACTCAAGTCAAAAGAGTATCTTTTGTTGAAACCTCCTTCAAGATCTGGATATTATAAGAACAAATATGGCAATTTTAACACTGGACCAGCAAACCAAGAAAACAACTGGTACAAACCGAGGGATGATATGGACAAGAGACGCTCTTGTGCCAATTGCAGTTCAACCGACCATCATGTGTCAGCATGCCCAACTTATAAACAGGGCATGAAAGCAATAGGCTGTAGCCTCGAGGACAAAGATGCGTCAGAAGTCAATCATGAAGATTTCATGAGAGGAGTAATTGCAAAATTCGGCCCGAGGTGTTTTTTTTTGCAACTTGGAAGGTCATTTTAAATCGGATTGTCCGCAATTCTGGGATGCTGTAGCAGACATCAAGCATCCAAGGCATGAGGAAGCTTTATCAGGAGTGGAAGCCAGCAAGGCTCGCCTATTGAGTGAAGCGGAGGCGCGCAGAAAAGACAAACCGCAAGAGCTGGCGACGAAGAAAATGCAAGCGGTAACTGAAGAGACATACGAACCGGAATCAGCGACTGCGGCCGATGACTTCAAGATTGACTATAGGGCAGCCACGAGGGATGCTCTAAATAGAGTGCAGCAGGAACTGGTGAAAAAAGAGATCGAACAAAAAGTGAAACTCGAACTGAAAAATGAGAAACTACAGGAGCAACTGAATACCTTCGAGGCAACAGAAGTCGAAGAGACAAAGGCACCAAGTAGTTTGAGCTTGAAACTTATTGTGATCTCCGGGCAGAGGTTCGGCATGATGCCACAAGGAAGCAAAATACAGTCAATAATCTCGGTAGCAGGGCACCAGGTAATCAGAAATCTGAGTGAACCATCAGAGTTCACTTTGATGCATTTGGACACATGAGCAGATTATCTGAGGCAGGTGGAGCCACGCACTGAGTCAAGAGCTGTGCGAGCACTACTAACAACGGGTGGCCCTCGCATAAAGAAGCTTCATGGATGCTACGTGGAAGTCTATGGGCCGTATCAAATGATGCTGAACGTGGATGGAATCAGTATCTACACTAGGACTTATGTGACAACAGATAGTGACCAAATAGGGCAGATCTATTTGGGTGAGGAGGAACTCAAAGTCCACAGGATAGGCCATGACGCCATGATGGAACAAGACGCAGTACACATTGGGTACGAAGCGGATGTGACTGCACATCTGCTCGACACCAATGGCAAGAAAATTGAAGTCACAGGGCTTCTGGACACAGGAGCGGTAGTAAGTGTGATGCCGATAAAAACTTGGGAAAGAATGGGCTTCACGAGGGAAGATCTAATTCCAACGAATCTCCGACTGGCCGTCGCCAATCGAGGAGCGATTTACGTAGCCGAAAGAACACCAATAACGGTTCTCCACATGGGAGGACGGGATCTTTGGATGTGCTTCCTGGTGGTAGAGAATTTGGACGACGCCGGCCAATTCATTTTGGGCAGAGATTTCGTCAGGAATTTCGACGTGATGATAGACTTGAACAACGGTCTAATAAGGATTAAGAACCCGGATCGGAAGTATGTTAAGAAACCAATTAGTAGAATCATAAGAGACGAAAACAAGGTACCAATTTTTCTAGACAGAAAAGTAAAACTACAGCCGGGACAAGCAATAGTAGCAATTTTTAGAACGAGAAACTTAAATTCGCTAAGTGATAGTAAACAGGTTTGTTTGGTACCGAATCCAAATAGTCAAAGCTCAGTGATTTTAGGCCGTAGCTTCTCGGTAACGCGAAACGGACTGTGTGTCAGTGTGTTATTGAACACACTGGACACCACGGTTTCAATCAAGCGTAGAAGGAAGCTTGGTTACGCTTTGCCGATGAGGACCGACTATGAAGAGACACAAAACTTGAAGAAATATAGTTTGAAAGACTGTCTTTATCATGCCAATAAAGATCAAATTTTAAAAAGGATTAATGAATTAAAATCTATTCATAAATTGTTTTCAATGAAATCTGACACGGACGACGGCTTATCGAGCTGCTCGAATTTTCCGGAACGCCCCTCGTCATATGAATTAGAGTCTGACAAACCGGTTTTGCCAGAGATAGAACACTTAAAAGGGAAAATAGGCGAGGGAGATTTCGAGCTACTACGGGAGGTTTTAAATCGGAACGCGGATGTATTTTCAAGACATAAGGCGGATATCGGTTGCCGTAATTTTGTCGAACACGAAATCGAACTTGAGGAAGGCGCCGTTCCCCATAGGGTAGGCGCAAGACGAATGACGCCACATAAATCGGAAGCGTGCCGAGCGGAAATAGAAATGTTGCTCGAATACGACATGATAGAACCCTCGAAATCGCCATGGGCTTGCGGGGTGGTAATGGCGAAAAAGAAAGGGGGCAGCTTAGGTTTTGTTGCGACTTTCGCTACTTGAACGCGGTAACGATAAAAGATGCGTACCCGATACCGCGAATAGACGAGAGCCTCTTTAAACTTGGTGATGCCAAGTTCTTCACCACATTGGACTTGGGTTCTGCCTTCTGGCAGGTCCCTCTGCGGAAGAAGGACAGAGAAAAGACCGGATTCGCGTGTGAGTTGGGGTTGTACCAGTGGAAGAGGATGCCCTTCGGCTTGTGCAACGGAACGGCCACTTTTCAAAGACTGCTGGCTCAGGCTTTGACCAGAGTGACAAAGAAGTACGGGAATCTTGTGATGTGTTACGTGGATAACGTAGTCATAGCAACACCGACCCTGGAAGACCACATTGATTGGCTCGACGAGGTCTTTGGATGCATGAAAAGAGCAGGCTTGGAGTGCAAACCATCGAAATGTGAAATCCTTAGGGATTCAATCAAGTACCTGGGAAGAATGGTGGACAGGCATGGTGTTAGGCCGGACCCAGAAGCAGCAGAAGCTGTGTTGACATAGAAGGCTCCCAGAACGGAACCTCAGCTCATGAGCTTCCTAGGGTTTGCCAACTACAACCGTGAGTTCATAAAAGGATATGCAGACAAGGTGTATCCGATGCAGAAGCTGATGGGCAACAAAGGGAAAAAGTTCGAATGGAGCGATGGAGATCAAACGGTTTTTGAGAACCTAAAGTGGGAACTGTGCGAAGCGCCAGTGCTAGGCATGCCTACTGAAAAGGGCATGTATGTTCTTGACACAGACGCATCAGTAGTAGCCATCTCGGGAATACTGCATCAGGAGCAGGAATGGAATGGGAGAACCGTTCTCCGTCCCATTGCATTTGGCAGTTAGGTGTTAAGTGACACTGAGATGAAATATGGTGCACCAAAAGCAGATATGTTTGCAGTAGTCACATTTGTGGAAAAGTACCGCGCATACTTGGGGAGCACTCCCTTGAAGTTACGCGTGGACAACAGGGCGTTATCCTGGTTAAAGACATATTCGATGGATCAGAGTTATATAGGAAGGTGGATAGTAAGATTAGATGGCTACCACATGATAATCGAGCACAGGATGCCTGACAAACACCAGAACGCTGACAGCCTCAGCAAGAAGACCGAGTTCCATGAAAGACTGGAACAGAAGCAAGCCAATCAGGCGGAAATAAAGGAAGGATTCTCGTTTCTGGACAAAGAAACCTATGAAGCACTTCCCTTGACGAGATGGTTGGACAAGTCTGGACATCCAATTCCAGGACATCCTGAGTTACCTGTGGAGAAAGCAGCCGAGATAAAGGACCCGGTGCCCTTGGATCTGTTGCTGCGCTCAAACCTGGTCCAGCAGGAACTCCCTCGCATGAACATTAACAGCCTCTCATTATTGAATAAAACGGTGCAGGTCACACCGCAAGTGATGCGGATGCTGGGTGGATTGTTAGAGAGAAAAGTGACCAGAGATGACCCCGAGTGGGCAGCAGCAGTGGCATGACTTACAGTCAGGGAGAAGGTGAAGATCATGCCGTCCAGACGACAACATGAAGAGAACGAGAGGTATTGTAGGGCAATAGTTCAGCATCTAGTATCCTCAATACCACACGAGGTTTTAACCAGTACTTCTTACGGACGGAAAGAACAGAGGAGCAATACGCGAAGGAAAACCGTTACCTTTGTGGACCAGGATAAAGAAGGTGAAAAGGTTGAACGAAGTCTGGTGCAAGATTGTTTGTCCGAGGAGACGAACAATGAGAAGAGCCAGCGAGTTCAAGATCAACACCCGGGACAAGGAAGTTTGTCCGGGAGTCTGATGTAGATGAGGAAGTTCCTGATGGGAAGCAGGACCTGGAGAACAAAGTTTTGACCGGGGAGTTCAGATGGATGAGAAGAAAGCACAGAACTGACACAGGAGATGGTGCAGACTCCGTCGCAGACTCTCCAACAGATGACAACTCCCGAAACTCATGAATTGACACCTACTCAGACAGGAATTCGAGCTCAGGATCGGAACTGTCAGATTTAGCGATCCACACACTACTAGTGGAAACTCGAGCAAGGGATCTGGATAGAGAGGTATACCAGGACCCTGATAGTGATCGCTACCTCATACCAGGTGAAAGAGTCTTTGATAACGCAGCGGATGATCTGGAGACAATAGCGGTATCGAAACGTTCGATGAGTCTGTTGCCGCAAAAAGAGGTAGTCAGGACTGATCTTCAGCCATTCGATAGGAAACACAGCCATTGGCAAAAATTTGGTGCGGTAAAGTGGAAGAGGATACGCATCGGCCCAATGAGCTGAATAGTCAGATGAGAGTCATGAAGACGTACTTGAAGGAAATGACCGCATGACATGCAACCTGAAAAGGTGGATCGAAAATGGTTCTCCGGACAAAGGCGACCTCGAGGAAGACAGTTACCGCATTCTGAGACAGTATTTCATGCAGAAAGAGGGAAGGTTATACTTGAACAAGGACGGGGTTGTGGCTTGCAAGAGAAGAGATGAAGACAAATTCCTATACAAGTATAACGCGATAGTGTTGCCGCAACTCTATCAGACAGAACTCTTATTCAGGTCGCATGATCAGATGGGCCATCAGGGGATCGACAAAGTGTATCAGAGGATCCTGAAGCGCTTTGAGTGGCCTGGAATGAAAAAGGCTTGCGAGAAATGGGTAACAGCATGTCTGTCATTCCAACAGGTCAAGGATCGAAGGAGATTGCGATTTTTCTTACAATCAATCGAGTCGTCTGAATTCAACGAGGTGGTGCAGATATATCACCAAAAGATATGCATGACAGAGAGTTGTTATAATCAAGTCTTGGTCATGATAGATCACTTCAGGAAGTATGCAGAGGCCGTGCCCAGCATAACTGCTCCAGCAGAAGAGACTTGCGATCACCTAATCATTACGTGGATAGCGAGACATGTTTGTCCGATGACGTTTCAAACGGATAACGGAACAGCTTTCGTAGGAGAACTCACGAAAGAGCTAATGAGACGCTCACAAGTTGCTCAAGCTCACTCCACGACATACCATCCCCAGACAAATGGCTTAGTGGAAAGGCAGAATCGAACGTTAGTGTCGATGCTGAGGGTATATTGTTCCAGATACATGACCGATTGGGACAGATATCTTCCACAGGTGATGAGAGCCTACAATAGCACACAACATTTCCACCACCTGAAATAGTCCACATATGATGCTGACCGGGCACGAGAAGTCTTTGCCCTTGACTTTCTTCTACCCAGAGTATGAGGGGAAGAAGACGTCACCACAGGTCTATGTAAGGGATGTAATTAGACGTCAGCAAGAGGTGAACGACTTATGTAGACGAAATACTCAGCAGGCACAGGCAAGGCAGAGGAAAAGATTTGACAAGAAAGCAGCTGGTGCAAAAGCTTATTCGGTAGTGGACTACGTATGGGTATTTCAGAACGTCATACCACCGAAAGTAACGAAAAAGCTTTTAAAAAAGTGGAGGGGACCCTTCATGATTACGGAGGTGCACCAGGAAGGACGCTTTTATAGACTGAGTACTGGCCGAACCGCTCGTTACGAAAACATTAAGCCACACAATCCATCGACAGAAGACTGGTGTATACCTGCAGACATGGAAGAAGGGGATTATCTAATGATGGACCCTGCTTGTGAGGTCAATGAGAAAGGCACCAGGGAAAAGAACGATGGAAATGAAGTCATAGAGGAAGGAACAAGTACACCACTAGACCTGGACCCAAATGAGGTGATTGAAGCAGACGATGAAACTTTACCCTACGCCGAAGAGGACTGGCAAGACCCTGAAGAAAGGGAGGTTCCCAAGAAATTGGAACCGGAGCTTCCGTTCACGATACAGACCGACAAAATGACAGGACAAGATCCAAGAAGAAATATAACCCTTACGGCGACGATTTTGTAGTGGACGGGGTAGACCTAAAGAAGATAGGGGAAGAAGTAGTGGGTCTAGAAGAAATAACTGTGTCACAGGACATTGACATAGTCGATGATCAGGACGATGAGGTGGTCGATGACCGATTGAAACCCGAGGTAGAATTCGACGACGAGCAACAGCAGTCATATGAACAAGACTTGACGAATCTGCGTGTCTTGGAATGTCTGAACGAAATGACGTCGGACCCAAAGGAGACCAGTGTCACAATTCAAGATGTAGATCGTGAAAGCATGAAATACATGAAAACCGAACGAGAAGATCCTTCCTGGGCTGCCCAGGAGGGGGGACTACTCATTCCGGCTTCCAATCTTGACTTGTTACCCGGTATGCGATCGACGGGGACGTCGATGGATATTTTTGTCCGGGGAGTGGGGGTACGACTTACCCACACTGAAAATTTATTAATAAAAAAATTAAGAATAGCAAGAGAGACAGGGGATTTAGAAGCAGAAACAGGCGAAGAACCAAAGACACCTGACATAGGGAGGGTAGTTGAGTCATAGTATAACTTACCAAATGAATGTTCAAGTAGCATAATACTGACAGACAGCGATTTCATTCTCACAGAGAGAACATGTGCGATAGCAATTACAGCAAACAAGAGTTTTAAGACAGCGTTAGCAGCAGATTTTAATAGAGAATGCGAAAACATAGATTTCCTTTGGAAGCAAAGACCAGGAATAGGGGGCGTAGCAGCCTTGCCTCCGGCGGCGTCACAGATACCGGGAAAATACCTATATTTCTTAGTGACACAGGCGACGGAGAAGCGGCACGTGGACCCGGAAAACCTAGTCTTGTCCATGACGAGATTGAGAGACTTTCTCGTGGAAAGGGATGTGAAGGAGCTTTCGCTTCCAGTGTACGACCCGAACAGAGGACGACTGCATCCTCGAGAACTGTACGCGCTCATACACGTAATTTTCTCTGATACTAATTTACGAGTATACTTACCTAAGAAATATTACTTATGTATCGACTGAGTTAAGGTGACATGCAAGAGGGTGTCAGACTAAATTAGGTTAGGTTATGTGTTATGTTATTAAGGTCCCGGGTAAGAAGGAGTTAGTGACCACGAACAACTGAATAACGATCTTAGGAATAGATCCAAAGTTTGGACTGTCCAATCTTAGATCGAATTCCAAAATTTTAGAGATCGATTGATTTTAATACATTTTAGGATCAAAATCTTTTTATCTGACTGTTTTAAATTATTTTTAACGAGAAGCTAAGGTGAAACGGACAAGTGTGATAATCGTGACCTCTTTTCTAGATCCTGATTGATCATTTAATTACTCTCTTGAGTCAAATCATTAAATCAAATCGAATCGAACCTGAAAAGAGAATGGATAACTTCAACTTGGATGAATTGATGGACCTGGCAAAAGCATATGTAGGACCGATGGTAGATGCGATCTATCGTCGGCTAATGGATCGAGACTTCGCTCTGGAGGGCCCAGAGGTAGTCATGTTGCTGACCGCCCTGATAAACATCTTGGGGCATGACAACCGTGGGGACCGCCCCACGGAAGTCCTATTGATGGCAGCATACGGAGAGAGGGGAGTACTAGACCGCCCGAACATGAGAGTGATGAGGTGGAGAAACGGGGCTCTCTCAGGGATTGACTTGGTGAACGAGCCTGGATTGGGAAGTTCTAGGACTTACCAACCAGGTGAGATGCCTTTGCCCTCCAAGACCAAGCCTGGGCTGAACAGAATGCATCAAGAGATGAACAGCGAGGCTTCCTCGTCTAGTTCACCACTGAGAATAGCTGTGCCACCAAAGAGGGCGAGAGTAGAACAAGGGGTTCAAACGAACCAAACCATGCAAGATCTAGATGGGATGAAGGATGAGCTGGAAAGAACCAGGAAGGAGCTGGATGAAGTGACTAAGACCATGCTCATTACGGAGGACGACAGATACATGTGGAATAAATTGTTTGAAGACTGCAACAAAAAGCAGGGTGAAGAAATTGAACGCTTGAGGCGGGACTACAAGGAGCGATCGGAACGGGTGGCATTGACTACAGCCTTGGAAAAAGTGATACCTGCAAGGATTATTCCTCGTGGGCAGTCCCCGATGGAGCTCTTGACGCCTCGAGAAATGATTCAAACGACAGAAACGCGACTCCCAGCTACAAGAGGTCGAGTGACAATCCTGGACCCGAGTGATACCTTAGGTGACCCAGTCGTGGAGCAGACGATGAGGAAGCTGATAGAGACAGCTGGACGACTATTGTCCAACAGGAATGCGCCAGGTTCCGGGCTGACTGCACCCTATGGAACGGTTGACGATATGGGCAGAGTACAGCTCTCCCAACACGTAATGACCAAAAGGGGAGTTAGCGATGCAACGCTACCAATGGGGAGCTCAAAAGTCCTAGACAGGAAGATACGAAAGATGCCAGCGAAGAAAGTGTCACGGGTAATGGATGTGCAAAAGAATAATTAGTTGAAGTATAACTTCACCGGAGTTCCGGAGGCGGACCCGAGAGCTTGCTTCAATTGAGCGACCTGGAACCCGGCAGTAAACCTGCAGCAACCACCACTGGGGACATCACATCTGATACTGGGAGACAGTTTGGTCAGGGTGCTCTCAAACTTGAGGACCTCCTGGATCACCACGGTGATGGCTTTCGGAGACGCAACGATAGCCCAGTTATTTCGTATGGTGGAGTTGATGAATCCAGGGAGAATCCCTAATGTAATGATCCTAGTTGGGACAAATAACATCTCGAGAAGCTCGGATGAGGCGGAAGCACTATGGGAATCAATGATGGTGTGCTTGTTTACTACTCTTTGGCAGAAGTTCAACTGCGCGGTACTGACCGTTTGCACTGTGCCAATGAACACGAGGACATTGACTGCAACAGGGAGAAGACACAACGAAGGAGTAATCAGGTGGAACAACATCCTGAGGAATCTTGCAAGTCAGAATGCCGGAAAGATGATCCTTATGGATATCGAACACGAGCTGAGGGCTATGGATCAGGCCAGGCTGACCACTGACAGCATTCACTTTGATAGCATAGAAGGACAGGCTTGGTTGAACAGAGTGTTCCAAGGGCGATTGGATGAGTTGGAAGTAGAACTCTTTGACACGGGAGTGCTGAAGGAAGAGGGAGTATCTAACGAACCGACAATTACCACCTTTGTGCCTCATAACCTGGAAACACGCTTGGGGTCCCAGTCGTGACCATCTATAAGCCGCAAAGCTCAAGCGAACCCGGCCACAGAACAGATGTACGAGATCGATTGGGAGAAGCGCCCATGAGGAGGACCATCAACCCTAGACGAAGATTAGGACCTGTCATCTCGGCAGCGGAAACGACCAGCGCCTCTAGATCTGAGACAACGACCACCAGTCGAGAGGAGCGACGTCCAAGCAGGAGCTCTCTAATGTGGTCGAGGTCATTACCTTCTCCATGGCACATATACAATGATGACCTGAGAAAACTGAACCTTCAGACAGTGAGCTTCGCAGCGGATGCTATGAGGATGCTGAACGGAGCAAGGTTGTACTCGATCGGTCAGCGGGTTGTACTCGATAACAGGAGTGGACTGGTTGATAGCGGCTGGCAAAAACTTCAGCTCTACAACTGCCTTCAGGTTTGCCGACCTAGAGGGACTGCCCTCTAATAACACGATGGGCCCAGTGAATGCAAGGCCGTTACAAGACGTAAGACTGAATCACGATGAGGGGAATCGAGAAGAGAGACCGGGAAATTTTCTGATAACGAGGGCGCCGATTGGACAACATGTGAAGATGTTCAGGCAGCTGATGACACCCCCAGGTCATGTGAAAGAAAGATTATACCCGAAACAAGTGAATCAAGAAGGTGATGTCCAAAGGTACGGCGGATTGAAAGCGATAAAGAAAGATGAGACCATCTTTGCCGCGTACGACAAGGCAGAAATGAGGAAGGCCAAGATTATGATAGTAGCGAATTCAGAGTTCGTACACACTTCCAAGTCTCTGTTTTGGCCGGACGTCATAATGTTGGCAGCGGTCGATCTGGACCTACTGCAATCCGTGTCAATGGCTATCGGAGTACAAATACAGACGGAGATGAACCCAATCACGATCGTGTTTGCTGGCATCAATGACCATCTACACAGTAAAGGTTTCCTGAGCAGACTCAGAGAGCCTACAACGGCAGAAAATGCTGTATGGCCAGCAATAAAAGACATCCTCGAGTCAATTGGTGAAGTGGAGGATACGATGAAGGAGGGGTCCTTCACCAAGATGACACCGAGCGCAGTGTTCGCGCTGTCTCCGGGGTATGCACATCTCCAGGATGGACTGAAATTCGTGTATGCGATCGTGCCCTTGCTTTCGGAAGGGAAATATGATGTAATCATATCGGCCCCAAATCGCATGATAGAGATGGAGAACCTGAGACCACTCAGTGCTGAGCTACCTGCGGTGTGGTCGGATATCTCGAATGCATTGAGAGGATTTAAGGACCATGCGCTACACATGTTAGTGTTGGACGAGGTGCTGGGGTTGGAACTGTCCAATTTCAGTCGACAGCTCAAAATGAAGCCAGGAATAGATGACGACCATCTGGTAATTGTGGCGATGTCGAAAGACTTATGGTTCCGAGGAATGGACATAAAAGAGGAATGAAAGAGAAGAAATAACTCCAAGGATACCAGAGCTCACTTGGAGGCGATGGTTTTGAGAACCAAACCAGAAGCTAACCAGTGGCTACATTTAACTCCCCGAGTAACGGCATTGGGCGCTGATGCTTTTAAGCAAGGCCCAGTGATGATCCGGAAGATCCATGCCTACCTTAAAAAGGAGGTGAACCTGGCCGAAAATTCCGAGGAGAAGGCCGCCGAGTTTGTAAACATAGTGTGCCAAGTTACCCTGGAAACTTTCTGGACTGAGAAGGTGAAGGGAGAAGAAGGCTTTGAACGGACTGCTAGCATGCTGGAAGGGCTGGCAGCCGGATGGACCGCGTCCTTCTTGGCAAAAGTCTACCCAAAACTCTCTCGATACTTGATAAGAGAATTCCTCCAAGCAGTAGTGGAAGTATCAATCGTTGAACTGCTAGCCTTGTTCGTGACGTTTGGAGCAGAAAACTTTGTGAAAGGACCGGTAGTACTGCTCACCGAAGGAGTTCAGAACTTGCGGTAAGATGGACTTCTAACATTGATTCCAAGAACCCATGGAAACTTGGGAGGACTGATGAACCTGACACGTTACCCAGAGCAGATGAGAGAGAATGTGAAGAAATTTGATGTGAAGAAAGCCACGGATTCGTGGAATAAGATAAGAGATCTGAGACATACTCTTATCCAGTACATCCTGCATCAGAATCGCTTTGGAACAGGAGAAGTTGAGACGATTGAGAGGTAGGAAGACGTGAGACGACATCTCGGGGCATGCCTCTGCTAACTGATCTAAGCTTAGCTATGAGGACCGATCCCTTAGCGCTGATCAGATGGGCCACGGAGTTTGTGACAGTGATCTATGTACCAGCAGTCACGTTTGCGTTCCCTGATGTTAAGGTGGAAGCGTACAGGAGGTCGGTGCTGCACCTGAACCTCGTATCAGCAGTCGACGGGAGTGTGCTGAACTGGTGTGAGCAGCATGTTTTGCGAGAAATCATGAGCGAAGATCTGTTGTTTGGGAAAACAACAGAGCTAGAAATGACGGTCGTCAACTTTGATGATCACTTCCGTGATCGTATGGGAGAAGTAGAGAGAGGGCACATTGAAGTATTTCCGAAGCTCTGGAATCTAAGGCCCTATGACAAGACGAATGGTGAGATAACAAGAATTCCTCGTCTCACTGCGGCATACCACAAGGTGAGAGAGGAAACGAAAGACTGGGGTGATTACGAGAAGCTGCCACAGGAAATCCCTGAATTCCCTCTGATAAGAAGAGTGTTGCTCGGAGCAGTCTCAGTAGTACAAACTCCTAGATTGAGAGCATTTGAGACCAATGAAAGGAAGGTAGCGAAATTCTCGGAAACGATGGATCCGTGTTTTGTGGGCAGGAATGCCGCAGTGTTACAGTATACGCGATTTGCTTATACGGATCAAGCCACGAGGAGGCGCGTAGGCAATGCCGCGACTCCGAAGCCTGGAGCGTTTGACACGGAATGGATGGAATTAAACCTAGCGCCTATGAGGATGAGAGGCAGAGCCGAATTACCTGAGACCTCCCTGATTTTGAACAGGGTGAAACAGGGTTTACAGTGGGAGGAACGTTGCAGACGAGAACCTTCCTGGCACCCTTCGGCTATGAGGAAATCATAGTGGTCCATGGAGAAGAGGAAGATGATTCTGCTGGAGGATTAATCATACCAAAATTTCCGGAAGGGGCCAAGACTGAGAAGCAAGGACCCTCAAGTTCTAGAGATACGTCAGGAGGAAATGATGGGCAGGGAGGAAGTCGTCGATCGGAAGAGCCTATGCAAGAGGATCCCGATCAAGCAGAGAATATCCAGCCTGGAATTCAATTTATTCAGTGACTTTGAAAACAACGCAGATGCGTTGGAAACGACTGAACCAGCAAACGAAGGTACTTCGAGACTGGAGCTTCCGTCAGTTTTTGCGGAAATGAAACGGAATTTGCCGGAGAGCAGCTCTCCGGGCAATTCTAAAGACAATGAACAAAGACTCCTCATGGAATCACGGAGGATAGAAGGCGCTGCCAGAGTACCCTTTTTGGGAACATTACCCGAAGAAGAGTGGGAGGTACATCACCGAGACCTTGAGAATAGGACGGGATGCAGATTGGACAGAGTAGCCTTCATGGAGGAAGTCTGGACAGTGGTTCAGAGCTACGGAACCCAGTCCATTTTGAAAATAGGTCTCAACCGACCACTGATGCGGGAAGTCCTTGACAAACTCGACGAGTGTGAAGGGAGATTGAGCGAGTTGTTGATCGACTCAGCCACTGACGAAAGTGAAGCAAACTCTCCTGTAAAGATGACACCGCAAGAGGATAAAGGAGAAGTTGTGTATCTGTCGAGAACTAGGAAAGGAACGATGCGATCGAAATTGGTGATTGATAAATTCAATGAGATGAAGATGAAACTAGGCAGCAAAGTGATACCGAGGAGATCGGGAAAGACGAAGGTCGATTCGGAGATTTTGATAAAAGCTGTCAACTCAGCGAAAAGGAAACGAGTCGGAGAAGTCATTGATTTGGGACAAGGTGACGATCGATTGCCTGGCACAGACAGAATGTTGACGGATGTAGCAATGGTGCATCCCATTCTCATGGCAGGGATAAAGTCGACAGGTTATAAATACAAACGGAGTGACCGCACTCTGACTGGAGCAACGTTAGAATTGGGAATACTTAGCCAATGTGGAGAAAGTACCATGAAAGACTTTAAACCGTCTCCCATGAACCACGGAAAGGGAAGTGTCGTAGGACAACTGGTCCCAGTGGAATATAACCGACTGACACTGTCGGAGACTGTAGCAATAGATGAACCCGCCGGTGGGTACATGGAGATAATGGAGTACAGAAACTCGGCCAGAGGACACTTAATGGTTCTGGAAGACAAGAGTGCCATGGAAGGTTATCTGGAGACAATGATGCAAAGCACCAACCTTAAGCAGAAAGCATACGGGACTCTAGCGTCGTCTGAGATGCAGGCGGAAACGATCGGGCAGTTGGTGAGCCTTCCATGGAAAGCTGTAGTGTTACGATACTTTGAGGAAGAGATGAGGACTAGACCAAGGATACACGCTCTGATAGCAGTCCCCTACGTGAGGACTGAATTACAGCTGAGGTTCGCCTGGTGCATGATCGGACTGACTCGCGAGGAATATGATTCAGAAGAAAGGAAGAGATCGAAAGAAGAGGTCTTCCTGATGACGAGTATGAGGGATCTGATAATCGAGGAGGGAATGGCAGTAGCGTGCTCGAAGCGGAGGGACGCTCTCTGTTTCATCCGATTCATGATAGAGCAAAATTCAGTGCCAGCATTGAATACCTGTGTCAAGATGCAGAAAGAGGGTGATGAACGAGCGAAAGCCTTACTCTTGCTAGCACTGCTGGATATGCATCAGAGCAAGCCGATGAGGGTGAACATGAAAGAACACGAGGAGCTAGAACCGATGAGGAAAATAGACGAAATCAGGAGATTCTCGAACAAAGAATTGAGGCTCACTAAGGAATCCATGGGATAACTGCCGAAATCCAATGAATGCTGAGGACCAATCAGAAAGAAATCATTCGGTTACGTGTCCGGAGTCATAGGGATGGCGTACAACCCGTTTCTCAGTGAAGACATACGCGATTACTTCTTTGATTACGAACAAGCAGTGTTGCTGAGGTTCTGGACGACGAGAATTGCAACGATTAGGAGCGCTGCTAACCCGCAGACCAAACTGGGACTAGTCCTAGAAGAAAAGGTAGCTGCACCTTCCGTGCCAGAATCCGACAAACGAGTGGAATTTGGATTGGGATTCTCAGATGAATTACTAAGAACAAGCTTGATGGTAGTGTGGGAACTGATGAGACCACCGTGGTGTCTTAATCCCAATGCTGATTCGATACTACTTGCAACGCAAGATGCACAGAGGGAACTAAATGCGGACTGTAACCTGCGTGATCTTAATATCATTTAAAATGTGATGACAACAGCCTCTATGAGCAACGGGCAACGGGGAAGACAAAGTAGAGTTGCCTGGCTGGGGACCAGAAGACTGGGTTAAACCTGATAGCTGTCTGGCAGAAGTATGCCGACTGGCAGGTCACGTTTGTGGAAGTCTAGATTGCATGAAAACCCTGGAGAAACGACACAAACAGTTGACAATACTGTTTGGGAACATTGTGATGAAAGCGAAGACGGAAACGGAATTGATCGCAGATTGCAATGGAGGAACCGAGGTATGTTTGTTTCTTTAGAGTCACTATTGAATCTAGAACAGATACATGAGATAGTCACGGCCATCAGTGTAGAAGTGTTTCCGGGAGTTTTGCAAACTGAGCAAAAGCACATAGGAAAATGGAGGGAAGCGATCGAGGCGGAAATGAACATCAGGCACAGTGAAACTTATCGCAGACCATCGGGAGCGCGATATTTGGTGGGATCGACACTAGCTCCAATGTGCAAGAGCAGATACCCAGTGCATTTCGTAGCTGTGGATGTAAAAAGCACGAGAACGATCGTGGATCAAGCCTTCTCAGTGCCAAAGTGTGTGAGATTAGCGAAAATGTCAGAAAGATCTGATGAGTTATTGTGCAAGACGTTCTCAGCAGTTCCAGAGAGAACTAAGGAGGAGTTGGAATCGATACTGGGAAAGAAGTTCATGGGATACGTCAGTGGGAACTTCAGCGATTTTGAAAGACAAAAACAGAGAGGATCAACCGTTACGGATTACAATACAGTAGATGAGAATAATGAAGTCCACCGAGTGATGATGGAAGTGGATCAACTACTGGAAGCTTCGGGAAAGCGTAACTGGAGGAGCATCATGTTAACACATGATGAGTTTCCCTGCCATGCTTGCTGCAAACATGGTGGTATCCCGGGCGTAGTAATCTGATGTTGATCTGGGACTCTGGAGAGCTGCTCTCCATGGGTTTAACAGAATCATCACGGCCCATAACGATAGTGACAGTGGGAGTTATGATGGCGATACGATGGCTGGAAGCTCATGTAAAGGAGAACAATAGACAGGAGGCACCGACGAGAGAACAAATGCAGAAATTGGGTTGTCCAAAAAATTTAGATCTTTTTGAGACAACGTGCAAGTTTCTGAACATTCCGATGGAAGTGAAGAAGATATGGGCAAGGAGACGACTGATGCCATGGTTTAGAGCCAACATGACTGCATGGTTGTATGAGTATGCCAAGAAGCATATGTCGAAGCACTGCAGACTGTACAGTGTGTATCAGCTGGACATTGGGGTAGGAGCTTTCAAGCGAGCTTTCGTGACTCATCGGAATGCAGTGACCACCGCTGTGAAGAGAATTTCCAGGTCAAGTGAACGTGATGGAAGGGAAAAAGAAGAGATGTTGAAGGAAGATTTGGAGAGAAACGTGAAGTTGTGCATTCACAATAGCTTCTGCAGAAACAGAGAATCTAATGTAGATCCCCTACCTTGTTGTAAACAGAGGGTAGAAGAGCAGAAGTGTCGGAGGACTGCTTCCAACAGCGTCAGAAAAGCTAACGATGTGTTGCAAGACACAGAAACTGAAAGTGCAGAGTCAATGTCGCAGGAGAAGGAGATGGAGCATTGACAAATGGCCGGAAGACAAGACGCAAAAAGAAACGATATTAGAAGAATTTAGAAGTTTTAGAACTTCTAAACGACGGAAAAAGAAGAAACAAAGAAGTGACAAAAGAGAAGAAGTTAAAACTCAGAATTGTTTTATGTGTGTGACGAAAACTCAAGTGAGAAACTAAGCAACCAAGTTGTAATTGAAAACTGAAACATTTAGTTGAGTTTTGAGCATTAGAGAATTTGTTGCATTTATAAATTTGCATTTTGATTTTAGTTAGTGGGTTTAGATACACTTACTATTTATTTAGAAAGTCTTGAGTAAAGAGTATATTTAAATATTCCAGCCTGCATGACTGTTTTTAATCAACTAGGAAAACTGATCACTTTGTGGTGACATGAAAGGCTTGGGTAATCTCTTGAAAAGGGAGATTGTTTCATTGTTCTTTCTAACCAAAGAGTTCCTTAATTTTAATATTCAGGACAATGACAACTAAAATTTCCGAAGGGAAGAAGCATGGTAGGATAATTTTAGTTTGTTGGTTGGCAGGACTGTCCTGCAAACTAACACCTTTCAAAACCTAGGAGAAAAAGTTTTAAATCATGGTATTGACGTTGGAAGTCAGAAAAAATGTTTTATCTTAAGTCATATCCTCAAAGTGCAGATTATTGAATACATTTAGAAGGTTGTAGTGGTGTAGTATGATGCCATTTGTAATCTGCAGTGAGTGGATATAACGCGGATAAAAGTAATTTCGTGCATTTTGTAAATTCTGTTCGATGACACTGTACCAATTTTAGGAACAGTACGAGATTCAATGGGGACATTGACCGGGCTGTCCGGGGAGTATGTGACATTCGACCAGAATGGTCAAAACTGCAGATTGGATGGATTCTAAATTTTAGCAGCTAACCTTCCGAATTGACTGTTTTAAGAGATTAACAACGTTACTGGGACTATCAGTGAAACGGCAAAAGTCAAGATATTCTGGTATTTTGAAATTTTAAAAATTCGAAGTTTTGACGTAAAAATTCTGAGAAGCGTCAAAAACGGCCATTTTGGAAGAAAACCAGAATAAAATCAGAACAACAATAGTTGCGATAGCGATAACTACGAGAATTGTGATTGAAAAACAACAACGAATTGCAGAGTTAGAAGAGACCGCTCCGAGATGCAACTATTGTGTCGCTACAAAAGTTGCAAGGCCGTTCACAACAACGGTGAAGGGTAGAAGACAGCCTTCCGGAAGGAAGATAAGGACGTTATTTCCCCCGATTCAGGAATCCCGAGGGGTCTCGGGAGTTGAACTGAAACTCTTTTATATAGACTTTTAGCTTCCCGGTTATGTCTTGAAATGAATTTATTTAACATCTGAATTCCTTTTACGACAATGAGAAGCTAGGAGTTCGGGGAAAGGGTTGATACATCTTCAATGGAGATGATGATTTTTATCTACTGTACAAAAACAATAGTAATATAAGAAGTAGTAGTAGCCTTGTTTTTAGGAGTGACCTCGTGGTCTGGGGATACTGAGACCCAGCCATGAGCTCACTAATTTTGCATGTAATTAAGTTAATTTGATTGTTTTGACCGAAGCCGAGAACAGTAACGTTTTTGTCGACCCGATGTTAGAAAGACCACAAAAAGAACCTGCTTTGGTAGAGACGGTGAAAAGCATGAAGAGCTTAGTTTAGACGCTGGCCTGTCGTTTTATAGCTAATTTTTATTTTCCGTCGATATGTACTTCCGGGTGAATGTTACAACCGTCAACAAACTAGCAGAGGAACTAAGCGAAAAATGGAACGAAACACACTCGGGCATAATAAAACTTTTAAAGAACAAAAATAGGTTTTGAATTTCTGAAGAGTGTAAACTTCTGCCTCAGGGGGTGCAAATACTTAAAAGTACATCCAACATAGACAATTCCTTTTGTTTGAAAATGCGTTAAAATTGCAATTTCAAAAAAAAAACGTTTTAGCACATTTTTGTTCATCTTCAGGTTTTAAAAAACTAAACTATCTGAACAAAATGATCAAAGAAGACATCATTATTTCAAAATTCATAACATTTAGCTAATCACAACTTCACAATCAATACTAAAATCATGTAACAACTATTACGTATCAGTTTTTTTCATTTAGTCAAATATTTCTGAGAGTTTTCACCCTTCTTGTTTATACAATTTTTTTTTTGCCGCAAAACTTAAGCTAACATGTAAGTTATTACAATATTTTTTTCGTTTTTGCCAGAATTTCTCAATTCTGGAATTATAGCCTCAGTGTCAGCTCCCTACTTCTAAACTCGTCGCGTGTGTTTAATTGCGATTATCTTCCAATTAAACTCCGACTTACCACCATCACTACCACACTGCTTTTAGACATGTACGTTTTGAATAAAAAACCAAAAACATTTTGGGACTAAATTTTCAGTGTTAACTCCCTGCTCCTAAACTCATCGCGCGTGTTCAAGCCCGGTTTCTCTTTCCTGATATGTATTGCCTCTAGTGTTAGCAATTTTGTTTGGTTGTTTGACCTATCTATAATTTCCCAACTAAGATCTGCGCTATTTCCCTCAAGTTGGCATTGCTGAAGGTGGAGGCCTACCGGTGAGTCTGCTTTCTTATGTTCCTCAATTCTAGTGGTCAAATGTCGAACAGTTTGTCCGACATAGGTGGAAGTGCATCCACTACATGACAGTTTATAAACCACTCTTGACTTGAGGTCATTAGAAAATGCTGACTTTCTAATGCGGAAAAATATCCGATGACGTATACGCATCAATAACCGAGATAGTCTGGTACTGTGAAAGCTGCTGCCGAGCTAAGAACAAGGAGAAGGATACTCCCCAGGTGAAATTGTTCCTCAGGTATGTGGATGACATAGTTAGAACAGTCAGAGGGGAGCCGAGTTGTCTTCTCGATGCCGCCAATTCTCTTCATCCAAATTTGCAGTTCACTCTAGAGAAAACTAATTTGGAGGGGAATTTGCCGTTCCTGGATTTGAACATAAATGTATCGCAGGATAGGCGTGTAACTTGCAGTTGGTATCAAAAACCAACAGATACAGGGACTATACTGATATATAGAAGCTGCGCCCCAACTCAGTATAAGCGTAGTGTTATCCAAGGCACTGTACACAGGGTTTTTAGGAGTACATCTAGCTGGGGGCAATTTGATAAGGCTATGGAAACTAATAGGGCGCAATGGCTGACAAATCAGTACCCTGAAAATTGGTCCGCAAAGGTGGCTTCAGACGCCTTGTGCAAGATCATCGAGGGTAAAGGCAAGCCCCTGGATAGTGACAGGGGTTTGTCAGTTCAATCACCAAAGGATGAGAAGCCCCCAATGCTGATGGTGCAATATAGAGGTAACCAGAGCCAATATTTTGCTAACAGGTTACGAAAATTAACGAATGTTCAAGTGGTTTTCACCACAAGAAAACTACAATCATCTTTACCATCACTGAAGTCAGCATTTTCTAATGACCTCAAGTCAAAAGTGGTTTATAAACTGTCATGTAGTGGATGCACTTCCACCTATGTCGGACAAACTGTTCGACATTTGACCACCAGAATTGAGGAACATAAGAAAGCAGACTCACCGGTAGGCCTCCACCTTCAGCAATGCCAACTTGAGGGAAATAGCGCAGATCTTAGTTGGGAAATTATAGATAGGTCAAACAACCAAACAAAATTGCTAACACTAGAGGCAATACATATCAGGAAAGAGAAACCGGGCTTGAACACGCGCGATGAGTTTAGGAGCAGGGAGTTAACACTGAAAATTTAGTCCCAAAATGTTTTTGGTTTTTTATTCAAAACGTACATGTCTAAATCGAAATTATGACTCAGAAACTTCCAGACAAATTAATTTCAAAATGTTTAATTAATTTTAGAGGTTAAAAGTATTTTAATCTTAATATTAATTTAGAGGTCAACTGTGATTGGCTAATTTTTTATCATGATGGTTTAGAACCAAATTGTACGTCATTTATTGTAAATAACATTTGTAAATTGATGTTTTATCGTCATTTAGAGTAGTTTATTGTAAAAATCCTGACGATGCACATAGTTGCGAAAACGTTTGAAATTTACTTTTTAGCAAAAATTTCTACACTGCTTTTATGCTGTCCAACTGGGGTATTCTCTTTTCGGTGTTTCTCAATCAGTGTGGTGAGATTGTACACCACTTCTGATTGCAGTTCACTGGAACAGGAGGATTTTGAAGAGGGCATACAAGTTTTCATTTTTTGCTCGCCATGAATTTATCTGCGCATTGGTGTTATTGCGCACTTCTTTTTGCTAGTGTCCGAGTGTGATTCTCCCGATATTGAACCATCAAAATGGGTGGTGAATCGCTGCTATAATCACAGGGCTTCTTTCATCTTTTTTCAGTTATCTTCTTTGCCCTACCTTATGATCTGTTCAAGGGCTTGCGATGCAACCCGCGACGACCATTTTTCCGGATATTGGTTATCTAATCGCTGTTGACGGGTGATTTCCATCGCTTTATCACATTCTTCCCATATTGACGTACTGCGGAAAATCAAGTGAACAGTTCCTTCAATCACACTTCTCTTGTACTGAAGGAAGGCACAACTTCTCAAATTTAGTACGGTAGCTGTATCTGTTGGTTTCGCATACCACCCACAGTTCGGTGGAATCGCGATTACAGACAATTCCATCTGTGCTATAATCGCGGAGGGTTGATTTTAAGTGAATTCTCTGGATGCTTTAAAATCGACTTGATTTATTCATAAACTTTGCCGATGTATTTATATCCAACCTGTGCACGGACCGTCGCATGACGGAACTGACCAATTTAATTGACCACCTCTTAGTAAATTGTTTAAGCCATTGTCACTTGATTCATATAGCCTATTGGCCATTTCAGTCCCTCTTACACAAATATAGAAAAAAAGGAAAAGTTTGCAAAATTTTGTTGCAAAAATAAGTCTGTCGGAACATTCTGTGCTGCTTGGCAGCAACTAACTATATCCGTTTGGTTTTGTTTTAGTTTGCAGGCATTATATTTTAGTTTGTTTTCTGTTTTACGGCCTAATCGTCAAACTTGTCAATTAAGTTTGTTTTTATTGAAAACGCTGAGATTCGAGCATCATCATCAAACTTTCATTGTAGCAAAAAGAATAATTTTTGGGCCATATAACAGAAAAGACCCTATTTTTTTCTGGCATTTAGAGCATCGGATGTGGCGCGTAGTCAGTTTTGCATCTTACATTATTTAAATTTTTGCAGCCATACTAATATCATCAAATTTGTCCGATTTCAATAATTGGGACCCAAGTCCCGGGTTTTTTATGCCGAATTCAAAATAACAATTGTAATAATAATAGCTTAACCATGTTCTTCAATTCTGTTTTATGATAATTGCTTCAGACTGTAATGAAATCGACTACTTCTGTAGTTTTGCAGATCAATAGTATATTTCACTCGAGTAAAGCTATCCGTTAGTAGCTTGCGACCATGTTTGTTGTTCTACTCCATCTGATGTTCGTTTCGGTGGGTACGCTGTACGTGGAAGACAACGATAAATGCCTCGAAGGTTTATACTTCAACAAAGAATTGGGCATCTGTGATTATTGCTTAAAATGTCCGAAGGGATACGAAGCAGATCAGGTAAGCTTAACTCAAAAGTCATGATTTAATAGTTTTTTTGCGACTAGAATAAAACCGATTTCATTGGATTTTTATTGTGGGCAGGAGGCCTCGGTTCAAGTCATGTTTTTTGAATTTTTGCATCAGGTCTAAATGTATATTTTTGTATGAAATGTATTTGGCAGATGATTAGAGTTTTAAGCTTCCTTTTAGAGTTTAATTATGGTCTTTTTGAAATTTATCGATACGTTTTTTGATACATAAGGATCAGTTTGACTCACTTTGATTGGTGAAGTGGTAGATTTTTCGAGTGAATCAAGTTACAAAGTTTTTGAGAAAGTAATATAGAATCCGTTTTTCCGTTGCGAGAGCACATGCTTGTAATTGATAATCGGGGGCTTTTTTCTTAATAACTTCTAACGCCTGTGATTAACAGGCGTTATCAAATCGAAACTTAATTTTTTTTGGGTCAGCAACTTGCTTAACATAATCACTAAATATTTGATAGCTTGGTTTGGTAACATTTACGCCTGGGGCAGTTCAGGACCTGTTTTTAAATGGGAAAAAGCGTTTGTCTGCTTGTTTTGTCGGCTTACCTGTGCTTCCTATGCTTTAAGTGATTTTCATTGTTATTGAAATCTATCTATTATATATTTAAATGCGGATTTCACTATCTCGCCATGTTTAAGCTTTTTCAACGTATTATTTTTTTGCATGTTTGACGAAAGAATTTTTGCACGTTTAAGCTATATCGTATATTGCAATGGTTAAGATTTTTTTTCGATTTTCCAGTTTGAATTCAGTGGCTATTCCACCGAGTTTTAAAAAAGCAGCTTAATAGCGGGACGCTGTCAGGATTCCCTAAGGGGTTGCGAATTGGCCTCCAATTAAGAATGCTCAAATGCGACGATTTTTGTGATTTTTTCAAAAATTTTCAGAAAACGCAAATTACAAAAAATTAACAAAACTTGAAATCCCCAACCCTGTAGTTGGGTGCTGTCAGAGTACTCCATGGATTGCGAATCTTGCCTCCAATTATGACTGCTCAAATCCTTGTAATTTTCGAGATATGCCGTTTTTTTGTGATTTTTTCAAAAATGTTCAGGAAAATTAAACGAAATTTTTTTCTTCAAAATGTTAAATTCTCAACCCTTTAGTTGGGGGCTATCAGAGTACTCTCAGGGTTGCGAACCTTACCTCCAACTATGACTGCTGAAATCCTTGTAGTTTTCGAGATATGACGTTTTTTGTGATTTTTTCAAAAAAAATTCAGGAATGTTAAACGAAATTTTTTTCTTCAAAATTTCAAATTCTCAACCATGTAGTTAGAGTTGAGGGCTATCAGAGTATTCTCAGGGGTTGCGAATCTTGCCTCTAATTATGACTGCTTAAATCGTTGTATTTTTCGAGATATGACGTTATTTGTGATTTTTTCAAAAATTTTCAGAAAATTTAAAAAGTGTATTTTTTTTAAAATCTGAAATTACCAACCCTGTTGTTGGGTCTTGTCAGGTACTTTCAAGGATTGCAAATCTTACCTCCATATCACTGCTCAAATCCTTGTAGTTTTCGAGATATGACTTTTTTGTGGTTTTTTTTAAAAAAAATACAGAAAATTAAAATACTTGTTCTTTCCATATTTTGAAATTCTTAACTTTGTAATTGAGTGTTGTCAGGGTAATCGCAGGAGTTAAAAACCTCCCCTCATGCGACTGCTCAAATGCGACTGTTCAAATGCTTTTAGTTTCAGAGATGTGACGTTTATTTGATTTTTTCAAAATTTCTCAAAGATTTTATCTACAAATAAATTCACAAAATTTGAAGCTGCTAACTCGATGAAGACACAACTTTATTGTCAGCGTAAACCTAGGCGTCTCAAATTCTCTTAATGAATGCTCAAATTCTTTTAGTTTCCGAAATGAAATGTTTTTTTATGATTTTTTCCATTTTTTTCGGGAAACTTAGGTTTAAAAAAATTCACGAAATTTGAAATTCCCAACCCTATAGTAGGGTCCTCTCAAGGACTCTCAGTGGTTTCAAAATTGGCCGCCAAACTTCCCCAGAGGTCCATTAAGTTATCGAGATGACGCTTTTATGGCTTTTCAAAATGGGAATTAAAATAAAATAAAAAGTTTGAAATTACCAACCCTTCAGTTGGGTGCAGTCAGAGCACCAAAAGTTTGCAGATTCTGTTTCCAATATATGCGGTTTTTCATGAATTGTCGAAAATTTTCGAAGCACCGGAGGTGAGTTAAATGCTAGTTGTTTTAAAGAGTAATGAACGTAGTGAAGACTCTTATATAGGTCGTGCTGATTTTTTTTGTTTTTTTTTTCAGGGAAAAGTCTTAAAATATTGATGCACTTAGGTATATATGCCTTTTTGAGCTCAATTGAAATTCATCTGCTGAAAGTGACGTAAATAGCACTCTCCAAATTTAAAGGTGCAAATCGCCCAAAAATTTGTGAACGATTTCTAGTTTCGAAAGTGGAATTTAATTTTTAGATTTCCAGCGGAATAAAAACTTACCTGTTGATCCAGTTTTCTCAAGTTGGGTTAATGTTATCAAAAAAGCGCCAATCATAAATCGTTCTAGAAATTCAAAGAGCTTAAATGGCATCTATTTTTTGAAATTCGAAAGTTGAGACTTTTTCAACAGTCAGTGTTTTTTTTATGTTTACTTGCGTTCATTACTCTTTTCCTATCTTCGATTGGCTATGTTTCGATTTATTCCTGTAATTAGTAATTGTACTAAGCCTGATGTTTGTAGCATTCTCTTGTTTCGCCTGAAAAGTTTATCTGCCTCAAATATTTCGGCTTATGTTTTTACGGCTAAGCGACCTAATTATCTAATTATGCGTAGTTTGACGGGAAGAACAGTAGAGTGAGGCCTGACATTTTAGATTTCAGAACTTTCAAAAAAAATTTCAGGACATCAGTTTTGTTTTCGGATCAACGGAAATTACCTTACTTTCTTTCGTCCTAGTTTCCGCTCGATAGAAATTTCTGAATACTTAACGTTGGCCATTGTGCTTCTGGATATGTTTTTGTCAGATTAAACCTCATTGTCAAAATTTTGGAATTTTTGTAGTTGTGGTTTTATCAAATTAGTGGTTTTCTTTTCGTTTTCTGTATGCTAGGTTGCAATGCTATATTGTGTGGTATCACAAGTGGTGCGAATCTCAGCTTCGCCTCTGTGTACAAAACTAAGAAATTGCATTTGCTCTCGTACTGAACCTCAACGCCTTCGAAGCCCTAGTGGCAACGAGCGTGCGTTGGGATCCTTCTAGTGGGCTTTAGCATGTCTATTTTTGGATTAATGAATTTATTCTGTTAAGTTCTGAATAGTCGGTCTATCTTTTTCTGCTGCATTTTTCAGCTTTCTAATGTATTATTCTTCATACTGTTTTGAGCAGTTTCTTTGATTTGATGTATAGAAAATTCTGATTTGAATAATTTTTAATAGAATTGATTTTTACTCTTACTTGTAAGCTTAGGAACTCAGACTCTCCTTATGTTCCTCTTTTCGTTTTTGACGATTATATTTTTGACTTGCCGGAGTCACTCGAAAATTTGCTGGCATACATCCAGATCTATTTTTTCTTCAATTGTTTTGGGTCTAAAAGATGCGCTGGCTGTTGTGTTCAAACAGTACTCATATGATTTTTTTTGCTGATAGGTTTTCTGATATACCAATTTTTTGCAAGATTTTTGTTTTCGATTTTTTATATGCAGCATTTGCTGGATAAGTTCTGAATCTCCAAAGGGCTCAAGAAATGTGTTATGTTTTTAAAGAAGTTAAAATTATTATTGTCAACTTTTTTCGGTTACTTATGTAACAGCCATTCATAATTCATATGATAATTTTATTACATTAGGGAGCTTGTGAGCCTAGTGTATGATTATGAACCTTCATTTTTCCAACATAACTCGCAAATAAAAGTGCTCATTTGGTGGCACTTGCTGTAATCACGATCTGTAGCATTGGAAACTTCATAGCATCGTGTAAGCTTTATATGTGGCTAATGTTTGCTGATTGTTAAGACGAACGCATAACAATCAGCAAACATTAGTCACATATAAAGCAGAAAAGATGCTATGAAATTTCTAATGCTACAGATCGTGATTATAGCAAAAGTGCCACCAAATGAGCACTTTTGTTTCCGAGCTGGGTTGGAAAAAAGAAGCTTCATACCAATACATTACGCTCGCAGGCTTCAATACACTACGCTCACAGGCTGAGAGGTTAGGGCGGGAATTTTTTCGAAAGATTCGAGGCCCACCATAATCCGTGCTCGTCGCTTGAGGGTAAGGCAACACTACCCAGCCCTGAAATTTAGGCAAAAAGCATGTAGTTCTTAAGCTGGGTACAACAGCAGCTCTCCGTGATTAACTGAACAGCTCTTCTGTTAGTCTTTTTTTTGTAGATAAATCGTCTTAGATCTTAAGTGTTTATTTATGCTTTCAAGAAAATTAATTCTAAAAGCTCACCGAAACGAAACTTGGTTACTTGTTACGCTTGCGATTAGCAAGCGTTTATCAAATCGGAATCTAGACTTTTCTTACAACTAGTTTAACTGAATCAGTTGAATTTTTTATGATACTGCTGACATACTCAATTTCATGGAAATTCAAATTTAACTACCGGGGAGTAGTTTCTACTCATGCTATATCTAGAACTCAAACCATTGTATGTATAATTATAGAGTTTTGATATTAATTTACTACTAGCGGCTTTTCGGCTTTATGGTTGTCGACTTAAGCTCTGTCGGTTTAGTTTCCAAATGATGTAGTCTACTTTGCATACGCTTCTTATATAGCTATCGTGGATATTATGTGAGCGCTACATGAATATTTTTGTTTTTTTTTTAACCAAAATTTTTCTCAAGGCTGAGGTTCAATTGGATGTCGGCTTCACATCTGTACGGTTATGTACCAATTTTTCCCTTAAAATATCAGGAGTACTTTTGAGATCAATAAAACTCTGGCACCAATATTTTGAATGCTCAAATTCGACCCCTCTAGGACCTCTTAAAAAACTTTTTAAAAAAATTACGCACGAAAAAACCATTTTAAAAATAATTCTCGTTTTTGCACTTCCTTCTTCAATTGATACGTAGTTCAAAGTTCAGTTTCCTAATTCTTTAGCGTCACGGTGCACTAATCCTGCAATTTTTGTAACACAAGTGGTGCGAAGCTCAGTTCCGCCTCTGTTTTGAAATAAATCTACTTTTTGCTGCTACCAAGATAAGAACGAAAATCCGCCGACAAAAATTGGTTTCGTTTTAGCCTTGTACTCAACACTTTACAAGTACTCAGTGCGTCACTTGTCCCGTTGGATTTTACTCTGACGAAGACGATAGCTATCAACAATGTCGTGAACAGAAGTCTTGCGCTGATAAACACAGAACGCTGCATGCAGTTGGAAATTCTATCACGGACAATGTGTGCGGAGCCTGTCTTGCTGGGTAAGCCTAACTGGGCATAGTTAGCATTCAAAATCCGAGAATTAAATGCGCACGTCCAATAGCGCAATCGACAAATTTCACATTGAATTAATTTGCAAAAAAAAATAGGAAATTCAATTTTTCTTTGGCCTATGGGTTTGGCGTGTATTGCAGTTCCTCGAAATATTTCTTATGCCGTCCTTACGAAAGCTAATGAGGGGAAGGGGGTTTGAATTTGTAGCTGATTCATGGCATTATTGCCCTCAAGCAAAGTACCTTTTGCGCGATTTGTATTTGCAAGATATATGTTCAAGGTACACTGAGATCAGTGCGTTTGGAGACAAGCCATTCTGCTGGGTGTGTGGGAGTGTGGACGACCCTCCCCCGGAGTGCCAGGGATATCTTGACGAAGACAAGTCAGAGGCGGGTGGAGCAGAGTCCTCGAGTAGTACTACTGCACTGCCGGAAGAGGGCGGCAAGGAAGACAATGCAGACGCCAGAGAAGGCAAACCATCGGACAATAATAGTAAGAATTGTACAGGTTTAAAAAGCCACGGCATTAAAAAGTGATTCACATGGTTCAATAAAAATTAAATAAAAGTTAGCCCCTTTTTTCTTAGTTGTTTCTGAAGATAATGGGAAAACTAACTCCAGGTGTTAAGTTTTATTGAACCATGTGAATTACTCTTAATGCCGTGGTCTTTTTTTTTCGTGAAAAAGTCGGAAACCTAGTTCACACTCATTTTTATACATTGTGGTTTTTAAAATTTACTGCAAGCTTACTGCATTTACGTCAAAGGGGTCATTCATTATGGAGAAACGAGTTTAGAAAATGGTAGCCAAATTTACTGCATTTACGTCAAAGGAGTCATTCATTATGGAGAAAAGAGGTTAGGAAATGGTAACCAATGGCCTAACGTGTGCATTTAGCTTGTTTCCATGAAATTCTTTAAATCAGTTTGTTTCCTTGAGAGTCTTTTAAATGGATAAAAAAACATAACTATTGTCGTTAAAAATTGTTTTTTGGTATCCTCAAGAATAAAACGTCGACGAATTTGTTTTAAGGAATAACGGATAACGTTTGACTTTCGATAAAGTTTGACTCTTGTAAGGCTTTAAGAGTCGGTGAACGTAATGAAGACTAAATATATCGTTATGATTTCTTCCAGGATTTTCGCGGTTTGACTATCGAACAGCAAAAGTGTTACCGTCACGGAAAGTATGGACGACTTCTAATTTCGAACATGGGTTTTGATTCTTAGATTTCACAGCAGAATAAAAAATAAGGTATTGATCCAGTTTTCTCAAATTTGGTAAATTATATCAAAAAAGTGCTAATCAAAAGTTTTTCTTGAAATTCAAAGAACTTAAAGAGAATATTTTTTTCTCGGAAATTTAAACGTTAAAAAAACTCCCACAGCACGCAATTTTCTTGGAGGTTCAGTTATTTTAGAATACCTTATCTAGCATTTGCAATGGTTCGTTTTTGTTTTAAAATAAAGGTTTTTTCGGCTAAAATGGTTTTTTCTTTTCTTCTGTTGGTTAGTTTTTTTTCATATTTCTTCGCTAAAGAGCGAAAATAGATTTTCATGCGTTTTTGCACTTCTGTGTTAAATTTTCAGCGCGATCTATAGGCGCTATCATAAGCTCTTCATAAAATTCTTGCGTGAAAAGTAGAAGATCCCCAAGCAAACTTCATTTTGAAGTCAATGATTGAAGTGACGGCACTTATAAAGGTGGCTTGGTTTTGTTTTTTTTTTCAGGGAAAATTTGGAAGTTGTTCACGCTCAAATTTGATTAATTTTTTTTGGTTTTTTTTAAATGTTGAATCTATTTGCTAGTTGAAAAAGAAGTAACGATCTTCAACGAAAAAGAATTAAAAATAAGTTATTGATCCAGTTTCCTCAAATTTGGTAAATTTTATCACAAAAAGTGCCAATCAAAAATTGTTCTTGAAATTCAAAGAGCTTAAAGAGCTCTTTTGAAACTAACATAGTTTGGCACAACTATGTTAGTTTCAAAAGAGCTCTTTAAACTCTTAAAGCTCTGAATTTCAAGGAAACGTTTTGATTGGCACTTTTTGTGATAAAATTTACCAAATTTGAAGAAACTGGATCAATAACTTATTTTTTAATTCTCGCGCTACAAAATTAAATTCAAGCTACAAAAATATTAAAGCTTCAAAATTTTTTAAATTAAAGCTACAGAAATATTCTCGCGCAGAAATTTTTTTGCGCGATTTGATTTTGTTTTCTTTGAAGCTCACGTCATTTTAATTTGCCAAAATAAGACAAACTGGAACCTCCGAAGCAAAAGTGCAAAGAACGCGAAAAAATGATGACTTGAAGTTTCAAAAGTGCATTTAATTTGTGTTCTTAGTGGAAGAAAAAATACGTCTTGAGTCGTTTTTCTCATATTTAGAAAGTGTCAATCGTAAATAGTTCTCGAAATTCGATGAGGTGCGAGTTCCTTGTTTGTTTTAAGTCTTCAAAAATTAAGTATTTTTTGGACTTTCTTGAATTTGTTGACAATTTAGCAAGTGTGTTGGCTATGTTCCTCTATGCAAAACAAGTGTGCGAGCCAAGCGCGCCCAAATTTTTATTCAGTGTATAATCCAGTTTTTTGAATTTGTCAACGTCGTGAAGACGCCTATATATGTGATAAGTTTTTTTCAATCTCAAAAGTCTCACTTGATCTCGCCAAGTTTTATATTTTGCGTTTTGGCTTTATATTCCTTTGCTTAAGTTCAATTCAAATTCCTTTGCTAAAAAGAGGACAAACTGCGCTCTCAAATTACGATATGAAAGACAATATGGCGCAAAAAAAACGTGAACGACATGTTTCAAAAGTGAATTTTAATTTTTATATTGAAAACTGACCTATTTATCCAGTTTTTCTATTGATCCAGTTTTTCTATTGATCCAGTTTTTCTATTGATCCAGTTTTTCTATTGATCCAGTTTTGGGTTAACTTAATCAAAAGTGTCGATCACAAATTGTCCTTAAAATTCAAGTTTTTAAAATTCAAGTTGTCCTTAAAATTCAAAGAGCCTTAGAGCCCTATATATTTTTTGAAATTCGGATGTTCATTGAAATTTTTCCAACTGTCTGTCTGTTGGCTATTTTTTTTTCAGGAAAAGTCAATTTTTTATCCTGCTCAAATTTGAATTGCTGTGGCTCGACTTTGATTTTTATAAATATTCAATTCAAAGGAATGCTCTACAATTACCAAAGCTGAAATGGAGCAAAAACGCGAATTTATTTTAGTTTTGAAAGTAGGTTTCATTTTTCAGAATTATCAGCGGAATATAGAATATTCTTAAAATTTAAAGAACTCAAACTTGGAATATTGTTTCTCGGAAGCTGGAAAATATGCAAAGGTCGGTTCCTGTGACTTCATTGACATTTCCAACAGTCTGTTCGCTATATTGGTAGAGTTGAATTTGGGTTGACCTGTTGTGCTTTATGTGTGAATGAGAGAGTTGAAAATGCAGAAATTTAAGTAATTTTTTTTGCGTTTGAATGATTGTTTGTGTCTATTTCGTTACTTACAAAGCATTGAAATCCGGTCTTAAGTTATTTGAAGGATATTCTTCAAAGCGGAGTTGAATTTCAGTTCAAAACCTGATATTTTTATCAGCTTTGAGGTGATCGATCAATTTTCGCGAAGAATTAAATTAAATTATCTCTCAAAGATATGAACACTTTAAATTTGAGCATTTACATGGTTTGATGAAATTGTTTAGATGAGTTGGTGCTGATTCTTCTTGTGGTGGTGTTTGGCTTCTTCCTCTTCCTCGCTCTCTTCGTTCTCATCGCCCTCCTGATCATACGAGTGGCCAGAAGAGACCAATCCCAATCACTACTCACTGCACTCTGTCAGTCACGACTTTTCATTTCAGACAACTTTTACAATCTTTTCACTCATTTTTCAGATATATTGTACAATCTTTTCACTAACTTTTCAGATATATTTTACAATCTCTTCTCTATTTTTTCAAATATTTTGTACAATCTTCTCAGATATTCATTAAGTCAGAGGGGCCATTTTTTTGTTTGATCAGTTTTATATCAAAATATAAAACTTGTTGTAGCAGTTGTTAAATTGATGCTAGTTTGTTGTTAATGGGTAAAGACCTTGGATTGCTGTTGTCAACACATTTGATTTTCATATGCTTTTCACTTCAGGCTCTATTCCAGAAACGGTCAAAAAATCCAACCAAAGAACCAACGTAGCAGCAGAAGCCGAAGATGAAAGAGTACAGCCTACTACGCAGAAGGACTCTAGTACGTACTACCCTGTTGAAAATAAACTATCTGAGATAATTGGCCACTAATTTTGCTCGTTTTATTTTAGTTGTTCTTCCCGAAATCATCGTAGCCCAACATCCAGGGTACGTTCAGAAATTTAATCATCTAGCTCGAGATACATGTTACTTGATATTTAATACGTGAAATAATTAGCCTGTAACTATTTTAATTAATATCCATTTGTTACTAATTAATATTTTTGGCTTTGTTACCGCTTGGTAAATTGTCTTCCTATGATAGATTCACGTTCTATTGCCTTGTATAATTGTTGTATCGCTAGACGTGCGAAGCTCAGCTTCGCTTCTGTATTTCACTTTGTTTTGCCTGTTTAGGACTCTTTTGCATTTTCGTCGCTTGTTTTTGCGAAGCGCAGTTTCGCCTCTGTATAGTTTTACAATTCTGAATTCCAAAAAATTGAATAATTAATTTTAAAAGCAACTATTAGACATCATAAACCAAACAGAGAGCGCAAAATCAAAATAATTTTGTCCTTATGAAATTCAAGTTGTTGGTTTTGCTCCGTTTTTTACTATACTGTCCAGTGGAGCTCGAACCTTGCTTTCTACCATGATATGTAGTGAATTGCTCTTTAATTTAGGATTTCCTCTTCGTTTTCAGTCTTAAGATCAAACTTGAAATAATTGGCTTCCACTTCAGATCTTCCGTATTTGGCTTCTTTTTGGCTATGTGCGGACTAATAAAGTGTGTTTTGTACCCAATGGTGTTTCAGTCGCAACATGTACAGTAGACAACTTTCGGACACTATAGTGCAATTGAAGCTGTTTGAGTTGAAGCCGAGTGAGATGGTGTCCTCTGCTCAGGACACTTCGTCCAATGAGGACCTTCTAGAACTGCTCTCAGCCAGGTCTCCCGAGGAGCAGGTCAAGTGGAAGGTTCAAATGGTACACAAAATATACGCAGGTCTGTATAGGGTTGAATTACGTTAACGTCTATATTTAATGGCGTGCGGCCAATATGCAGACAACTTCCATTTCATACTCGTCAGTACGCAGACAAATTTGACCACTCTCGATTCAATTGGCTGAAAAGGATACACAATGTGGGTTTGAGTTTTTAAGGTAAAGTTTGTTTATTAGGTTTTTGCTTAATTCAATCCGAAATTATAAAATTGAGTGGTTTTTAAGATGATCTTTCAGAAAAACTAAGTCGCTTTAAAATGTCAGAAGCAGTTTTCAAAGTTGTCAAACTCAAAAAGTTGAAGTTTTTTCAAAACGCTCTGGGAATTGAAAATTGTAGAATGTTTGTGAGCGCTAGTGTTATACTACGACTATTTTTTTTCTAATCTAAGTAGCAAATATTGGTGCCACTTTTGGGGCACCTTTACGGCTTTTTGATAGATTGTGATTTAACGTTCAAATAGTAATAAGTTAACACAGTTGATGCATGTTAAATTCATCAATTAAACCGAAAAAGCTATTTATTTCTAACAAGATAACAATGATAAACTCGATTTCAAAAATTTTCTAATTCAATATATATATCACAAATTTTTGAAATGCATAATTTATGCTTTACAATTTATTACTTTCAAAAATAGTGAGGATAAGTTTAGTTTGTTAAATTCCAAACTAATATTTGCAAAATTGTGTCTGTTTATATTTGGTGCCATTTTTGCTGCATGGCATTGGCAGTTTGTTAGCATATGTAGATGCTTCATTTGTGACTAGTGTTTGCTGGTTGTTAAGCGTTCGTGGCCGAGAGGGTAGGGTGTTAGACTCCAATTCTAGGGGTCGCAGGTTCGAAGCCCATATTTAGCAAGTTTTGCTAATTCGGGGCCTGTTTTCCATCTTTTTATTTCACTTTAAGTTCCTTTTTTCTGGTGGTAAAAGATCATTTACTCATCAATTCACGTTTTTCTGACACATTGAGTGTCAAGAAATTGTAGAAGTCATAGAACAATCCAAGAGCATATATAGATAGCACTAGTTATTCAACATAAATAACGTCTTCATAAAACGGCTGAAGGAACTGATTGTGGATCCATTAGAGTTGATTTTTAATTTCAACTGCGAGAGCAAGTCACTTAAAATTGGAAACTAGACTTTTGTTTCCGTAAACAACTTTTCTTAAACTTTTACCGCTCAATATTTTTTGCTGCACAGATATGCTCAATTTCCTGAAACTTCAAAACTACTTCTTAGTTCACTTAAGGTTGTAATTAATTCTTTGAATTTACTTATTGAAAAAATATTAATGTTTTTGCTGACTTTTGGTTCTCGTCCTAATTTTGCCGACTGATTTTCAGATTTTTTTCCAAATGCAATCTGTAGTTTCTGGTGTGCTTTTTTTTCCGAATCTTAGTCTATTAATAATTCAAACAGTTTGCTTCTGTTTGATAGAAACATGTGTTTTGAAAATATATGGGATTTGGTTTCTTTTTCATTTTTTGCCTGGTCTATTTTTTACTGAACTCCAGTTTCTACTGCCTTCGGAAAAGTCAGTGGGGGAATTTTGACCCATTTTTTTCAGTTTTTCGAACACTACCTTCCCAAATATGAGATTTTAGACAGCTTTAGGCAGTAGGAAGCTCTACTGTTTAAGCTGGTTTCCACAAAAACTTATGGTCCTCGGAAAACATAAATTTTTGACCATTTTTCAAACTGTTCTAATTTTCTTGAAAACTAACCTTCTTAATCTTGAGATTTTGGGTTCAATGGAGAGAAATGTTTGCGAGATTTTGTAGCAGTCTGAAAAACAGGTTGAGTGATGCTCGCGGCTATGCCCAAATTTTTCTTCACAATTTTTATGGCCCTCCGAAAGGTCAAATATTCTCAAATTTTCTCAAAAACTACCCTCCTAAATCTGAGATTTTGGATTCAATCAAAAGACAGTTGAGAGAAGCTCCCCTGGATAAGCGGTTACGTCTAATTTTTCTTGCAATAAATTATGGCGCTCAGAAAAGTCAATATTTTGATTTCTTCTCCCTTTTTTGAAACTTTTTGACTATTTTCGAAAAAATGGTAGTCCAATCTGATAGTAGGTTTTAAATGAGGCATGAGGTTGTGGGAATTCTCCATGTACAAGCGGCTACGCTTTAAACATCAGAAATTTATTTGTTGGGAAAATTCCAATCTCTCAAAAAATTTCAAATAGGTACCTTTAGATGGGCTCCTAGTACTATAATTGAAAATTGTTCTGTAGGTTGTGATTTTAGCAACTCTGATTTTGAATAATTGTAATTTTTTTTCGTTAAACGGGTCCGATTTATGTTATATCGGTTTTGTCAACTTATGTTGCGTAGTTTCTCGGATTTCTTAAAATATTTTTGCCTGTTGCAGGAGGGGTGGGTCGTAAATTTTTTGATTTAAAATTTTGTAGCTTGAAATTTTTCTAGAAAAAGTTTAGTTTTCGGCCTAACGAGGGTCGACCCATTTTTTTTGCTTTATTTGCCGCTTGACCATTGATTCTCAACACTTGCTAAAACTGTTTCTGAGTCAGTTTCATCCAAAACAGAGGTATAAAACTGTTGTAGTGTAGTTTTTCGGCTGGTTTTTCAAGTAATTTTTTCAGCTCAATTTTTTTAAAAAAAATTACTTCTTTTTTCTCTATTCAACATCTTTTAATAATTTCGCAATTTAATGCGAAATAATCTGTTTAATTATTTCGCAATCGTTGTGAAGCTCCGCTTAGCCTCTGGTATTTTTTTCTGGTATTTTTCCCAAAATGCTTAAAAGTGCCAACAGCAGAATTAGTGCCAATTTATAAAGGTGTCTTTCTAGGTATTTTTGCAATATGCTTCAAAATAGCACAAATAGAGCCATTTATGACCAATTTCACTTCCTCCAATCATAAAAAAGATTTTTGAAATGTATATGTATGTATCGCGGATCTAGGCGTAGAAATTGTGGTCAATATAGAGTCTTTAGAGTGATTTGGGAGAGCTCTGAAGATCAATTTGGTAGACCTAAAAAAAGTCGAGAAAAATTTAAAATTTTTTGAAAATCCGCCCCCCCCCCTCGAGAAATTCCTAGATCCGCGCCTGTATATATCGTATGAAACTTTTTTCAAATTTATTTACCTCCTTTCCAATAATCAATTGGCGGGCGATCAAATGTAGACGCAATTGTGATCTTAATTGAAGAAATTAAGAGTCATACGTAACCAAACACCATTATGCAATGCATTTCCACTTGCAGTAAGCATTTAATAAATAGATCATTAAATACTTCTTCTTAAACTCCTGTGCTTTGGTTTAAGCAGACCATTTCATCAACTTCTTAAGTTCATTTCTGTGAACAAGGGTGTTGCAATCGGGTATTGACTTTTTCCCAGTATTGACTGTTTCCCAAAAATAATTCCAGGTATTGACTTTTTCCAAATAATTGTTTAATAGAATTTCCTGAAACTTCATGATATGCTCAGTTACAGAAAATTTGCATAGAGCTACCGTTATTTAGGTAGTATGGAGTTGAAGCTTGTTTTTTTTTTAATTTTTTTTGTCCTAGTTTCGGTCGGTTTTTTTTTCAGACTTTTCCTTAATGCCTTTTGTTTTAATCGGTACAGTTGTTTGTTCGTTTACTTTCCAAAGCATGGGTTTACTCTGATTTATACAGTTTCAATATAGTTGAAAGTTCCATTAATATTTAATTTACCAACTCTGTTTTTGAATAATGTTATTTTATTTTTTTTTCGTTGAACAGCTTTCACGTCAGAGCAAGTTAATGATTTCAATCATCAATTTCTTTCAAGTTAATCGTTGACACAGAAACGTGTAAAGTTTACAAAATCTTATCAGCGGGGTATGGTGTTGTTTCTTTTTTTTTGGTTTCTAGATCTCGAGCATTATCCAAACAATGGAAGAACAAAAACAGCCTATCTTTTTTCTTTTGTCCTAATGGCGTCCTTCTACTCTATATATTCGTAAACGAGTAAATAGAAGCCCTGAAATGAATATGGCAACCCTAAATTCGGAAAAAAATTTACGATTATTATTAAACAGTAGTTGGCAAATTTGTCTGCCTCGGTGTCTCTGATTACTAGGTTGTCTTGTCACCATGTAGTCTTCATTAAATATGTTGAAATGGTTATTTTTGTCGTGTTTCAGATGCGCAGACATGGTCTCTGGGACCGGAGACAAAACAGAAAGTGACTCGCTACTTACTCTCTCTAGATAAATCCTCACAAGTCCAACTTGGAAGAGCCTTTCTGGATATTTTCAAACTAGAAGCACAAGCACAGAATAGAAGGTAATGGCACTTAGTTGAAATCAAAGTCATTTGTTCAAAGTCATGTTTTTCTATACGTGATTTATGAGGAATGGCGATTATTTCGGTTATAGTTAGTGGTTAGTGCACTCAGTTATGTCAAAAAAGGTATTAAAGGTATTTGAAATAAGGCGATGTAAAGGTTGTATTTCTTTAATACTGCTACGTGTCTGTTATGACCGGTGAAAATTGTCCTACATATTTTATGCGATTTTGGCAGCCGTTCCTGAGTAACATAAATATGGAATATTTTGATGTCGATAAAAGATGCTTTTATGACTAGAATGAGCCTCGGATCATGAAAAAAATTGTGACATGTCTTTCTGAGCAATTCATGTAATATTGGTTTTAAGTTCCTGATATTGTTGTATTTTCTCTTAAAGGCTAAAAATGGACGAAGTGGTTAAGCTAGTGGTTAACGACAGTCAAACTACAGTGTATGACCTGGTGCTGACGACCTTCAACAATTGTATGGACATCAGAGTAGTGGACGCAATTTGTGACGAGTTGTTCTCCGCCAAGAAGAGAGCACAGCAAAATACTGCAGCAGTGAACTTAGACACAATTATAGAAGCAAATGCTTAATTTTTTGCTTTTGTAAATGTGTAAAATTATAGAATAGTTGGTTGACCTTATAATTACTGAGCGCAATCAGTGAATTTATGGTCGAAACAATTTTAAAGGCGATAGACAGTTTCTTGTGTTAGTACATGAAGCAAAACGCTTCGAAATTGGTCAATTGCTCTATGAAGTTAATGTGTCTGTGAAGTTTAGTAAACTCTATCATTGACGCCTAATTGTTCGAAAAAATAGCAGTGATCTCGCATTCTATGAAAAAGTGTTCCAGTAATCCAGTTTACAGCAAGATTTTGTAGATCACCAAAAATGCCGTAGTAATCTGGCATTAATTATGAATCTGAATTATTCGATTCTGTTGCCTAGAAAATTTTCATAAACCTAGATCAACCAGAACTCAGATTATAGTTCCTATAGATGGAGTTGAATGTGTTAACATTACCAACCAACTTCATTTGAAGTTTTTGAAATTGAGTGCAAATCATTTTTAAATTTTGCTTTTATCGGCTAGTCTTTACGATAGTATATAATACTTGGTTTATGTTTCTATCAGTAAGAGTTATCTCGCATCCAATTTTGATTATTTATCGAAATTTCTATTTAATTTTCTATCATGATATTTATGATTCTTTCGATCATTCTAAAAAGCGCAGGAAGCAGTGCTAATTTTGCAGTATTTAGTAATTTAAATTTAAATTTGTAGTGAAAAGCAAGGCTTGTTATGATTAAAATACTAGATTTTCAATGTTTAAGTTTGTATGAAATAGCAATTATGAATTTACTAATCAAATTTAAAATGTTTTCAGTTGGAAGTAAATGACTGAAAAGCTCCTTCGCTGATCCAATTAAAGAGCTTGCCCACCTAATTTGGTCGTTTTTTCAGGTATTTTTAAAAGTTTTTGTTCGCAGCTGGTCTTCATGCTTAACTTTTTCAGATTTGACTTTTGATTTATTTTTACACTTGCGAGAGCAAGTGTATTGTAATCTGGAACTATAACCTTTGCTGCTTGGAACTCTGGTTACTTTATTAGTGAATTTCGTAGACTTCGATGCTTCTTTTTAGCCTAGAGGTTAAGTGTTTGTCTCTACACCCTAACGTCAGTGTTTCGAGTCTCGGTCGTACCTTGTTTTTTTCAGTATGAATGAAATGAAAGTTTTTTCGCAAACAATTGAATTTTCAGACTTCCGTTTGTCTGTTTTTATTTCGTCGGCTCAGTTGCCACATTGTGTATTTTTTGTGCGGTCGGAAGTTTTATCATAGATGCAAGTGTTGTTAATATTTTTATGCAATTTTCATCATTGCGATAACTAAGGGTATTGCAATCGGGTACTAGACTTTTTTCCCTAATTAACTTTGCTTACAGATGGTGTTTTCAATTGAAGTAAAAATGTAGGCGTGAATTATAAATGCAGTAAAACTGAAGCTCAACTTCAGCTTCAGTTTTACTGCATTTATAATTCATGCTTACATTTTTATTTCAATTAGAAACCAGGACGTAGATTTGGAAGCAAAGCATAAACCGCTCGGTGATATGCTCTTAATGAATAAAAACAGATCTATAGAATAGAGTAGTAACTTAAAAATTACCAAATTGTTTTGTGTTAGTTGCGTACTAACTACTTAATCACTTAACATACTACGGAATTTTGTAAAAATGTGGAAAAAAAATCAATTTCGACCTTGTGTGGTGACCTTGTTTGATCGTGTAAATTTGAAATCGGTTTAAATTTTTTGATTTCCTTCTAGAGACAGGTTAACTGTTTTTGATAAGGTCTTTCAGCGTAACCAACCCCTAAAGAAAAAATGAAAAAAGAAAGAGACGCAAAAAAATGATCATCGCATTTGATGACAATCTGAAACAATAGTTTTGATTTCCTGATTACATTTTTTAAAAGGCTTTCAAAATTAGATTGGAACGAAATAATTGAGCCCAAAATTAAGCTAAACTAATTACATTCAGATTTTTGAAAGTGGTTAGCTTTTTTGTTAAGCCGTTTTGTTTTATGTTTTGCTTTTCGTTTATAATGAAACATTATCAACTCCGATTTCGAAGCATTCAACTTCAAGTGCTTGGGTCGAGAAAAGTCAATTAAGTCGTCTATTGATTTTTGTCAAAGAGCGAGTGATTCTTTCGCTGGAATAAATGAAGCTATTATCATACACATGCCTGCCATAGTGAACCAAAGTGAACTCAGGAGAAAAGCATTTCCAAAAAATATTTTATCAAATTTCAAGCAATAATATAAAATCTAATTCTTTCTTCTTCCTTCGTATCGCATCACGCACCAAAAAGAGCACAAAATTTTAAAAAATTTATTTATATTTTTTGTTGTTCAGTTTTTGACGAGTTGGTACTTTGCTTGGTACTTGCAGATTAAACTCGAAGTTATGGCCTTAGAAGCTTAAAGTGTTACTCTTTTAAAAAACTTCATGCCAGGTAGAGCAAATTTCTCTAATATATCCAAAGCTCATGTACAACATTGTAGAATCAATTTCTTTTCAAGTGCAAAAAGGGCCAAATTTTTTTTAAAAAAATTCGAAAATGCAGATGTATTTGATATGTGTCCTTTTTGTTATAGTTCTATAAGGGATCATTTTTTGTGGCGAGGCTTCCTATTTGTTCTTATGTCTTGTTATTTAGGCTATCCTGACTCATAGATGTGATACCTTGGTGCTGCAATCTAAACGCTCGTTATTGACGCGCGGCGAAATATGCCGCACCACAAAATCGTTCCAAATCAATCCAAATGAAGCAAGCTAATTGGTTTTATTAATTCCACACAAGATTCTTACAATTAAGCTTAAAAATCATGTATACCCATAACACCAGTTTATGGACAATCGTAACATTCAGGTAATTGCCCTGGTACGAGCAGTCATGTCTTGTCTGTATTGATTGACATTTGGACTTTTAATTTGGAATTTTCAAAATTAGGACATTTCAAAATTAGATTGGAACGAAATAATTAAAGCCCAAAATTGTGCTAAACTACTTACACTCAGATTTTTTGAAAGTGATTAGCTTTTTTGTTAAGCCGGTCTGTTTTATGTTTTGCTTTTGTTTTTAATGAAACATTATCAACTCGGATTTCGAAGCAATCAACTTCAAGTGCTTGGGTCGAGAAAATATCAACTAAGTCGTCTGTTGATTTTTTGTTAAAGTGCGAGTGTTTCTTTCGCTGGAATACATGAAACTATTATCATACAATTGCCTGCCATAGTGAACCAAAGTGAAGTCAGGAGAAAAGAATTTTCAAAAAATACTTTATCAAATTTTAAGCAATAATATAAAGTCTATTTATTTCTTCTTCCTTCGTATCACATTACGCACCAAAAAGAGCACATTTAAAAAAATTTAATTATATTTTTTGTTGTTCGGTTTTTTGACGGGTTCAGATCAAAATCAAAATTTTGGCCTTAGAAGCCTAAATTGTTACTCTTTTAAAAAACTTCATGCGAGATAGAGCAAAAGTCCCTAATATATCCAAAGCTCATGTACAACATTGTAGAATCAATTTCTTTTCAAGTGATGTTAATTGATGTAATTTTCTAGTTTTGCTTTGATTTCAACATACAATTTTTCGTAAAGAACTTCGAATATGCAGGTGTATTTGTTATTGTTCCGACTTTCGATACGAAAGTAACGGAATATTTGTGCTCGGGGTGGTTTTTTTTTCTTCAGACAAATTTCGACTTTTTAACTAGCCATTTTTGACCGAATTTTTTTATATCATTCAAAAGGTATTGTTGTCTTGAGCTTAAATTTGAAAAGTTTTTCCACCTGTGATCATTTTTCGTAAAGTTATGAGGGTTTAAAGATTGCCATTTTGATCAATTTGGGACAATTAACGCGTGATATAATTCGCGCTATTAACGCGTAACCGGAGATTTAATCCGTCTTATAAATCGTTCCAAATTGGTTGAACGAAGCTTATTTGCCATAATTGATTTGTTACAAGGAACGAAATCTCTCTTTTTGTACTTTATATGGCGTGTGGGGGGGATGATTTTCATAAAAAAGATTTCCATTTTTTTTGTTTCATTTAATTTTTTTATGTTATTACTGCTGCTCCTTAAACCTTAAAAGGCAGTCGGAACATTCAAGGCTTCGCCCTGATACGAGCAGTCTTGTGTGTCCTTGTTGTTATGGTTCTATAGTGGATCATTTTTTGCGGCGAGGCTTCCTATTTGTTCTTATGTCTTGTTCTTTAGGCTATCCTGACTCATAGATGTGATACTTTGATGCTGCAATCTAAACGCTCATTACTTACGCGCGGCGAATTATGCCGCATCACAAAATCGTTCCGAATCAATCCAATTGAAGCAAGCTAATTGGTTTTATTAATTCCACACAAGATTCTTAAAATTAAGCTTAAAAATCATGTATACCCATAACACCTTTTTATGGACAATCTGAACATTCAGGTATTTGCCCTGGTACGAGCAGTCGTGTCCTGTCTATATTGCATGACATTTGGACTTTTAATTCACACCAGAAAAATAATTACAGCAGTTGCGGATTTAAGAAGCGCTCAATCTAACTCAGCTTACAACGGAAGCGGATCCAGGATTGTTTTGGGAGGGGGCAGATTTTCAAAAAAGTTTCGAAAATCAATATAAATCATCGCTCGGTAAATCAATATAAGCTATCTAAACGAATTTTAAAAATTGACCAAAATTTCGAATTTTTTAACCCCTCCCCTCTTCTGATGGCAGCAGTTGTAACATTCTGTGCTGCTTTTGAGATTTTTTCAGAAATTGCAGTATTTTTGACGTCTCTAGAAACTCTGAAATGCTATGGTAAAACATGAGCTTCAGCATAGAGTTCATTTTAGTTTATCTAACCTCTGCGTCCGCAATCTGACTGAAGAACAAGACCTAATTGAGATCCGCAGATCGCTGCTCATCGGTAATTTCTTTTTGACGAACTAATAATTTTCTCCTAAACCACGCAGGTTTTTTCTCTGATTGCGTCAGGTAAGTAAATATCAAAGGTGTGTGACGCAGCTGAACACTCTATTGTACATTATGTTGTAGATTGGTACCGCTTTCGCCCTAATGAAAACTCTCTCGTTTCGTCTGATCACATTTTGGAGTAATTAAGGTTCATCTACGGGCTTATTCCGTTTAAATGCATTCGACTACGTTGAATAGGTATTAATTAATCAGGAAATTAACGAGTACTTGAAATGCTCCACTGACTTTGGCCGAACTTTTCAGTTTTAAGTACTTTTTAAGTGATCTCTGACGTCAGCTGGAAAACTTAATCACCGTTAAGTGGAAGTGTATATCTCGCGTGCCATTTCTTACCCAAACAAGTCACTTTTTGTCTTCTTAGCCCACTGAACAGTCCACAGAAAATTCAAACCATCGTTTCGAAAAAAAATTCGAAAATCACAAAAAATCACAACCAAAACTTCGTTCTTCTTTGTGAATCAAACTGCCCTAAATACAATTTGAAACCAAAAAATGTCCGAAGAATTGGTGGTACTTATTCTAATTCTCGGAATAGCGTTGCTCTTGTCGGCATTCAAAGTAGCTTTCCATTTGATGTACACAGTTAAAGAAGCGGAAGTGGAGTCTTCGAAATATCTGCCGAGCTTCAAAGCTCCTCACCAGCCTCTTTCGCCGATTAGCGAAGAGACAAGTCAGAGTCAAAATTCTTCGTCCGAAGTCGCGCTTGGAATCGGACTGGGACCACCCCTCTCTCTCGTGTCACGAAAAGCGACTCTGTGTCTTCCCATCGAGGACTCCAATCATCAGCAATTTCATGAACACCAAGTTTGGATCCCAGAAATTGTCGTGACTGAACACTACTAAACTAAAAGGTTGATATCTAGTTTTATTTCCATTTGCGATTAGGGCCTTGTTACATTTACGAAATACGAGTAATTTAAGTTAGTTTTTGAGGGCATTTTTGAAACACAAACAACTGATGAAAATTTTTGAAACTCAAAAACCTAAAAAAAAAAAGAATTTAAATTATTAGAAGTTTGATTTTATAAAGTTGACTCAAAAATTTACCTAAAATTTTTTGTCTACATTATAAGCCGACTACAATTTTTTCAATTTTCCTCAAACCCAAATGGGTCCTATTGTTGCCAAATTGGCTTCAGCGCCACGGGCAATGTTTGCTCAACAAATCAATCACTTTTGAAATAGTTTTCAAGTAGGTGTTTAAGAAAATGCTTTCAACCAATCTCAAATTAGTCAAAATTGAACAAAATACTTTGTTCTTTCATTGACGCCGTAAAATACTACTCATTTGGGTCTTTTTGTGTAGTGAATAGGTCAAATTACCAAAAACAGAGGGTTCCCATAAAACCCAAATCCATTACTGTAAAAAACTCCTGTGCTGTTTAGAACCTTTCCTTTAGGTCAGTGTTGCTCACGTGTTCACATTTTTTCAGCTCTGAATCTATTTCTAGCCCTGTTTTCATCCTCTGAATAGTCTGATTTTAGGATCGAAGTTTGCCCGGAGATTTTTCAGATACTCGTCTTAGTAGAATCGCAACGCACCTAACCGACATCATCGAATCGACATTGCCCAGTATCTATCTATTTGTGTCGACTTCTTTGGTAACGTTTTCCTTTTTGTAGCATGTCTTAATCGCAACACTAAAATTCATCTCAATTTATGCAAACTACCCAAAATATCAAAAATTTGAATGTTTTCGTGTGTTTCAGGTGAAAACACTGGCCATGCGACTAACTGAACTGGAACCTGGAAAATCAAATTTCTAGCGGCGGAGTTATCCTCATTGGATCCATGTCTTTGTTAAATTGTTGCAGAATTTTAGATTATTGTGTCTTATTTAGAGTTGATATCTATTTTGATGGTAAAGCAGTTGGTATTTTTGCAAAATATCTTATCAATGTAAACTCCTTCATGTATATCGGAAACGCATCCTGGGTTTGGGATAAGATTTCAAACTCAACTTTTGATTTTGCTTTCACGCGCATTACTGAAGCTCAGGCAATCGAAAAATTGACTATTTTAGCACATTATCAAAAATTTCCACAATTTATATTCATCTGGGATCGAACGAAAGAACAAATTTGGCTAGGTATGACGTGACCAGATTAAAGACAACCCTCTAATTCGCTTCCGATTTATATTTTCGCCAATTTTTCCGTTTATTCATTTGTGCAGTATTTGAATTACAAAAACTTAAACTCGATGCCGGGGGTGTAAAATGCACATCTATTCCTGTTCAACTCAGCAACTGTTGAAAACATGGCTAATTCCACAGAAATAAGCAGTAAAAAAACAGTCCATTTGGACAATTTACGGGCTGCTGATTGGGTGAAAACTTAATGCATTCGCTCTTTCTATTTTGAGAACAGCCCCCTGAGTTTTTCGCAAATTTTGTACCGTATATGGAACACGGTACCAATTTTCTTGGCCTTACTTGTCGATAATGTTACGATATTACTAATGTTCAATTCATTTTGAAATCAAGCAGATAATTCAAATGAAAAGTTCCGTTGCATAGTGACTTTTCGTTCTAGTAAAATGTGCAGGCATATCAAGCGTTTTTTCACGAACCTTCGTAGATGCATGAATTGGCGGAGAAAGAAGTGTAATTTTCCCCTTGCAGCAATTATCGTTAATATTTATTGCATACTCACCGTATCATAATTGATACAGTACTACTCAAATACAACCATTTACAACTAAGGTGTGCGCAAAAGTGTAGTTAACCTGGTGCCAAGCAAATTACGATAAAAAACGTAACAAATTACGTTTTTCATCAGACGGCTAAAAAAAACTTGATGAAAAATTTCGTTCCATAAAGTATTTAAAATTATCCGACAAGTCTTGACTTTGCGCACCCCTGGTTGGTATTATTTATCACCGCAATATTTCAGCCTTTAGCCTTTGTGCAACTTCCAGTTGCATGGCAAACATCCTCGTATCACCACTATTAGTTCTTCCCTTACCATTGCAATGTACCACTCCATTCATTTCATGGCTATGTAGATGTGCTATTTTGTATTTAATGTCAAAAAACTTGTATATTCATTCGGTATTGTATTACTAGATGTCAAAAAAATTAAACATTCAAATATTACCAGTTTTCTGCATACAAGAGAAACGACAAATTACATTAAAACATAAGAGCAGATGGCTCATTCTAACTACCTGTTCAGAAACTTATTGTCGTTACAAACTTTGAAAAGTAAACATAGCCAAAAGCAGTAAAAGCTTTCAAATTAGCTTCAAACTAGGACATACCTCAAACAATCGAGGGTTGTCCTCCATAGGACACAACATAGGCCGAAATCTTCTAAGTTGATATCCCATTTTCAGCGAAAAAAAAATATTTACAAAAATTGGTACTGGTTAAATTATAAACTACAGGAATACGTCAAATTACTCTCAATTATATAACAAATTGATTCATAGCAAAAAAGCATGCGAAGGAAAGTGAGCCGAGGGAAGTGAGCCGACACAATTAACCAGACAAACACTAGTCACAATTAACTTATTCCAAAAATCGGATTACTGGGTAATTTGTTTATTCCACGACAAAAAAGTGTAAATAATATACATTTTTTGTTCAAGTGCAATATTTTTAGTTTTTAATAGAGATCGTTAATATACTTCCGCTTCCAGGCCCTTCCCCTTACTCCGCTACCCGCCACAACTCACCAAATCATCAACTTTACACTGTAACCAATAGTTTTAGGTTGAAACTGAACCCGCTTTAAGATGAATTTGAAAGTGAGCTTGAGTAGAAATCGAAAATAAAACCTCGAACCAAAATCTAGAATTTTTTCTTTAAAACGAAGAAAAATCCAAGCAACCGAAATACGCGAAAATTCATTTTTTTGATAAACATCTAAAAATTTAGGGGGAGATAGTTTTACCAAAATAATGGCTCTTCTCTCAACTGTTTATGAACAAATTAGGTTATGGTAACACGTTTTAAAATCTAGAGGTTCAGAAGAACCAGTTTCAGTGAAGATCTTTTCAAAAACAGGATAGCCCAGCATGTTCCGACCACACTCATAAAAAACTACAAGAAATAGTTCCGTTTTTTGTGATGAGTTAACTTTACAAACACATAAAAGTTGCTATAGTATACAGAATTAACAACACTTGTCTTCAAAAATTGAAAAAGAAACAAAAATCTAAATTTTAGCACAAAAATTTTTCAGTGCCAAGGAACCGCTAAATGAAGCTTTCAAAACTAGTTGTCATTTCATAACATCATTTTTTATTTAACTAACATTACATGATCGATTTACTTCTTCGAAGCTGGACTGAAAGTCAAAAATTTCACACCAGTTTTTGTCAACATTAACGTCGGTAGAGTAACGACTGAAAAGACTCTAATATGATATATCACTCGTCCCATTCCAATTATTATTTTTGGTATCTGATTTTTCGTGAAAAAAAACAAAACACAGCCGAGACACAGTTCCTTCCTTTTTAATGGTCAGAACTAAAAGCAAAAAACTGATATTGATGCTCAGTACCAGCGTCCAATTTAGGTTGATTGAGAAGAAATAAATTAACTCATACAAAAGCAAAAAATTACAACACAGAGGCAGAGCGGAGCTTCGTACCAATTGCGAACACAAAATAGCTGGGCAGTAAGCCGGAAAAATGTAAGAAAACGCATTGAAAAATAGCTAGGCAGTAAATCGGCAGAGAATAAAGAAAGTAAAAGCAATTGAGCAATCGCAACTAGCCGCAAGATTTTCAACTCCTGGATACTATAGAGTGACCAACTAGAGCGTTGGGAATTTCCAATTTTCACACTTTCAAAGCAAAGTGTATTAGTACGGACTTTCTTTTTTTCAACCCAAGTCGCAAATAAAAGTGCAACCTTTGGCGGCCTTTTTTGAGTTGGTAGGCTGCGGTAGCAGTATAATGTCATGTGTGCTTTGACATTTGTTTAGTAGAAAGTTAACACAACTGATGTATTTTTAATTCAGCAAATGAACCGAAAAAAAAAAATTTTGCAAATAGCAGTACAATGTTAAAAAGCTCGATTTCAGAAATTTGCCAACTCAATGTTTTTTTGAAATGCATAATTTATACATAATTTGTCTTTATGCTTTCCAATTTATAACATGCAAAATTGTTTTTTGTTGTATTTGATGATACTTTTGCTGCATCGAATTCGCAATTTATTAGCATATGTAGCTGCGTTATTGGTGGCTGGTTTTTTGGGATTTTAAGCATCCGTGGCTGAGTGGTTAGTGCTAGTTAGCAAATTCGAAGCCGAGTTTTTGCTAATTCGAGGCTTATTTCTACTTTTCATTATTTCATTTGGTAGAGCTGCTTTTTGGTTGTTTTCTCGCTTTTTGGTCCTGTTGGTCAGGGCGAGGAATTTTAATTTTTGAAAACTTTTTAAAGTCAAATTATGGAAAACTACAAAGATTTGAGCAATCATTTTTGAGGCAAGATTGGCAACCCCTGAGAGTCTTCTAAAAGCCCTCAACTACTGGGTTGAAGCTGTACCTAATTTTGAAGCACCTGCGGTTACAAGTTTGCTCAGAATAAAGCTCTTGTCCTTTCGTATAGTATTCCTAAATTGACCGTTTTTCTGTAAAAATTGACCATGCATGAGAAAATCTCAAATCAAAAAGTCAATTCCTCACTTAGAAGCTTTCAGTGAAATAAGATCTTTAGAATGTCTTATATAAGTAATGATTAAATTTATTCAACAGCTAGCAACGCCATACAGTGCTGATTTAAATTATCGGACAGAACTAACAAAGCTTGAATTTTCAAACACATTGTTTTCAAATTGGGATAAGATTAGACAAAAAGGGAAGAGAACAAAAGTTGCATCAGAATTCATATGTTTTGTCAGAAAATTTTGTGCTATAAATTTTTAGGCCCTTCTTCCTGAGAAGTTGAAAGTTGTTAAGGTTCAATAATAAAGCAAGTTCAACTTTTTACAGAGCTCTAAGAACAGTTGTTTTTGAGAAAAAGAGTCTATTTCTCCATTACAGGTACACTTGTTGTCGCAAGTGAAATAAGGTCATGGAAGAATGAACTAGAAAGTTCAACAACTTTTTTGCCTCAGGAAATCTATTGCTGGCTGTTGAAACTGATACTCAAATCAAAGGGCAGATATTGACGGTGAGAAACTTTTGACTGAAATTTATAAGGAAAGCATAAGATGACACCACAATAATTGAATGCTTTCTTGCCTTGATCTACTTTAGTTCTCTGGTATTATTATACTGGATGGCTCAAGTTTGATCTGAGTTCTTTCTCTTTTTCTTTCATCTTTTTTGTTGGAACGGAATGACTTAATTTAAAATTCGTTGAAAGTCGTCGTACGAACCTTCAACGAAGAAATATCGTAACCCTTGCTACAGTAAAGACTAAAGATGCAATTGCACACATATATGCAAAAATCGGTCCACAAGTTTTGGATTAAGTCTAACTAATTCAACGAAAAAATCGATATCCTACATACCATCATTTAGAGCTTGAAGAGCCATGTCTCTGCTTTTTACGATCTCTGATTTTCCCTTCAGATCTACTTCTAGATCGTTGTCTCTTTTCCTTTCTTTTGAGCTTTTCTTCCCTTTGTGAGATTTCTTTCTCTCAGACTTAGATGACGAAGATTCTGACTTTTTACTTTTTTGGACTTCTTTCTTTTCACTTGATGAAAATTTTCATGGCCCTCGGAATAGTCAAATATTTGTTTTTTTAACCGTTTTTGAATCTTTGAAGTTTTACTTTTTGCTAAAAGTAGATTTTTTTCTCAAAGATCTTTCTAACGATTTTTACAAAAATTATCTATAGAACGACCGCCTAATGTTTTATCTGCCTGCGTACTGTTTTTGAATCTTTTTCATTTTTTTCTCGAAAGTTAACCCCCAAACCTGGGGTTGTTGAATCAACGGAAAGAAAGAGTGTAATGGGAAGTTCTCCTGCATGGATAGCTACTCACACTTTTTTTACTCAAAAAGTAATCGTCCTCAGAAAAGGCAAGTTTTTTATAATTTTTTGCAAAAAATTTTTTTGACCGTGTTGTGAAACTTTCGAGAACTACCCTGCCAAACCTGTTTTTTGTGGGTTCAATCGAAATTACAAATTGGGTGATTACCTTCTGCATAAACTTCTACGCTCAATTTTTTTAAAACAAACTGCTATGATTCTCGGAAATGTCATCTATATAATATTTAGTTGTGCTAGACATTTCCAGCCATGTTTTAGAGTTCCCTATGTTGACATGTTTAAGAATTTTATTTTGTCTACATGTTTCAGCTTGAGTCTATTTTTTCATAGCTATACTGTGTTTATATGTTTGAGCTTTGTTGATTTTAAGCATCTACCAACCATCTTTTATCTATCTTCAATATCTATCTGTTTATCTATCTTTTTAATCTATCTTTTAATCTAACATTTTTGTTTATCTTTTGTATCTATCTTTTGTTCATCCATTTTGTCTTCATTTTTGTCTATGATTTGTATCTATCTTTTATCTAGCTTCTGATCCATCTTTGGTTAAAAAAATAATTTTTTTTATCTATATTTTCTCCTATTTTTTCATATTTATTCATACTAATTTTTTATCTAATTTTTTATCTATCTTTTTTTTCTATCATTTGCATCTACATTGTTTATCTATCTATTTTTTTCTATCGTTTTTTTTCTATCTGTTAACCCATCGCTTCTATCTATCTTTTTTATCTAACTTTTTTTCTTATATTTTTTATTGATCTTTTTATCCATCGTTTTTATCTATGTTTTCATCTATCATTTTTATCTGTCTTTTTTACCTATCTGTTTATCTATCTTTTTTATTTTACTTTATCTATTTTTTAATCCTCACTTTTGTCTATCTTTTTTTATCTATCTGTTTATCTATCTATCTTTTCATCCACTTTTTTAATCTTTTCATCTATCAATTTTATCTATCTTTTTTATCCATCCGTATATCTATCTTTTTATCTTTTTTCTAATATAACTTTTTTTATCTATCACAATATCGATCTTTTTTATCTATCTGTTGATCTATCTTTTTTAACTATTTTTTGTCTATCTCTTTATCTATCATTTGTATCCATCTTTTTATTCTATCACAATATCCATCTTTTTTATTTTTCTGTTAATCTATCTTTTTAACTATCTTTTTTTATTCTAATTATCTATCATTTGTATCTTTTATTTCGACTATCTTTTTTATCTATCTTTTTATCTGTCTTTTTTCTTTCTTTTTTTGTCTTTTTAATCTACCTTTTTAATCTTTCTTTTTATTTTTTTTTCATCAGTCATATTATCTATCTTTTTTATCAAACTTTTTTTTATCTAACTGTATATTTATTTTTCAACTATCTTGTTTTATCTATCTGTTTATCTATCTTTTTATCTAACTTTTTTTCTTTCTTTTTTAAGCTATTTTTTCTATCTGTTTATCAATCTTATTTCTTTCTTTTTATTTCTTTTCTATCTTTCTTTTTATCTTTCTTTTTTATCTGTGACTGTAACTTTTTTATCTGTCTTTTTCTGTTTTCTTTATCTTTTTTTATCAATCTTCTTTATCTATTTTTTCTATTTTTATATATCATTTGTATTTATCTGATTTATCTATCTTTTTATCTTACTTTTACTTATCTTTTAATCTCTGTTTATCAATCACATTATCTATCTTTTTTATCAAACTTTTTTAATGTATGTTCATCTATCTTGTTTACTATCTTTTTATCTTTCTGTTTGTCTATCTTTTGTATCTATCTTTTTCATCTACCTGTTTTATCTATCTTTTTATCAAAATTTTTGTCTTTTTTTTTATATTATCTGTATCTATCTGTTTTATCTATTTTTTTATTTATCTTTTTCTATCTCTTTTTCCTCCGTTATATGTCTCTTTTCTTTCTCCTAATATAACTTTTTTTCTATCTGTTTTTGTATCTTTTTTTAAAATCTTTTTTAGTTTTTATAGATGAATACGATCCATGTATAAAAGGCAAAAATCAAAAAATACTTGCTTTCAGCTTTCTTTTTGTAAAACTAAAAGAACAATCCTTTCAATTTTGAAAAGATATACTAAATGATTAAATTTTCTGTTGGAAAATTGTGTTCTTCCTGAAATTTTTCAAAAGCTATCCAAAATGGAAATTGATATCACAGTTCACAGAGATATGTCTATACTAAAGAATACAGAGCTTGTGCTTGCATATTCTTGGCTTGATTTTAAAATGGGTTTGTCCTGTTGCTGGCAGGTGGTGCTCACCATTTTCCAGAAAATAGGTTTAATTGTCTTATGACTATTGACCCCAAGTATGGGGAGGCAATGGGCTTTTTACCTGTCATGCGAGGGGGGCTGGAACCTTGAATATAAAATTGATTGTGTTCTGATGCGGGGAAGGCTGGTCTGGATCTGCTTTCTTTCAGAAGATGAGGCGTTGTCTTCGCACATAGTCATTTGACTATTCAAGCCTGAGTATGGGATTGCAAATCTGGGTTGCTCAATTTTGCATCAGTAGAATATCGTCATATTTCTTGAAAATGCTAAATTTGTCAAAAAAGGGGCGCTACTATGCCCAATTTTGTAGCGGCAAGTATGGTCGAATTTTTAACTGAGATCGGATGTGTTTTATTTTATTGTAATATCTAAATATATAATTTTGTTTTAATTGATATTTTAACTTTATTTTAATAGAGCAGATCAGAATATTCCTTCTTTAAGGTAGGCATTTATTGAGTTATCAAACCCACTGCATAGCCACACTCTTTCACAGTTGTTGCCGTATTAACTAATTTTTTTTACTTATGTAAAAAATGACGAATTCTTGGGTGAAATTGTATTATATATGAAAAGCGAAATATATTCTTCTTCTTTTTTTAATTATCATTTTTGTCTATCTTTTTATCTATGTTTTTTTTCTATCATCTGTAATCTTTTGAATCTATGTTCTTTTTTATTTATGTTGTATCTTTTCTGCTTGCATTTGTATCTATCTTTTTTCTGAAATTTTCTTATCTATTTTTGTTTTTCTTTTCTTTGATCTCTTTTCTTTCGTTTTTTGTTTTGTTTTTCTCTATCTTCTTCATCTATCGTTTTTATCTACCTTTTCTATCTATCTTCTTCATCCATCTTTTTCTTCTTTTTAATCTATCATTTTTAAATCTATATATCAAAAATTTTGAAAAATATTCAATAATTTTTGTAATTATGATAAGTAAAAAGACAGATAATTATGATAGATAAATAAAATAGATAAAAATATAGCTAAAGAAGTTAGCTAGAAGGAAGATGAAAAAAAATATATGTAAAAGTTAGATAAAATAGATCATAAAAAAGATAAATAAAAAGAAAGAAAAAAAGGTCAATAAAAACGATAGATGAAAAGATAAGTAAAAAATGAACGATAGATTGGTTTAAAAAAGATTGATAAAAAGAAAGAAAAAAACTTTTAAAAAAAATTTTGTTTAGTTTTAAAAAAAAATTGAAGAAATTGAGGTAAAAGTTTTAGATTGTGAAGAAAGATGAAAAGATAGATTGGATGAAAGAGGTAGATAAAAAATATATTTAAAATAAATTAGATAAATAAAAGATAGATGAAAAAGATACTTAAAGAAAATAGATAGAAAGATTAAAAAAATAGATAGAAAGATAGATGAAAAGAAAGAAAAGATAGATCAAAAGACAGATAAAGTAAAGATAAAATGATAGATTAGATTGAAAAAGATGTTGATTAGAAAAGGAAGAGAAAAATAAAAATATAAAGAAAGAAAAAGAGAGATAAAAAAAGGAAAAAAAGAACGATGAAAAACAGATAGATAAAGTGTTAGATGAAACATATAGAAGAAGAAGATAAATTAAAAGATAGATAGAAAAACGATGAAAAGATAGATAAAACAGAAAGAAAAAACATAGAGATAAAAAATAAAGAAAAAAGAGAGATACAAAGAAAGAAAAATTGATAAATTAGAAAGATAGAAAAACAAAGAAGAAAAGATAGATAAAAAAGATAGATAATTCATAAGAAAAAAAATGCCTGATAGGAAAGACATAAAATAATCACATGGCATCAAATACATAACAGTTTTGTACAGTTTTTACAATCCGATAATTGTTTTTCAAATTGGGTTAATACTTGTTCATTTTTTTTCGTAAATTTTGGGTGTTTTGTTTTTAAAATGCCAGTCGGATATTGTTTTAAATAAAATCTGCTGTTTTCATTAATCTTTTTCAGAAACACTTTTTAGTTACGTGAAGCATAATTTATGAAATTTACCCTGGTATACATGTGTTATGTTTGATAGCTGTGTATGGTTTGCTTTATTCAGTTTTAACAGTAAATTTATGTTTGTCGTTTTTTTTCTGTTTGAGCAGTCTTTTGTGCTGATGTTTGTTTCAGCCGAGGCTTCCAGGACTCTCGGAGACCTGTATTCCTTCTCCGTAGGTCCTGGAGAGAAGGAGAAGAGGCCAGCGTTTTCTGTTGATTGACGATAGTGTCGTGGACCCGATGGGATCCTCGACACCAAAATCAACTAACTATGTTTCTTTCTGCATATCTATATATGAATTGAAACCTAAATTAAAAATTTTTTAATGCAACAAGTGCTTCACCGGGTCGCTAGTTTTTCTAATTTGACCGTATTTTGGACTTTTCTTAATAACTGCTGATGAATCTGATATGATAGGTTTTTTCGACACAACAGTTTGTTGAAAGCTCGCCTTCATAAGTTGCTACGCCCATTTTCTTTCAAAAAAAAATTATGGCTTTCAAACAAGTGAAAATAATAAATCTGGCCGTTTTTTGAAGTTTTTTTCTACTTAACTCGAAAATTACCGTGCAATTCTTGGGTTAAATGTTCAATCGAGAAACCGAATTTTTTGGAAGCATCGGTTTTTTTATTTGTCACGACCTGCAATGCTATGGATTTCGCAAAGTTTTTTTTGAAATTTGACCGTTTTTTAGAAACTTTTATTTTTCTTAAAAACTACCTATCATATCTGAGATTAAAGTTTCGATCGAAAGTAGCGGTTGCGCGATTTTTTCTTGCAGAAGCGGTTACTCCTTATTTCTTTAAAAGGAGAAAGATTAAATTTTGAGGAAATTTTTAAATTCTCAAAAATTTCACTCTTATCACTTATTTTAGTAAAAAAACATAACTTATTTTAGTAGAAAAACAACTAAGGTTATGGGCAAAATCCAAGTTTTGAAATTACGCATTTCGTCCCGCAAAAACCAGTAAAAGCGTGCCTAGGTGGCCTTAATCGAGACATACGAAGCTTTAGCGTACCTAGGTGTCCTTAATCGAGACATACGAAACTTTGGTTCATCTAGTTTTTTTTTCGAAATTTTTCATTTTTTTTCGACATTAAATTTTATGATTGTGTTGTATCGCAAGTGGTGCGAAGCTCAGCTTTGCCTTTCTGTCAAAATGCGCTGTTTGGACCGAGACTTCAACAACGGTGTTTACGGAAATGCGCTGTTTGGAACGTTTTATGATAATCCTGTGTATTTTAAATATTGAATATCGATTAGGCAAGTTCAGAGTTTGGAATCAGCCAGCTCATTGAAGAATTATAGTTTTAATTGCTGTTTTACTTAGCCCGGTTTTCGATTCCTTAGACTTGTTTGACTTTATTTGTCTTTCGGGCCACTTTTTAATGGTTAAAGTTTAAAGGAATGTAGTAAAAAGAACTTAGAAAAGAAATGTGAGCTATAGTTTTTTTCGTTTTTAGGAAAGTCCTAAAATTTGATTACGTGATCAAATGTGACTTTTCGCAGTTTGACTTTTTTGTTGTTAGTTCAATTTAAGTTACTTGTGCTAGGCAATTGTGCTATCCAAGGCACAAAAAAGGCAATTGTGCAATCCAAAAGGCAATTGTGCTATCCAATTAAGAAACCGAAAGTGGCGCGAAAAAAAACGTGGATGTCCTCAAACGTGGTTTCAAAAGTAGATTTTTATCCTTGCGATTAGCAAGGGTGTTGCAACTGCAGACTAGATTTTCCTTCGTAGTCTTGGGAGTGTAACAGCGTGGTCCATGTGACGGATTGTTTTGTGCTTCTCTCAACACCGATTAAGTATCAATACTTCGCGGTCAGGTTACGTTAGTTCTAGCTTTACTAGTTATCTCAGAAATCAGTTTCTTTATTAATAGATTAATTTTTGGCTAGTCTTTATAATATTTTTTGCAAAAATTAATGAGCCTGAAACGTCTACGCTACAAAAATTTTCAATACCATTTTGTTAAATCTGAGTCATAATTTGGAATGTGGCTAAAACTCATCATTGTTTGTTTCAGATTTTAACTTCGAATTATTTTAACCATGGATGACAAACCTGACCCGAACACCTTTTCAAACTACTCTGCTTTTAATATTCGAAGTCTCCATTTGGACATTGAAGTATGTTTTGATTCTAAAATCTTGAAAATATCGACTGAAACCAAGTTTACTGTGAAACAAATTGAACCCAAATTGCTCCTTGACACGGAAAAGTTGAATACCAGAACCGTCCACATAAAAGTGCCAGAATCTTCCGACGAGTATGTTGAGGCTGCTTTCGAGCTTCAAACTGAAACGAGTGTGGGTCAAGCGCTGTGCATCGATCTAAGTAAAGTCGGACCTCTTAAAGTGGACCAAGAGTTGCTTGTGAAAATAGGTGATGTATATGTATCATATAGTAACTATCGCTCTTAGGATTTTTCAAAAGGCAACTCATATTTTTCAAATGCCATTGAATGACGGTAAGCGTTATAATTTGAATTCACCTTTTCGTAAAATATATTGAATCCTGATAGCACTTTCTGTCCCTCGCTACTTTGTAACGTTGATTGGGCCCACTTATATTATAAGCTGTAATACATGCATACTGGAAAGGTTTCAAAATTTCTCTTCTTAAATGAAATTACGAAAGTGATTCTAAATCTGCCATTTATTCTTATACATTGCCTGTATTTAGTCTCTGAGACGACAGCTGACGTAACTGCTCTGCAGTGGATGGAGAAGGAGGAAACGAGTGGGAAAGAGAAGCCGTATTTGTACACTCAGTGTCAGTCTAGATTCTGCCGATCCCTATTTCCCTGTCAGGACACACCGGGAGTCAAGTTCCCATACACTGCCAATGTCACTCTGGAGAAAGGTTAGATTAAATTTGATTTTGTATTAAGTTTAAAAATAATTACTTACTGGTACAAATTTAGAAATACTTCATTAAGAAGGGTCAACAAAGTCTGCGGAAATAAGAACATTTCAACCATGCTTTTGCCCAATGCTTAACAGTGTGGATTTGAAATTTGTTTTTTTTTGGTTAAAAATTGCATTTATTTGTAGCCGGAATTGGCTCTTTTCCACTTTCTTCTCACATTTCTTATTTTCAGATTTGTTTTTACATGTAATTATGGCTAAATGCGTGACGTTACGATATAACCTAGGAATGGTTTTACTGTCTTTTTCATCCAATAGTGGTGTAATTCTTGGCCCCAAAGTTGATCAATTAGGTTTAGAGTTGATAAATTGTGACCAGAAATGAACACGCAGATCAAAGAGTAAGGGTCCTAAAATAAAGTTTCTAATAATTTGAAAAGTTTTGTACCGAAGAGTTCAAAAATTTGAAGCTAAGTTGTTTTCCTTTTTTGTTTAACCATTTTCCAAGCTCTTTGGTGGGTGATTTCTTGCATTTGGAACTTCTTAAAAAGTTGAACACGAAGCTGATTTGCAGGGCTGGCAGTGGTGATGTCAGCCATCATCGACGGAGAAGGAACTGCGACTGGAGAAAACAAAATGTGCTACAAGTTCTCCCAGAAGCAACCCATTCCTGCATATCTCTTTGCCATAGCTGTGGGAAATCTAGTCAAGCATGAATTCGGGTGAGTGGTCATATTTCGATACTAGGAAAAGGGTATTGTCATGCACTATAGATAATTGTTAATAAAATAGAAGCCGTATGGTAGGGTTTTTGGTGGCGCGATTCAAGTATCTCTGATGACAATGCTTTAACGCGGCAATAAGTGTCAAAAGTAACTTAGGCTGTAATCTATCTATGAATATTCGATCAATGGACTAAATTTAAGAAGCTTCTTAGAGGCGAATATTCTTGAGATTTCCAGTTTTAGAAAATTCCTTTTGTTTTGCAGGAACCGATGCGCTGTATGGACTGAACCAGGAATTCTTGATAGATGTGCTTATGAATTTGCCGATGTCGAGAGTATCCTGCAAATTGCGGAAAGTATTTAAGGGCCATATCAGTGGACGAGATATGATTTCCTGGTGCTGCCTATGACTTTTCCTTATGGAGGAATGGAGAATCCTAATATGACCTTTTTGTCGCCTACTTTACTGACAGGAGATAGATCTATGGTGTCTGTTTTGGCACATGAAATTACTCATTCGTGGACTGGCAATCTGGTAACAACCGTCTCATGGGAGCACTTCTGGCTGAACGAAGGCTGGACCAGATTCATTGAGGATAAAATAAAAGCGGTAATGGAAAAAGATGAAACATATCGCAAGTTTCTGTTGAACAAGGAGCAAAAACACCTGAACGATAGTCTCGAAGAGTTTGAAAGGTTGCAGAAACCAGAATTGACAGCATTGGTTCCAAATTTGACCAATCGCGACCCAGAAGATGCTTTCTCAACAGTGCCTTATGAAAAAGGATGCATGCTGCTAACCTATGTTGAAAGTTTAGTCGGCGGACCCGAAGCTTTTGCGCCATATATCAAAAACTACGTGGAGACTTTCAAAGATACACCAATCAGGACCAAAGCGTGGCTGGAGCATCTTATAAAGTACTTTCCAGCTAAAGCTGACATCTTAAAAGCACAACCCTGGGACCAGATTTTTACAAGTCCTGGAAAAAGTGTTGTATCAATTGATTTGGATAATCCGTTGACTAATAAATGCAAAAAAGTTGTTCAAAAATGGATAGAAGCCTCCACTGCTGAAGATTACGATAGAATCGTTGCCGAATATCCGGACCTGAAAACGTGGAGTCAGGACTTGAAAATTGCAATTTTGGGCACTTTGAGAGAACATGAATTGATTTGGCCGGAGGACAAGTTTGAAAAATTGACTGGACAATTTGAACTGAGAGACACGAATAACATTGAACTGCGGACCCCTTGGATAAGGTATTCTAATGCGCCTGTTAAAGAAACACCAGTTAGATTAGTGGTTCTAAGAGAATATTTGTTTTGAGAAGAACTAGTTCGTTTAAATATAAAATCGCTATTGCACTTCAGTTATACCGGTTATCAAGTTATGTTTTTTTTTCGAGGATTTCCGGAAAATTTTTGATGAAAGTGAACTCTTTTTTTTTGCACATTAAAATTGCTCTAACGAAGTGAAGGCGTGTCGTGTCTGTCGATAGCTTAGTATAAATTACCATATATATCTGAAGTGGTTCAGCTTTAAAATTGAAAGAAAAGGTAATGCTCGAAGTAGGTGTGCGGCAGACTAGTTATAACGAAGTTTACATGTAACAAAAATGAGAAGTTGCAACGAAATTTCTCAGATACTTTTTTTCGGTAAAATTTTGCGGCACAAATCATGTGCAATTGATAAACTTTTTACAGCAGAAATTTAAGCAGACCTTTCAGGTGCGACCGTTTCAACTAAATTACTGGGAAATTGTTTCTTTTCATATAATAGAAGTTCTTAATAATTTGAAATCTTTATTTTTTGAGTTGCTATATGAAGAGATATTTGGTATTTTTAAGAGCCAATTAAGTTCAAACCGTTGCAGTCGATGTCTCTATATTTCGCTAAATTTTGCTTGGTTCAAACTTATCATTTCTAAAATTGCATCTGTGATCGGAACTTTCTGTTGTAATAGCACAACAATATGCTTTTCTGGTAACCTCCTATGTTTTAGAATGGGCCTCAAAAGTGGGATCGATTCCTCCATCGAACCGGCACTGGAACTGGTGAAAACATGCGGGCGAATGAAGTTCCTCCGACCTGTGTACGTGTCGCTCTATGAAAACGAGAGTTCTCGGCAGAGGGCGATCGACACTTTCCTGAGTATGAAACAGTACATGAGCCCTATTTCAGCTGATTGGGTCGCGATTGACCTGAAGTTGAAAAGTGAGCAGGCCTAAAATAAATATGAATTAACAACTGTCTTCAACTGGATTTTGGTTTCTGAACTGATTCATCGTGTTATCATTACTTCAAGTAAATAAACATATTTTGTAATTGGATTTTTTTTGCTAAATGCTATATGATTTTAATGGTGCTGTATTAATCAGATCGTTTTTTTGTACTTCCATTACTTGGAGTATTGTATAATTTTACCCGCCTGAATTGTTGCATTAATTTTTACCAAGCTTTGCTAATAAAGTACGTTTTGGGGGCGAAAAAATGACTTCAACCGAACAATTTAGTCATTTTATTGACAATAAAATCTAATATTAGAAGTTTGTTGAATTTCGGTTGCAAATAAATTACATTCCATCATTGAGCATAATGTTGTTTAAATTGATTTAAGTGTCTTTTAGCATAAATCTGTACAAACTTGCACAACTAATAATTTTTGAGAACAAGTTTTTCATTGACACTGTCTTATGAGGTTCTGTCTACCTTAAAATGTCATCCCCTATCAATTATGAGCATGTTTTCGTCTTAGACGCCCTTTCAAAATTTACTTTTTAGTTGGTTGTAAACTTACCAGCTCTGGTTTGTCATGAGTTCAGTTTTTTAATTATTCCATGGGGAAGTCCTGGGAACAGATGTGTGCATTGCAGGCCCTGAAACGCAAATTTCTTCTGTTTCCAAGCCTTCTAAACGATAAGTTTGATTTGCAAAAAAAATCGAGTGAGGACTTGTCGGCTTTGTTGCCGCTCTAAGTTTTTTCCGATTCGTACTTCATACCTTATGGTCTTGGCATGTTGTTTTTTTTCAAACTGAACGCATGTTGTTGTTTGGTCTTGGCATGTTGTTGTTTTTTCAAAGCATAGCGAAACATGAGCAAATATTGGTAGTTCAATTTCTGTCGACTAATTTGCCAAGGTTTTTTTCGTGTTGTGATGCAAGGGTGTGAATTTTGAAAAAACTCTATAAATGGCTAATAATTTTTGCCTAAAAGTTTTATGTGCATATTTTAATTATTTAGTTGCGACAGTCTGAAGAAATAAGCAAGAATCAATGGAATAAATGGCTAATAATTTTTGCCTAAAAATTTTATGTGCATATTTTAATTATTTAGTTGCGACAGTCTGAAGCAATAAGTAAGAATCAATGGAATTTGTGTTAAGTGAAAAGCTGTAAAAAGTCACTATGATTTTAGTCAAAATATTGTGCGCTGGTTGAACAGCAATCTGGGAATCTCCGTAGCGTTAGATGTTATTTGATCATATCTAAACGAACTACCAAACAAATAAATAGCGTGCTCTGTTGCTGAGCAAAAAGCACCAAATTTTTCGAAGACAGTTATTTTTGATTAGCATATCTAAATAAACAGTGCAAAGGGCCTTCATATAAAACTACACTCTACAAAAGAAAAGGCTGAACTAAGGAACCTGAATTCGCTTTGAAACCCCGTTCGTCATAATTTCTCCCAATTCTGATTTATAGGAGCAAAAATTATGCGAATAAAGAACTGAAAGTATAGAACATTCAAATTTTGCGTTGTCCAGGACTATTTCGCTGAAGGCAATATGATACGCGTTTAGAAAAGTGAGAGAAAACAGATAAAGGGTAGAGACAGTATTAGCTGAATGGCCGGATCTAACTTCAAGCGAGCGTTATCAACTTTGAATACAGACTTTTTTCGGGTGAAAAACTTGTTTAACAAAACCACTTGCGTCAGGAAGAGTCGGAAATTTTGTTCAAGTTCTGTCGGCGTCTGTACCTACCTAGTATTTTGTTTCCTACAAACTTCCGCTTGTTGTTTTTGCAAGATCGATAAAACGCTGGATAGTTTTTGTTGTAGTTCTTTCAATTGTTTTGTTATTTCTTTGTTGTTTCGTAACCGATTTTACAAGCGCAGTTTTTTACTGTTCATGTATCGCAAGTTTTAAAGGGACCTACCTTATTGCGTTAGAATATTAATTATTATTTTTCGAAAAGTTTTGAGCTTTAATTACTTGCATTCTGCGCTGTTTTTCCCACCTACGATGATGCTCACCGCGTAAACTTGACTTAATTGAAGTGCTCAAATAACCATTCCAAATTAAATTGAGGCAAGTCAGTTGGTCGTATAATTTCCCTAGCAGACTCAAAGTCCTTACGAATTTGCCAATAAAAGCTAAAATACTGTTAAATTAACTTAATTAATATATAGCGTGATTTCATAATACGTGAAAGGATTATTGTCCTCTTGCGATAAATTGGTCGGAAAAGCTGCAAAATGCAGACCAGGTAATTTGATGCAATCCTAATCTTTGCTGAAAGGGATCTTATTTGAGACTTAATTGTCTGTTTAGCATTGAATTTCATGTGATTTATTAAGTATCTTCGATGTTTATTATTTTTTTTCTGATAATTTTATTATTGTTTTTCTCCTTCGTAGTCTTGGGAGTGTAACAGCGAGGTCCATGTGACGGATTGTTTTGTGCTTCTCTCAACACCGATTAAATATCAATACTTCGCGGTCAGGTTACGTTAGTTCTAGCTTTATTAGTTATCTCAGAAATCAGTTTCTTTATTAATAGATTAATTTTTGGCTAGTCTTTATAATATTTTTTGCAAAAATTAATGAGCCTGAAACGTCTACGCTACAAAAATGTTCAATACCATTTTGTTAAATCTGAGTCATAATTTGGAATGTGGCTAAAACTCATCATTGTTTGTTTCAGATTTTAACTTCAAATTATTTTAACCATGGATGACAAACCTGACCCGAACACCTTTTCAAACTACTCTGCGTTTAATATTCGAAGTCTCCATTTGGACACTGAAGTATGTTTTGATTCTAAAGTCTTGAAAATATCGACTGAAACCAAGTTTACTGTGAAACAAGTTGAACCCAAATTGCTCCTTGACACGGAAAAGTTGATTACCAGAACCGTCCACATAAAAGTGCCAGAATCTTCCGACGAGTATGTTGAGGCTGCTTTCGAGCTTCAAACTGAAACGAGTGTGTATCAAGCGCTGTGCATCGATCTAAGTAAAGTCGGACCTCTTAAAGTGGACCAAGAGTTGCTTGTGAAAATAGGTGATGTATATGTATCATATAGTAACTATCGCTCTTAGGATTTTTCAATAGGCAACTCATATTTTTCAAATGCCATTGAATGACGGGAAGCGTTATAATTTGAATTCATCTTTTCGTAAACTATATTGAATCCTGATAGCACTTTCTGTCCCTCGCTACTTTGTAACGTTGATAGGACCCACTTATATTATAAGCTGTAATACATGCATACTGGAAAGGTTTCAAAATTTCTCTTCTTAAATGAAATTACGAAAAAGATTCTAAATCTGCCATTTATTCTTATACATTGCCTGTATTTAGTCTCTGAGACGACAGCTGACGTAACTGCTCTGCAGTGGATGGAGAAGGAGGAAACGAGTGGGAAAGAGAAGCCGTATTTGTACACTCAGTGTCAGTCTAGATTCTGCCCATCCCTATTTCCCTGTCAGGACACACCGGGAGTCAAGTTCCCATACACTGCCAATGTCACTCTGGAGAAAGGTTAGATTAAATTTGATTTTGTATTAAGTTTAAAAATATTTACTTACTGGTACAGATTTAGAAATACTTCATTAAGAAGGGTCAACAAAGTCTGCGGAAATAAGAATATTTCAACCATGCTTTTGCCCAATGCTTAACAGTGTGGATTTGAAATTTGTTTTTTTTTTTGGTTAAAAATTGCATTTATTTGTAGCCGGAATTGGCTCTTTTCCATTTTCTTCTCACATTTCTTATTTTCAAGTTTTTAATTTCAGATTTGTTTTTACATGTAATTATGGCTAAATGCGTGACGTTACGATATAACCTATGAATGGTTTTACTGTCTATTTCATCCAATAGTGGTGTAATTCTTGGCCCAAAAGTTGATCAATTAGATTTAGTGTTGATAAATTGTGACCAGAAATGAACACGCAGATCAAAGAGTAAGGGTCCTAAAAAAAGTTTCTAATAATTTGAAAAGTTTTGTACCGAAGAGTTCAAAAATTTGAAGCTACGATGTTTTCACTTTTTGTTTAACCATTTTCCAAGCTCTTTGGTGAGTGATTTCTTGCATTTGGAACTTCTTAAAAAGTTGAACACGAAGCTGATTTGCAGGGCTGGCAGTGGTGATGTCGGCCATCATCGACGGAGAAGGAACTGCGACTGGAGAAAACAAAATGTGCTACAAGTTCTCCCCCGAAGCAACCCATTCCTGCATATCTCTTTGCCATAGCTGTGGGAAATCTAGTCAAGCATGATTTCGGGTGAGTGGTCATATTTCGATACTAGGAAAAGGGTATTGTCATGCAATAGAAGCCTTATGGTAGGGTTTTTGGTGGCGTGATTCAAGTATCTCTGATGACAATGCTTTACCGCGGCAATAAGTGTTAAAAGTAACTTAGGCTGTAATCTATCTATGAATATTCGATCAATGGACTAAATTCGATCAATGGAAGCTTCTTAGAGGCGAATATGCTTGAGATTTCCATTTTTAGAAAATTCTTTTTGTTTTGCAGGAACCGATGCGCTGTATGGACTGAACCAGGAATTCTTGATAGATGTGCTTATGAATTTGCCGATGTCGAGAGTATCCTGCAAATTGCGGAAAGTATTTAAGGGCCATATCAGTGGACGAGATATGATTTCCTGGTGCTGCCTATGACTTTTCCTTATGGAGGAATGGAGAATCCTAATATGACCTTTTTGTCGCCTACTTTACTTGACAGGAGATAGATCTAGGGTGTCTGTTTTGGCACATGAAATTACTCATTCGTGGATTGGCAATCTGGTAACAACCGTCTCATGGGAGCACTTCTGGCTGAACGAAGGCTGGACCAGATTCATTGAGGATAAAATAAAAGCGGTGATGGAAAAAGATGAAACATATCGCAAGTTTCTGTTGAACAAGGAGCAAAAACACCTGAACGATAGTCTCGAAGAGTTTGAAAGGTTGCAGAAACCAGAATTGACAGCATTGGTTCCAAATTTGACCAATCGCGACCCAGAAGATGCTTTCTCAACAGTGCCTTATGAAAAAGGATGCATGCTGCTAACCTATGTTGAAAGTTTAGTCGGCGGACCCGAAGCTTTTGCGCCATATATCAAAAACTACGTGGAGACTTTCAAAGATACACCAATCAGGACCAAAGCGTGGCTGGAGCATCTTATAAAGTACTTTCCAGCTAAAGCTGACATCTTAAAAGCACAACCCTGGGACCAGATTTTTACAAGTCCTGGAAAAAGTGTTGTATCAATTGATTTGGATAATCCGTTGACTAATAAATGCAAAAAAGTTGTTCAAAAATGGATAGAAGCCTCCACTGCTGAAGATTACGATAGAATCGTTGCCGAATATCCGGACCTGAAAACGTGGAGTCAGGACTTGAAAATTGCAATTTTGGGCACTTTGAGAGAACATGAATTGATTTGGCCGGAGGACAAGTTTGAAAAATTGACTGGACAACTTGAACTGAGAGACACGAATAACATTGAACTGCGGACCCCTTGGATAAGGTATTCTAATGCGCCTGTTAAAGAAACACCAGTTAGATTAGTGGTTCTAAGAGAATATTTGTTTTGAGAAGAACTAGTTCGTTTAAATATAAAATCGCTATTGCACTTCAGTTATACCGGTTATCAAGTTATGTTTTTTTTTCGAGGATTTCCGGAAAATTTTTGATGAAAGTGAACTCTTTTTTTTTGCACATTAAAATTGCTCTAACGAAGTGAAGGCGTGTCGTGTCTGTCGATAGCTTAGTATAAATTACCATATATATCTGAAGTGGTTCAGCTTTAAAATTGAAAGAAAAGGTAATGCTCGAAGTAGGTGTGCGGCAGACTAGTTATAACGAAGTTTACATGTAACAAAAATGAGAAGTTGCAACGAAATTTCTCAGATACTTTTTTTCGGTAAAATTTTGCGGCACAAATCATGTGCAATTGATAAACTTTTTACAGCAGAAATTTAAGCAGACCTTTCAGGTGCGACCGTTTCAACTAAATTACTGGGAAATTGTTTCTTTTCATATAATAGAAGTTCTTAATAATTTGAAATCTTTATTTTTTGAGTTGCTATATGAAGAGATATTTGGTATTTTTAAGAGCCAATTAAGTTCAAACCGTTGCAGTCGATGTCTCTATATTTCGCTAAATTTTGCTTGGTTCAAACTTATCATTTCTAAAATTGCATCTGTGATCGGAACTTTCTGTTGTAATAGCACAACAATATGCTTTTCTGGTAACCTCCTATGTTTTAGAATGGGCCTCAAAAGTGGGATCGATTCCTCCATCGAACCGGCACTGGAACTGGTGAAAACATGCGGGCGAATGAAGTTCCTCCGACCTGTGTACGTGTCGCTCTATGAAAACGAGAGTTCTCGGCAGAGGGCGATCGACACTTTCCTGAGTATGAAACAGTACATGAGCCCTATTTCAGCTGATTGGGTCGCGATTGACCTGAAGTTGAAAAGTGAGCAGGCCTAAAATAAATATGAATTAACAACTGTCTTCAACTGGATTTTGGTTTCTGAACTGATTCATCGTGTTATCATTACTTCAAGTAAATAAACATATTTTGTAATTGGATTTTTTTTGCTAAATGCTATATGATTTTAATGGTGCTGTATTAATCAGATCGTTTTTTTGTACTTCCATTACTTGGAGTATTGTATAATTTTACCCGCCTGAATTGTTGCATTAATTTTTACCAAGCTTTGCTAATAAAGTACGTTTTGGGGGCGAAAAAATGACTTCAACCGAACAATTTAGTCATTTTATTGACAATAAAATCTAATATTAGAAGTTTGTTGAATTTCGGTTGCAAATAAATTACATTCCATCATTGAGCATAATGTTGTTTAAATTGATTTAAGTGTCTTTTAGCATAAATCTGTACAAACTTGCACAACTAATAATTTTTGAAAACAAGTTTTTCATTGACACTGTCTTATGAGGTTCTGTCTACCTTAAAATGTCATCCCCTATCAATTATGAGCATGTTTGCGTCTTAGACGCCCTTTCAAAATTTACTTTTTAGTTGGTTGTAAACTTACCAGCTCTGGTTTGTCATGAGTTCAGTTTTTTAATTATTCCATGGGGAAGTCCTGGGAACAGATGTGTGCATTGCAGGCCCTGAAACGCAAATTTCTTCTGTTTCCAAGCCTTCTAAACGATAAGTTTGATTTGCAAAAAAAATCGAGTGAGGACTTGTCGGCTTTGTTGCCGCTCTAAGTTTTTTCCGATTCGTACTTCATACCTTATGGTCTTGGCATGTTGTTTTTTTTTCAAACTGAACGCATGTTGTTGTTTGGTCTTGGCATGTTGTTGTTTTTTCAAAGCATAGCGAAACATGAGCAAATATTGGTAGTTCAATTTCTGTCGACTAATTTGCCAAGGTTTTTTTCGTGTTGTGATGCAAGGGTGTGAATTTTGAAAAAACTCTATAAATGGCTAATAATTTTTGCCTAAAAGTTTTATGTGCATATTTTAATTATTTAGTTGCGACAGTCTGAAGAAATAAGCAAGAATCAATGGAATAAATGGCTAATAATTTTTGCCTAAAAATTTTATGTGCATATTTTAATTATTTAGTTGCGACAGTCTGAAGCAATAAGTAAGAATCAATGGAATTTGTGTTAAGTGAAAAGCTGTAAAAAGTCACTATGATTTTAGTCAAAATATTGTGCGCTGGTTGAACAGCAATCTGGGAATCTCCGTAGCGTTAGATGTTATTTGATCATATCTAAACGAACTACCAAACAAATAAATAGCGTGCTCTGTTGCTGAGCAAAAAGCACCAAATTTTTCGAAGACAGTTATTTTTGATTAGCATATCTAAATAAACAGTGTAAAGGGCCTTCATATAAAACTACACTCTACAAAAGAAAAGGCTGAACTAAGGAACCTGAATTCGCTTTGAAACCCCGTTCGTCATAATTTCTCCCAATTCTGATTTATAGGAGCAAAAATTATGCGAATAAAGAACTGAAAGTATAGAACATTCAAATTTTGCGTTGTCCAGGACTATTTCGCTGAAGGCAATATGATACGCGTTTAGAAAAGTGAGAGAAAACAGATAAAGGGTAGAGACAGTATTAGCTGAATGGCCGGATCTAACTTCAAGCGAGCGTTATCAACTTTGAATACAGACTTTTTTCGGGTGAAAAACTTGTTTAACAAAACCACTTGCGTCAGGAAGAGTCGGAAATTTTGTTCAAGTTCTGTCGGCGTCTGTACCTACCTAGTATTTTGTTTCCTACAAACTTCCGCTTGTTGTTTTTGCAAGATCGATAAAACGCTGGATAGTTTTTGTTGTAGTTCTTTCAATTGTTTTGTTATTTCTTTGTTGTTTCGTAACCGATTTTACAAGCGCAGTTTTTTACTGTTCATGTATCGCAAGTTTTAAAGGGACCTACCTTATTGCGTTAGAATATTAATTATTATTTTTCGAAAAGTTTTGAGCTTTAATTACTTGCATTCTGCGCTGTTTTTCCCACCTACGATGATGCTCACCGCGTAAACTTGACTTAATTGAAGTGCTCAAATAACCATTCCAAATTAAATTGAGGCAAGTCAGTTGGTCGTATAATTTCCCTAGCAGACTCAAAGTCCTTACCAATTTGCCAATAAAAGCTAAAATACTGTTAAATTAACTTAATTAATATATAGCGTGATTTCATAATACGTGAAAGGATTATTGTCCTCTTGCGATAAATTGGTCGGAAAAGCTGCAAAATGCAGACCAGGTAATTTGATGCAATCCTAATCTTTGCTGAAAGGGATCTTATTTGAGACTTAATTGTCTGTTTAGCTTTGAATTTCATGTGATTTATTAAGTATCTTCGATGTTTATTATTTTTTTTCTGATAATTTTATTATTGTTTTTCTCCTTCGTAGTCTTGGGAGTGTAACAGCGAGGTCCATGTGACGGATTGTTTTGTGCTTCTCTCAACACCGATTAAATATCAATACTTCGCGGTCAGGTTACGTTAGTTCTAGCTTTATTAGTTATCTCAGAAATCAGTTTCTTTATTAATAGATTAATTTTTGGCTAGTCTTTATAATATTTTTTGCAAAAATTAATGAGCCTGAAACGTCTACGCTACAAAAATGTTCAATACCATTTTGTTAAATCTGAGTCATAATTTGGAATGTGGCTAAAACTCATCATTGTTTGTTTCAGATTTTAACTTCAAATTATTTTAACCATGGATGACAAACCTGACCCGAACACCTTTTCAAACTACTCTGCGTTTAATATTCGAAGTCTCCATTTGGACATTGAAGTATGTTTTGATTCTAAAGTCTTGAAAATATCGACTGAAACCAAGTTTACTGTGAAACAAGTTGAACCCAAATTGCTCCTTGACACGGAAAAGTTGATTACCAAAACCGTCCACATAAAAGTGCCAGAATCTTCCGACGAGTATGTTGAGGCTGCTTTCGAGCTTCAAACTGAAACGAGTGTGTATCAAGCGCTGTGCATCGATCTAAGTAAAGTCGGACCTCTTAAAGTGGACCAAGAGTTGCTTGTGAAAATAGGTGATGTATATGTATCATATAGTAACTATCGCTCTTAGGATTTTTCAATAGGCAACTCATATTTTTCAAATGCCATTGAATGACGGGAAGCGTTATAATTTGAATTCATCTTTTCGTAAACTATATTGAATCCTGATAGCACTTTCTGTCCCTCGCTACTTTGTAACGTTGATAGGACCCACTTATATTATAAGCTGTAATACATGCATACTGGAAAGGTTTCAAAATTTCTCTTCTTAAATGAAATTACGAAAAAGATTCTAAATCTGCCATTTATTCTTATACATTGCCTGTATTTAGTCTCTGAGACGACAGCTGACGTAACTGCTCTGCAGTGGATGGAGAAGGAGGAAACGAGTGGGAAAGAGAAGCCGTATTTGTACACTCAGTGTCAGTCTAGATTCTGCCCATCCCTATTTCCCTGTCAGGACACACCGGGAGTCAAGTTCCCATACACTGCCAATGTCACTCTGGAGAAAGGTTAGATTAAATTTGATTTTGTATTAAGTTTAAAAATATTTACTTACTGGTACAGATTTAGAAATACTTCATTAAGAAGGGTCAACAAAGTCTGCGGAAATAAGAATATTTCAACCATGCTTTTGCCCAATGCTTAACAGTGTGGATTTGAAATTTGTTTTTTTTTTTGGTTAAAAATTGCATTTATTTGTAGCCGGAATTGGCTCTTTTCCATTTTCTTCTCACATTTCTTATTTTCAAGTTTTTAATTTCAGATTTGTTTTTACATGTAATTATGGCTAAATGCGTGACGTTACGATATAACCTATGAATGGTTTTACTGTCTATTTCATCCAATAGTGGTGTAATTCTTGGCCCAAAAGTTGATCAATTAGATTTAGTGTTGATAAATTGTGACCAGAAATGAACACGCAGATCAAAGAGTAAGGGTCCTAAAAAAAAGTTTCTAATAATTTGAAAAGTTTTGTACCGAAGAGTTCAAAAATTTGAAGCTACGATGTTTTCACTTTTTGTTTAACCATTTTCCAAGCTCTTTGGTGAGTGATTTCTTGCATTTGGAACTTCTTAAAAAGTTGAACACGAAGCTGATTTGCAGGGCTGGCAGTGGTGATGTCGGCCATCATCGACGGAGAAGGAACTGCGACTGGAGAAAACAAAATGTGCTACAAGTTCTCCCCCGAAGCAACCCATTCCTGCATATCTCTTTGCCATAGCTGTGGGAAATCTAGTCAAGCATGATTTCGGGTGAGTGGTCATATTTCGATACTAGGAAAAGGGTATTGTCATGCAATAGAAGCCTTATGGTAGGGTTTTTGGTGGCGTGATTCAAGTATCTCTGATGACAATGCTTTACCGCGGCAATAAGTGTTAAAAGTAACTTAGGCTGTAATCTATCTATGAATATTCGATCAATGGACTAAATTCGATCAATGGAAGCTTCTTAGAGGCGAATATGCTTGAGATTTCCATTTTTAGAAAATTCTTTTTGTTTTGCAGGAACCGATGCGCTGTATGGACTGAACCAGGAATTCTTGATAGATGTGCTTATGAATTTGCCGATGTCGAGAGTATCCTGCAAATTGCGGAAAGTATTTAAGGGCCATATCAGTGGACGAGATATGATTTCCTGGTGCTGCCTATGACTTTTCCTTATGGAGGAATGGAGAATCCTAATATGACCTTTTTGTCGCCTACTTTACTTGACAGGAGATAGATCTAGGGTGTCTGTTTTGGCACATGAAATTACTCATTCGTGGATTGGCAATCTGGTAACAACCGTCTCATGGGAGCACTTCTGGCTGAACGAAGGCTGGACCAGATTCATTGAGGATAAAATAAAAGCGGTGATGGAAAAAGATGAAACATATCGCAAGTTTCTGTTGAACAAGGAGCAAAAACACCTGAACGATAGTCTCGAAGAGTTTGAAAGGTTGCAGAAACCAGAATTGACAGCATTGGTTCCAAATTTGACCAATCGCGACCCAGAAGATGCTTTCTCAACAGTGCCTTATGAAAAAGGATGCTGTTGAAAGTTTAGTCGGCGGACCTGAAGCTTTTGCGCCATATATCAAAAACTACGAGGAGACTTTCAAAGATACACCAATCAGGACAAAGCGTGGCTGGAGCATCTTATAAAGTACTTTCCAGCTAAAGCTGACATCTTAAAAGCACAACCCTGGGACAAGATTTTTACAAGACCTGGAAAAAGTGTTGTATCAATTGATTTGCATAATCCGTTGACTAATAAATGCAAAGGAGTTGTTCAAAAATGGATAGAAGCCTCCACTGCTGAAGATTACGATAGAATCGTTGCCGAATATCCGGACCTGAAAAAGTGGAGTCAGGACTTGAAAATTTCAATTTTGGGCACTTTGAGAGAACATGAATTGATTTGGCCGGAGGACAAGTTTGAAAAATTGACTGGACAATTTGAACTGAGAGACACGAATAACATTGAACTGCGGACCCCTTGGATAAGGTATTCTAATGCGCCTGTTAAAGAAACACCAGTTAGATTAGTGGTTCTAAGAGAATATTTGTTTTTAGAAGAACTAGTTCGTTTAAATATAAATTTAAAATCGCTATTGCACTTCAGTTATACCGGTTATCAAGTTATACGTTTTTTTCGAGGATTTCCGGAAAATTTCTTGATGAACGTGAACTCTTTTTTTGCACATGAAAATTGCTTTAACGAAGTGAAGGCGTGTCGTGTCTGTCGATAGCTTAGTATAAATTAGCATATATATCTGAAGTGGTTCAGCTTTACAATTGAAAGAAAAGGTAATGCTCGAAGTAGGTGTGCGGCAGACTAGTTATAACGAAGTTTACATGTAACAAAAATGACAAGTTGCAGCGAAATTTCTCAGATACTTTTTTTTCGGTAAAATTTTGCGGCACAAATCATGCGCAATTGATAAACTTTTTACTGCAGAAATTTAGGCAGACCTTTCAGGTGCGACCGTTTCAACTAAATTACCGGGAAATGGTTTCTTTTCATATCATAGAAGTTCTTAATAATTTGAAATCTTTATTTTTTGAGTTGCTATATAAGAGATATTTGGTATTTTTAAGAGCCAATTAAATTCAAACCGTTGCAGTCTATGTCTCTATATTCCGCTAAATTTTGCTTGGTTCAAACTTATCATTTCTAAAATTGCATCTGTGATCGGAACTTTCTGTTGTAATAGCACAACAATATGCTTTTCTGGTAACCTCCTACATTTTAGAATGGGCCTCAAAAGTGGGATCGATTCCTCCATCGAACCGGCACTGGAACTGGTGAAAACATGCGGGCGAATGAAGTTCCTCCGACCTGTGTACGTGTCGCTCTATGAAAACGAGAGTTCTCGGCAGAGGGCGATCGACACTTTCGTGAGTATGAAACAGTACATGAGCCCTATTTCAGCTGATTGGGTCGCGATTGACCTGAAATTGAAAAGTGAGCAGGCCTAAAATAAATACGAATTAACAACTGTCTTCAACTGAGAATTGATTTCGGTTTCTGAACTGATTCATCGTGTTATCATTACTTCAAGTAAATAAACATATTTTGTAATTGGAATTTTTTTGCTAAATGCTATATGATTTTAATGGTGCTGTATTAATCAGATCGTTTTTTTTGTACTTCCATTACTTGGAGTCTTGTATAATTTTACCCGCCTGAATTGTTCTGGGCTATTTGCATTAATTTTTACCAAGCTTTGCTAATAAAGTACGTGTTTTGGGGGCAAAAAAATGACTTCAACCGAACAATTTAGTAATTTTATTGACAATAAAATCTAATATTGGAAGTTTGTTGAATTTCGCTTGCAAATAAATTACATTCCATCATTGAGCCGAATGTTGTTTAAATTGAGTTAAGTGTCGTTTAGCATAAATTTGTACAAACTTGCACTAATAATTTTTGAAAACAAGTTTTTCAATGACATTTTCTTATGAGGTTCTGTCTACCTTAAAATGACATCCCCTATCAATTATGAGCATGTATGCGTCTTAGGCGCCCTTTCAAAATTTACTTTTTAGTTGGTTGTAAACTTACCAGCTCTGGTTTGTCATGATTTCAGTTTTTAAATTATTCCATGGGGGAAGTCCTGGGAACAGATGTGTGCATTGCAGGCCCTGAAACGCAAATTTCTCCTGTTTCCAAGCCTTCTCTATCTTTTAAGCGATAAGTTTGATTTGCAAAAAAAATCGAGTGAGGACTTGTCGGCTTTGTTGCCGCTCTGTAAGTTTTTTCCGATTCGTACTTCATACCTTATGGTCTTGGCATGTTATTTTTTCAAACTGAACGCTTGTTGTTGTTTTTTCAAAGCATAGCGAAACATGAGCAAATATTGGTAGTTCAATTTCTGTTGACTAAATTGCATTTTTTACTCATATAAAACTACACTCTACAAAAGAAAAGGCTGAACTAAGGAACCTGAATTCGCTTTGAAACCCCGTTCGTCATAATTTCTCCCAATTCTGATTTATAGGAGCAAAAATTATGCGAATAAAGAACTGAAAGTATAGAACATTCAAATTTTGCGTTGTCCAGGACTATTTCGCTGAAGGCAATATGATACGCGTTTAGAAAAGTGAGAGAAAACAGATAAAGGGTAGAGACAGTATTAGCTGAATGGCCGGATCTAACTTCAAGCGAGCGTTATCAACTTTGAATACAGACTTTTTTCGGGTGAAAAACTTGTTTAACAAAACCACTTGCGTCAGGAAGAGTCGGAAATTTTGTTCAAGTTCTGTCGGCGTCTGTACCTACCTAGTATTTTGTTTCCTACAAACTTCCGCTTGTTGTTTTTGCAAGATCGATAAAACGCTGGATAGTTTTTGTTGTAGTTCTTTCAATTGTTTTGTTATTTCTTTGTTGTTTCGTAACCGATTTTACAAGCGCAGTTTTTTACTGTTCATGTATCGCAAGTTTTAAAGGGACCTACCTTATTGCGTTAGAATATTAATTATTATTTTTCGAAAAGTTTTGAGCTTTAATTACTTGCATTCTGCGCTGTTTTTCCCACCTACGATGATGCTCACCGCGTAAACTTGACTTAATTGAAGTGCTCAAATAACCATTCCAAATTAAATTGAGGCAAGTCAGTTGGTCGTATAATTTCCCTAGCAGACTCAAAGTCCTTACGAATTTGCCAATAAAAGCAAAATTACTGTTAAATTAACTTAATTAATATATAGCGTGATTTCATAATACGGGAAAGGATTATTGTCCTCTTGCGATAAATTGGTCGGAAAAGCTGCAAAATGCAGACCAGGTAATTTGATGCAATCCTAATCTTTGCTGAAAGGGATCTTATTTGAGACTTAATTGTCTGTTTAGCATTGAATTTCATGTGATTTATTAAGTATCTTCGATGTTTATTATTTTTTTTCTGATAATTTTATTATTGTTTTTCTCCTTCGTAGTCTTGGGAGTGTAACAGCGAGGTCCATGTGACGGATTGTTTTGTGCTTCTCTCAACACCGATTAAATATCAATACTTCGCGGTCAGATTACGTTAGTTCTAGCTTTACTAGTTATCTCAGAAATCAGTTTCTTTATTAATAGATTAATTTTTGGCTAGTTTTTATAATATTTTTTGCAAAAATTAATGAGCCTGAAACGTCTACGCTACAAAAATGTTCAATACCATTTTGTTAAATCTGAGTCATAATTTGGAATGTGGCTAAAACTCATCATTGTTTGTTTCAGATTTTAACTTCAAATTATTTTAACCATGGATGACAAACCTGACCCGAACACCTTTTCAAACTACTCTGCTTTTAATATTCGAAGTCTCCATTTGGACATTGAAGTATGTTTTGATTCTAAAGTCTTGAAAATATCGACTGAAACCAAGTTTACTGTGAAACAAGTTGAACCCAAATTGCTCCTTGACACGGAAAAGTTGAATACCAGAACCGTCCACATAAAAGTGCCAGAATCTTCCGACGAGTATGTTGAGGCTGCTTTCGAGCTTCAAACTGAAACGAGTGTGGGTCAAGCGCTGTGCATCGATCTAAGTAAAGTCGGACCTCTTAAAGTGGACCAAGAGTTGCTTGTGAAAATAGGTGATGTATATGTATCATATAGTAACTATCGCTCTTAGGATTTTTCAATAGGCAACTCATATTTTTCAAATGCCATTGAATGACGGTAAGCGTTATAATTTGAATTCACTTTTTCGTAAAATATATTGAATCCTGATAGCACTTTCTGTCCCTCGCTACTTTGTAACGTTGATAGGACCCACTTATATTATAAGCTGTAATACATGCATACTGGAAAGGTTTCAAAATTTCTCTTCTTAAATGAAATTACGAAAGTGATTCTAAATCTGCCATTTATTCTTATACATTGCCTGTATTTAGTCTCTGAGACGACAGCTGACGTAATTGCTCTGCAGTGGATGGAGAAGGAGGAAACGAGTGGGAAAGAGAAGCCGTATTTGTACACTCAGTGTCAGTCTAGATTCTGCCGATCCCTATTTCCCTGTCAGGACACACCGGGAGTCAAGTTCCCATACACTGCCAATGTCACTCTGGAGAAAGGTTAGATTAAATTTGATGTTGTATTAAGTTTAAAAATAATTACTTACTGGTACAAATTTAGAAATACTTCATTAAGAAGGGTCAACGAAGTCCGTGGAAATAAGAATATTTCAACCATGCTTTTGCCCAATGCTTAACAGTGTGGATTTGAAATTTGTTTTTTTTTGGTTAAAAATTGCATTTATTTGTAGCCGGATTTGGCTCTTTACCACTTTCTTCTCACAGGAGTGCAGCCAGTATTTAGACAGCCGCGTATTCATACTGGTCAGTATTTAGACAAATACTGTATGAACCAATCAGAATCGAGAAAAAAACATAAATAATCCAAAATAAATAATAATTATTTATTAATTTCTTCTTTGTCTCGATTCTGATTGGTTGAAACAGCATTTGTCTAAATACTGACCAGTCTGAATACGAGGTTGTCTAAATACTGACATGTAACCCTTCTCACATTTCTTATTTTCAAGTTTTTATTTTCAGATTTGTTTTTACATGTAATTATGGCTAAATGCGTGACGTTACGATATAACCTATGAATGGTTTTACTGTCTATTTCATCCGATAGTGGTGTAATTCTTGGCCCCAAAGTTGATCAATTAGATTTAGTGTTGATAAATTGTGACCAGAAATGAACACGCAGATCAAAGAGTAAGGGTCCTAAAATAAAGTTTCTAATAATTTGAAAAGTTTTGTACCGAAGAGTTCAAAAATTTGAAGCTAAGTTGTTTTCCCTTTTTGTTTAACCATTTTCCAAGCTCTTTGGTGAGTGATTTCTTGCATTTGGAACTTCTTAAAAAGTTGAATACGAAGCTGATTTGCAGGGCTGGCAGTGGTGATGTCGGCCATCATCGACGGAGAAGGAACTGCGACTGGAGAAAACAAAATGTGCTACAAGTTCTCCCAGAAGCAACCCATTCCTGCATATCTCTTTGCCATAGCTGTGGGAAATCTAGTCAAGCATGATTTCGGGTGAGTGGTCATATTTCGATACTAGGAAAAGGGTATTGTCATGCACTATAGATAATTGTTAATAAAATAGAAGCCTTATGGTAGGGTTTTTGGTGGCGTGATTCAAGTATCTCTGATGACAATGCTTTACCGCGGCAATAAGTGTCAAAAGTAACTTGTAATCTATCTATGAATATTCGATCAATGGACTAAATTTAAGAAGCTTCTTAGAGGCGAATATTCTTGAGATTTCCAGTTTTAGAAAATTCCTTTTGTTTTGCAGGCACCGATGCGCTGTATGGACTGAACCAGAAATTCTTGATAAATGTGCTTATGAATTTGCCGATGTCGAGAGTATCCTGCAAATTGCGGAAAGTATTTGCGGGCCATATCAGTGGACGAGATATGATTTCCTGGTGCTGCCTATGACTTTTCCTTATGGAGGAATGGAGAATCCTAATATGACCTTTTTGTCGCCTACTTTACTGACAGGAGATAGATCTATGGTGTCAGTTTTGGCACATGAAATTACTCATTCGTGGACTGGCAATCTGGTAACAACCGTCTCATGGGAGCACTTCTGGCTGAACGAAGGCTGGACCAGATTCATTGAGGATAAAATAAAAGCGGTGATGGAAAAAGATGAAACATATCGCAAGTTTCTGTTGAACAAGGAGCAAAAACACCTGAACGATAGTCTCGAAGAGTTTGAAAGGTTGCAGAAACCAGAATTGACAGCATTGGTTCCAAATTTGACCAATCGCGACCCAGAAGATGCTTTCTCAACAGTGCCTTATGAAAAAGGATGCATGCTGCTAACCTATGTTGAAAGTTTAGTCGGCGGACCCGAAGCTTTTGCACCATATATCAAAAACTACGTGGAGACTTTCAAAGATACACCAATCAGGACCAAAGCGTGGCTGGAGCATCTTATAAAGTACTTTCCAGCTAAAGCTGACATCTTAAAAGCACAACCCTGGGACCAGATTTTTACAAGTCCTGGAAAAAGTGTTGTATCAATTGATTTGGATAATCCGTTGACTAATAAATGCAAAAAAGTTGTTCAAAAATGGATAGAAGCCTCCACTGCTGAAGATTACGATAGAATGGTTGCCGAATATCCGGACCTGAAAACGTGGAGTCAGGACTTGAAAATTGCAATTTTGGGCACTTTGAGAGAACATGAATTGATTTGGCCGGAGGACAAGTTTGAAAAATTGACTGGACAATTTGAACTGAGAGACACGAATAACATTGAACTGCGGACCCCTTGGATAAGGTATTCTAATGCGCCTGTTAAAGAAACACCAGTTAGATTAGTGGTTCTAAGAGAATATTTGTTTTGAGAACTAGTTCGTTTAAATATAAATTTAAAATCGCTATTGCACTTCAGTTATACCGGTTATCAAGTTAAACGTTTTTTTTTCGAGGATTTCCGGAAAATTTCTTGATGAAAGTGAACTCTTTTTTTTTGCACATGAAAATTGCTCTAACGAAGTGAAGGCGTGTCGTGTCTGTCGATAGCTTAGTATAAATTACCATATATATCTGAAGTGGTTCAGCTTTAAAATTGAAAAAGGTAATGCTCGAAGTAGGTGTGCGGCAGACTAGTTATAACGAAGTTTACATGTAACAAAAATGAGAAGTTGCTACGAAATTTCTCAGATACTTTTTTTTCGGTAAAATTTTGCGGCACAAATCATGCGCAATTGATAAACTTTTTACAGCAGAAATTTAAGCAAACCTTTCAGGTGCGACCGTTTCAACTAAATTACTGGGAAATAGTTTCTTTTCATATCATAGAAGTTCTTAATAATTTGAAATCTTTTTTTTGAGTTGCTATATGAAGAGATATTTGGTATTTTTAAGAGCCAATTAAATTCAAACGGTTGCAGTCGATGCCTCTAAATTTCGCTAAATTTTGCTTGGTTCAAAATTATCATTTCTAAAATTGCATCTGTGATCGGAACTTTCTGTTGTAATAGCACAACAATATGCTTTTCTGGTAACCTCCTATGTTTTAGAATGGGCCTCAAAAGTGGGATCGATTCCTCCATCGAACCGGCACTGGAACTGGTGAAAACATGCGGGCGAATGAAGTTCCTCCGACCTGTGTACGTGTCGCTCTATGAAAACGAGAGTTCTCGGCAGAGGGCGATCGACACTTTCCTGAGTATGAAACAGTACATGAGCCCTATTTCAGCTGATTGGGTCGCGATTGACCTGAAATTGAAAAGTGAGCAGGCCTAAAATAAATATGAATTAACAACTGTCTTCAACTGAGAATTGATTTTGGTTTCTGAACTGATTCATCGTGTTATCATTACTTCAAGTAAATAAACATATTTTGTAATTGGAATTTTTTTGCTAAATGCTGTATGATTTTAATGGTGCTGTATTAATCAGATCGTTTTTTTGTACTTCCATTACTCGGAGTCTTGTATAATTTTACCCGCCTGAATTGTTCTGGGCTATTTGCATTAATTTTTACCAAGCTTTGCTAATAAAGTACATGTTTTGGGGGCGAAAAAATGACTTCAACCGAACAATTTAGTAATTTTATTGACAATAAAATCTAATATTGGAAGTTTGTTGAATTTCGGTTGCAAATAAATTACATTCCATCATTGAGCATAATGTTGTTTAAATTGAGTTAAGTGTCGTTTAGCATAAATTTGTACAAACTTGCACAACTAATAATTTTTGAAAATAAGTTTTTCATGGACACTGACTTATGAGGTTCTGTCTACCTTAAAATGTCATCCCCTATCAATCATGAGCATTCTTCTTAGGCGCCCTTTCAAAATTTACTTTTTAGTTGGTTGTAAACTTACCAGCTCTGGTTTGTCATGATTTCAGTTTTTTAATTATTCCATGGGGGAAGTCCTGGGAACAGATGTGTGGATTGCAGGCCCTGAAACGCAAATTTCTCCTGTTTCCAAGCCTTCTAAGCGATAAGTTTGATTTGCAAAAAAAAATCGAGTGAGGACTTGTCGGCTTTGTTGCCGCTCTGTAAGTTTTTTCCGATTCGTACTTCATACCTTAAGGTCTTGGCATGTTGTTTTTTTTTCAAACTGAACGCATGTTGTTGTTTGGTCTTGGCATGTTGTTGTTTTTTCAAAGCATAGCGAAACATGAGCAAATATTGGTAGTTCAATTTCTGTCGACTAATTTGCCAAGGTTTTTTTCGTATTGTGATGCAAGGGTGTGACTGTTGAAAAAACTCTATAAATGGCTAATAATTTTGCCTAAAAGTTTTATGTGCATATTTTAATTATTTAGTTGCGACAGTCTGAAGAAATAAGTAAGAATCAATGGAATTTGTGTTAAGTGAAAAGCTGTAAAAAGTCACTATGATTTTAGTCAAAATATTATGCGCTGGTTGAACAGCAATGTGGGAATCTCCGTAGCGTAAGATGTTATTTGATCATATCTAAACGAACTACCAAACAAATAAATAGCGTGCTCTTTTGCTGAGCAAAAAGCACCAAATTTTGCGAAGACAGTTATTTTTGATTAGCATATCTAAATCAACAGTGCAAAGGGCCTTCATATAAAACTACACTCTACAAAAGAAAAGGCTGAACTGAGGAACCTGAATTCGCTTTGAAACCCCGTGCGTCATAATTTCTCACAATTCTGATTTATGGGAGCAAAAATTATGCGAATAAAGAACTGAAAGTATAGAACATTCAAATTCTGCGTTGTCCAGGACTATTTCGCTGAAGGCAATATGATACGCGTTTAGAAAAGTGAGAGAAAACAGATAAAGGGTAGAGACAGTATTAGCTGAATGGCCGGATCTAACTTGCAAGCGAGCGTTATCAACTTTGAATACAGACTTTTTTTCGGGTGAAAAACTTGTTTAACAAAACCACTTGCGTCAGTTGGTATCTTGGTTGAGAATGAGTTGAAATGTCTGATTTTACGGCATACTTGGTCTTGAGGTAACTAGTACACGACTCTTTTCCAGTTCCCCCCTTTGATTTTTTCTGAAAATTGTTATATGACAGTCTATTTCAAATGATTTTTGATGTTTACACAAGCAATGCTTGTGTTATAGTATGAACTAAATATGTACTTGAAGATATAAATCTTCAAGTCGCTGGAGTTTAAAGCTAACGAAGAATCAAAGCTTAATCTGACTCGGCTTCAGATACCACAATCCAACTTTCTTAACTTTAAATTTAAATCAATTATACAGCAATTTAAGTGAAATAAAAACAACCATAGATACATCATTTAGGAATCATTGCAAAAATAATAAACTATAAATTTAATTAATTTTCTTACATACTAGTCGTTGGAATCAAAAATGTTTTTATTCGGGACAATTTTCGGTTTCAAGCTAAGTTTAAGAGATGAATCCAGAGCGCTAGAAGAAGAACTGTATGAGTAACTACTATACGCGAAGCTGTTTGCAGTCCTGAAGCGACCGACTAAAGAGGAAGAACTTTGAACTGAATTTTGATTGGATGTCGCATCAAGAATTCTTTTTGATCTGTACATGCAAGAATGAGCTCTTGCAACATGATCTTCCATTTCTTTCTCCGCAGAATTGAGTGACTTTTGCCTCGATAGAGTTCCCGTTGTCCCAAATCCGCTGCCGTCATCTGAGTAAAACGATGCAGAAACACCTATAAAATAAATATAGATAATTTAAAAAACATTTTAATAACAAGCTTTTGCTCTCCCAACACGAAAATAAAACTTCCGGCTTTCATTTTCACGCTTGCGATTAGCAACCGTTATAAATCGGAACACATACTTTTTTCGGGTTAAAAACTTGTTTAACAAAATCACTCGATCATATGTGATGCTACTATTTTGCTGATATGCTCAATTTCTCAAAAATTCAAATTTAGCTACTGGCTACTATTAACTACTAAACGCTATATCCAGAATCCTAACCTCGCTATGTTCCATTATAGAATTTCCACATTATTTTTTACCTATGATTTTTCGGCTTCATGGTTCTCGAATTAAGCTCAGTGGGTCTCGTTTCCAAATCATTTATACTACCTTCCGTACACTACATATATATCACTGGAGGATCCTATTTGTGCAGTACATACATTTTACTTTCCTATAAAATTTAGCCAAAAAAATTTTGGCCGATTTTCAGCTTGTTGGACGTCGCCTTTAATTCTGTCGGCTTATTTTCCTAAATTTTTGTCCTCGAATCTCCAAATTTACCAACAATTAGTTAGATATCAATAAAGCAGCTACAAATGCTTTTAAATTGCCATTTCTTGGAAATATACCAAAAGTCCCAACAAACGATCACTCTTAGCTGCGATTTGGGTTCGAAAAAAATTTGCTTCGTAGCATCACACTACTCTTCACAAGTGTTATTAAAGGAAAACTTTTGAATTTAAAAGCTCGGAAAATCAATTTGGTCGACCTAGGAAAAAAAGATAATAAAAATTTTCGAAACGTTTTTGAAAATCCCCCCTCGAGAAAATCCGCCCCTGCTAATACACTAGCTGCACGCTAGTGTAATCAAGAATTTACGGTTGCTATGCAGGTTTTGCGACCGTTACTTTTGAAAAGTAAGTACAAAATAGTTTTTTGTTTCTTTTCTCATATTTGTGCTTGTTATGCGTGTGGCGCGAGATGAACTATTATTCAACAAGAAACATTGGCGATGATTTTGTTTGACAACAGACATCTCAGCAAAATGAAGAGGCAATTAATGTCGACGTTCATTAGCCAGAAAAGCAAAAGAATCTGCGCTTCGCATTAGCCAGTAAAATTATCCAAAAAAAAACTGACTTAGAAAGCCTGGAGAGTTGATTTGAAACAGTAAACATCCTTCAAAATAAAAAAACACAACTCGTGGAATCAAATCTGCGTCCTGTAATTTTACCGTCACCCACAGTTTCGCCAATCACGTTCGTCAAATGAATTGGTTTGAATTTGAACCCCGTTCTCTCACACTCAAAAACGATACGCGAAAATCATGCAATGTGCGCAATCGCAATGGAAAACCTCTTGACGTTTAAAGTTATTATTTTATTAACATTTGCCAGAAAAGAAACGAAAACGAAGAAGGTACCTACCTCTTCCTACATTGGGATTCACACTTTGTCGACTTTCGAAGTTGGGATCCTTCCTGGATTTGCAAATTAAACAAATATTTCTAATTGTAGTTTCCGGCAACCCTGAAACCTCCGTAATCACTTCTTCCCAGGATTCTGACCTGCTCAGACAATCCACGTGGTACCCATGCCCACATTGAAACACTGCCAGACTGCCACTGTTGGCGCCACTAGATGACCTTGAAATGAAATGATATGATAAAAAACTTCGAGCTTCAAAACTTTAGCTTTTTGAAAACAAGACGGGTTTTTGCCGTGTTTTCAGCTTCGATTGTTTCAAACCAAATTACCTTACTATGGCAATGTGTAATATTTCAAAGTAATTTGGTTTGGAAAAAAAATTGAAACCGCAAATACGTCAAAAGAGTTTTGAAGCTCGAACAGTTTTAATTACGTCAGGTTAGATAACTTTTCAACGTTAAATTTAAACAGGCGCGAATACACGCCACAAATAGTGAGCAATTTTGAGGGGACTTTCATCATTAACATGAATTTTAAAACAAGAAAAATTTTTTGAAGCACGTGCGAGGATCCACCTCTGTGATAAGAACATGCAAAAATCTCTGGATGAATCACTCTAACTCACTCCGCAGGATAACTGTTATGGATAATTGTTAAACAAAAGAACTTTCCACACCATCAGATGTTGCATTATTGAATCATTCGACTTACCTCAAGGAGTCTACATTCGTCTGAGCTGATGACGTAACAGTATTACGTAACTTCTTGTAGCATATTGCACAGGACATGGAGATAGGTCTTGTGCCCTTGGTGGCTGATACTTTCAGAGCGAGAAAGTTCGAGAAAATGTCCTGGTCGAGAAGTTGACTGGTGATCGTCAGAAGAGTTGATTCGTATCTGCATGTCTCAAACATCCCTGTGACTAAGTGGCGAACATCATCGTAGGTTCCAGAGCTGAAACCGCACCAAAATTGCAGACGTATTAATGCAAAATGATCGCGTTTTGATTTAAATATATTAGAATGAGTGGGACGAAATCGGAAAAACCGCAAATTTGAAACAAATTGTACCCCCATTTGAGTGAACCTTAACCCACGTGATGCTGATGAAAAATGCTAACGAAAAAAATCACTAAACTCATACGGTTTTAACTATTTTACAGACCATTTTCCAGCTCAATATTTAATAATTTTAACTAACTGGTGTTTCTGGTTAACTAAATAGTTGCAGGATGAGACTCGCAGGAAGACTAGTCGCTAAAATCAACAACTCAACTCAAAGATCAAACCTTCTCTAACTCGGTATTTTTTTGCAATGACGAAGGAGGTGGTTAGTAGATCCGATTTGATTAAACGTAAAGAACCTTATTAAATACTAATAAGATACTGACTCGTAAGCTGTGTCTGCGAATACTTTGGTGAGTATGTTGGGCAGAGAGATGTATCCGATCATGCTGTTCAGAAGGGAGAACAGCAGGTGCTTGAAACTGTCCGCCCACTCACTCTCCTTACACTTCACAGGCGTCACCTAAAATATCCAACTTCACTACTAAAAAATATAAAAATTGATTTGCGAGAAAGTAACCACTAAGACAGTTAGAAATATTTGTTGTGATAAAACTGGCATTAGAAAAGAAAAAAATCATAAGGTTCGTGATTCTATGCTTTCTTTTTGAGGGAGCTGCTGCTGCACTAAGAAAATGAACTTTCTGCTCAAGTTGCATTTTTTGTGCAATTTGTCGCCTTACGCTTCGATACATCGCCTAATCAGGCAAGCGAGGTAGACTTTCACTCAACTAATTACAATGATGAAACCATTTTTTTAAGCTTGACTTACCACCGTATCTAGTAAAGAGAACCATGAGTCCTGTACATGTTTCTCCTCCACATGGTAAGTGGCTATCATCTCTCGTAGCAATTTGGCGCATTTCTCCACCATGTGTTTCACTTTCTCGAATGTCAATGGCTCAGAAGTGGACTGAAACCCGTCTCCGTTACCTCCCAAGTCACTTTCCGAATCTGCCATGAAAGTACAAAAATTAGTTCACGCAAGATTCAGCTTGAAAATCAATGTTATGGTTAGGCTCAGATTGGATAAGGTTCTTATTTCTGCTACCAAAGCTACTGACTAATCAGTGTATATCGACTAAGTACGCTGACTTAATTTTTTTTCTTCAAAAACAATGCAAAAGAAACTTTGTCAATATTCATAATTGTCGAAATAGATCTGGGTGGTGCTTACCGTATTTGAGGAATGAGGATATGAGTTTATCTACGTAGTACACAAATGTCTTCATTGCCTGAAGATGGTTGCCTGCTCGCACGTGCAAGTAGGACACCAAGTGACCCAGGTTATACCTAAACAAAGTTCTTCAAATGCAAGATACCAAATTGAATCAGCAGACGCTCGGCAGGTGACAATTCAAAATCTCGATGCTTACATGTCAAGCTCACATAATGTTCCGACCATATTCATGAAAACTACAAATAAAAGTTCTTCAAATTATTAATATCTTCAAATTAGTGTCGTTTTTTATGCGTGGTGTGATGAAAAAACCATACACACGCGTTGAAAGCTAATAAATTAGGTATAGCCGACAACAGTTGTCTTCAAAAAAGAATAACAAAATAACAAATACCAAAGCGAATATATTTTTAAGAGACAGTTTTCGTGCCAGGGAAGTGCCAAATATAGCTTTCAAAACAAGCTTCCGTTTGGGAAAAAACAAGTTTTTAGCCGAAATGACCAATTTATCACCACTTTATTTGGTCGAAATTACACGAAACACCAAAAATTTTAAACCGGTTTTTCTCAACACTGAGTTTTTTTTGAAAAATTTCATAAATTGTTCGGATCACGACTGAAAGGGCTTTGTTATGATATATCACTCAACCCTGTCCGATGTTTCTTTAATGCACCTGATTTTGCGTCGGAAAGAAAAAAATTAAAACACATCCGACTACAAAGTTCCTTCCAAACTTCAATGGTCGGAACAAAAATAGGATAATAATCACACAGAGGCGAACTTGCACTTCTTATACACAAGCAAAATTATGACCGATAACGCAACTGGGGAAAACTGAATGAGTAAAACTTTGAGGCTACAAAATTTCTTAAGTGACGCACGCCAATTAAGAGTCTACATAACTGCTAAGTGACACAGGCCAATTATGACGCATTAGCAGTGAATTAAAAAAAAAGAAATTTACCAAGTAACATGCCTCAATTTATAGAGCGGACGCATTTTAACTACTATACGAAAAAGTTCATTAAAAACATCCGACCCTGCCCAGGTTCGAACCCTCTTATTTTGTTGCTGGTCTCCTTCCCTACCTCTACGCTACAAATCCATGATACCTCGAAGCTTAAGTGCTAATTGTAATACAATAGTCTGTGTTAATATCCTTAGCATTGGTTGTACTTAATAGCCGGATCAAAATGAACACTTTCAAAATGAACTCATTTTGTCGCAGCAATTGCATCGCAACAATATTTGCTACTTAGGTTGGTAAAAAAAGAGAGTTTACACTATAACACAAGCTCTGATTATGTAAACATGGTATTAATGTTCCGACCAATTAAACTTGGAGGAACTTTGGATTCGCGTGTTTTATACTTCTGTTATGACCATTTGAAAAATTGGGAGGAACTTTGTATTCGGGTGTGTAGTCGTTTTTTTCCCCACGAAAAATCAGCTGCCACAAATAATCATCGGAGAGAGATGAGTGATATACCATTTAAAGCCCTTACAGTCGTGATTTGAATGACATTAAAAATTTCAAGAAAATTTCCCAGTGTCGAGAAAAACCGGTTTGAAATTTTTGATTTATCGTCTTAATTCGAGCAAAAAAAGCGAGCGAGCAGACTTACATTTTTTTTTTCGTTTTTCTAGTCTTCTTTCTACAGAAATTGTTTTTTCAATTTGCTTACTTTGTAACTCGAGTTTGATAAGTCATAACAAGCGACCAGCCTAGTAAAAAAAATTATAGCCCTCTCACTGTGACTTTTGTGGAAGGGGGCTATGTTTTGCTATAGAAGGGGTTTTCGTAAATGGAGATTGAAATTGGTCTTCCTTCTAGAGAACGAATATGAATCAAACCTCGAAAAGCCAAACCTCGAGGGGTCAAATTTGAGCGTGATCAAATTTTAAGACTTTTTGCGTAAAAAACGCGAGCTGAAAAATTGTTTCGTATCTTCAATTCTCACCTTTTCTAACTCATCAATAATAATTCTTTCATTTGAGATGATTTATTGATGAGTGAAAGAACCAATCAACGAGCTGTTCGGCTTATTAGAGAGTGTCCCTATTGTGTCCCTGGTTATGAATTACATGCAAGGAGCACAAATCATGAGGTTCTCGACCCAATGACCTTTCAATTGAGATACTTTAAAAGCCTTCTTCCACAATCCGAATAGCATTAGAACGTTTAGACCTGCTACTCACCCCTGGCAAATGTGCATGGCGTCCTCTATGCTCTTGGAGGAGAGAGTGAGAGCCGGACTCTGTCTGATGAATGTCTCCAGGGACTCCACCTGCAGCACAGCTGCTAACTTCATGTACTGCTGCACCACTCCCCGCACCCACTCACTCCCACTGGAAGAGGACGGAAGAGCATCACTGCTGTCAGAGTTATTCAGGCCTAAATTTCAATTACATCAAGTTCGATCACAACTTTTCTGACATGCCTTTGTACTGGATCCTTTGAAATACTGAAATCATACTGAAATTGCAGATTGTTTGTGTAAATCGGTAATTAAGGAAATAACACTGAGATCGGCGTATAATTAGCTTTACTCTTTTCAGAGAATTCTATTTGATTGTTCCGACCATTGAAAACTGGGAGGAACTTTGAATCCGGAGGTGTTTTAGTTTTGTTTTCTTTTTTTTTTCCACGCAAAATCAGGTACCACAAATAATAATCGGACTTGGTTGATTGATATGTCATATTAAAGCTCTTCCAGTCGTGATTCGAACGGCATTAAATTTTTTCCCCCATAATTGAGAAAAAGAAACGGATTGAAGTTTTTGAGTTTTAATCAGCTTGCTCAAAATTAGACTATAAGTATTGATTTAACTAGTGATAAACTTAGTTCTACTACGGAAAAACTAATTTAGAAGTATCATGTAACGCTAAGAACTTCTGAAACTTTTTTCATTTATGTAATTTTGGAAGACAATTGTAGTCGTTTACGCCTAATTCCATAAATTTATACGCGTTTGTATAGTTCTATCATCACAAGACGTACGAGAAAAGACACCAACTTAAAGGAAAAAAAATATAAAACCCTTGTTGATATTTTGCAACCAAACGTTCATGCTCTGCCTAGGGTCGGTACATATGCATATATTCTACGGAGACTATTATGAAGCAGATGAATCCACTTCTTACCTTCAGCAGATTGCTGCTGTTCGATGGAATGTATGGATATTTTATCCCTTGAGATCAGTTCCACCACTCCAGACAGGAACTGGAACACCACTTGCGCCTCGTGATCAGCAGACAATTGGCGAGTCACTCTCTCAACCGGAAGCTTCAACTCTAAAAACACAACAGCATGATATTAAACTTGTTCATTTAAAACTGTTTACTTTCACCGGAAGAAACCAAAATTGAACCTATTCGATTACTGTTTTGACCACTGAAAGGGGAGAGGAACTTTGCCTTCGGATGTGTTTCAATTTTCTAGGTAAAGCAAATAAGTCAGGTACCGCAAATAATCCTCGGAATGGAACGGAATATCACATTAAAGGCCTTACAGTCGCAACTCGAAAGATATTAAAAATTTTCTCAGTTTGGAGAAAAACGGGTTGAATTTATTGATTTTTAATCAATTTCGAGCGAATAAAGCGAGCGAGCAGTCTTGTAATACGAGGATAAGCTTTTATTGAAACCGTGAAAATTCTTTTTTAATTCAGTTAGCACCTTCTAGTTTTTATTAGCGCCTTCTTGTGAACAAAAATTTGAAACAATTAAAAAAACTGACTTGCACAAAACTTGAAACTTTTGGGTTCGTTTTTAGATTTTACATTTTATTTAAAAACTGTAGTCAAACATGCCTACTTTACCATAGCTATCGAGTATTTAAGCATTCGTTCAGAGCCTCTCATCACACCACGGACAAAAACACAATTTTAAAAATAAGAAAGAGTTTTTTTTAGTTTATTATTATTCAGTAAGGCAACCAGATCTACTTAACAATTGCCCCCCTTTGGTATCTACTTAAGAATTGTCAACCCTATTAATAAAAGCAGTTAATTAGCACTGAGCTTTCTATTGAGAATTGGAATTTTGCTGCATTCTGATTGGTCAAAAATGCGTTATTTTAATCTACTTAACAATTGCCCCCCCCCCCTTTCTTAAGGGGGGAGGGGGCAATTGTCAAGTAGATCCCGGCAACCGGCTATCCTTGTTTGCATTGCACTATTTTCAAATTAAAAAGTAATGAAGATGCAATCACTAATAAAAGCCATCACTTTCAGCTATCATTTTGCAACTATCTGAACACGGAGGACGGTTCGTGGGAAAGTTTTTGAGAAAACGCCTTTGTATTCATTCCAGTTCATTGCCTATGTTGCAATTGACTGAACACATTCAAAGGCACACAGTAAGCGCCTAATGCCAGTTTCAGGACTCAATTTAAAAAAAAAATTAGGATGATTCTGGGTCTCAGTTTTCAAAAAAAAAATAGAAAGATTCTCTTTAAGTAACGAATGATTCGTTAGCTGAGCATCTTACCAACTAATAGGAGGTTGGCAGATTTAGCTGGGTCAATCTGTATGAGCAGCGATATGTTTTGATTAATCTCACTGATCAACAGCTGTTTCTGCTCATCAGTCACGTGATCCAACTGGTACAACACGCTTCTGATGAAGCGAAAAATCATTCTACTCCTCTCGCTCATCTGACAAAAACATCTCAGCATCTTGTAGTACTCGCCTCTTTTCTCGTACATGAACTCCAACACCGAGTAAAAATTAGCCGTCAGTAATTTCTCTTCCAAATTTTGATCATCTATTGATAGCACACCATTTATAAGCAACTCAGTAACGACCCTTTCTCTCTCAATTTTAGTCGATTTCAGCTCTTGTTTAGTTGAAGTTAGGTAATTCACAATTTGCGAGAACACTTCGGGTTCCAAATTCAGACTAGATTTCATCAACTCACGAGCTAGAAACACGTAAATGCTTCCCAATTGTAAAGACGTGAACTCCTTTTCATTCAGATCAACTAACAGCATTATCATATCTATGATTCTCTGCCTTACACGTTGACCTTCAGTTGTGGTAAACTCACTTTCTCCGAAGGCTATAGACAAAACGTTCAAAAACTCCCTCGTATCTGAGAGCAAAAGCAGCTTCGAGTTAGGAAACCTTTCGACTGGTGTTGCGTTTGGCTGATCGAATAGTAAAAATTTCCATGACTGAATTTTTGCATTTCTGCAAAGCGGTTCTGGAATGCTTCCGTGCATGTAATCTCGGCCTGTCATGCAGCATGACAAGTACACTAGTATTGTATTAACTAATTCTCTATTATCGCCATCTTTCGATCTCAAAAACTCCGTTAACTCTTCGAGGGGCATTGAGTAGTTTTTAATTGCTCGGTTGTACAGGTAAATTATTGCATCGAAAAGTTTATTTTGCCAGGAAAGTTTAACAACTTGGTCGATATCTATCGTTGATATATCGAGCTTCAAAATTATATCCTGAATCGAGCTTATAGTTTCCATGTCTATATTTAGGTTTATCAGATCTTTCAAAATTGTCGGCGAGACTTTCGAAATGCGATCTGAGAGAATGCAAGATTGCATTGAGGAGAGAAACACAGATCGGGCAGTTATATCTGCTTCGAAAATATTGTACACTTCGTTGGTGAACTCGAAAATCTTGAACAAACAGCACGTTTCAATTATTAATGGAATCGTATCTGAGTAATAGGCCTCTAAAGCGTCGACTGAGCCTTGTTGTGGAGCTGAAGCGACGGCACTCGACGCGATTTCATTCAACAAACTGCGACTATTCTGTAGGAGAAAAGACTTTTGTGGTCCTAGACTCCCGACGACCGCTTTACAAGTTCCTTGAAAAACCTCTCTTGAAAGCATGAGAGCTTCGGTGTACAGTTTTGACTTCTTCAAGGAGTTTATTCTTTCAAACCAAGTTCGAATCACAAAAACGTGCACCGACTGCTGGCCCAAAATCAGAAGCTGCCTTGCGGTCATTGTGAGAGAGTAATAACATGCAAAAGCACTTGCAGCAACTAAGGATGGCTTATTTTTATGTTCATTGGCTAATCCTTTGAAAGCGGATGTTGCGTACACGATCTGAACCGCCTGCAGATCCAATGTTTCCAGAATTTCCTCACTTTGAATATCAATCAGGTGTAAATTTTCTTTCTGATCGGAAACTGCAATTGTTTTGTTATTAAACCAGATGAGGTTAGTCAAACTATAGCCTAAGCTTAGGGTCTTCAGCACCCTTACTCCCGTAGCACCAGTAGTGGAGGTTTCCAGTAAAGCGAACACTATTTGGGAATCGCGCCCAAATAAAGCGACCGGGTCAAACGAAACACTGGACTGATTAACTTGTAATTTAATAAACTGCCATGAAATAACAGGTAACGTTGAATGATGTCCCTCGAGAACATAAGAGAACACTTTCGCCAGTTTCGGCCTTAAAACTATGATAATAAATTTTCTTAAAGTTGCAAGTGCGATAACAAACGGATTATAGATGTTCAGAGGATGGTCGGAGACATTGTTCGAAATGATTAAAGGTTCCAAACATACGACTTCAGAGCCCGAGAAGACTTCGTGGAAGTCACAAACTCGAAGACCAAGGGGCCTCCTGAAATTCATCAACAAAACAGCCCCTTGAGCATTGCACATCAAAGCTTTCGTTGGATCATCTGTGAATTTAATATGCAGCACTGGTGCGTTTGTCATGTAACTGAAAGTTCGCAACACCTTCCCTGTATCTGTATCCCACATATTAATGGTTCCACGTTCATGTCCTGCAAGGATCCGGGAGGCATCGACATTAAAACTCAAAGCAGAGATACCCCCAGAATCTTCAGGGGGTTGTAAAAAGAAACGAAGAAGCTGTTTCCGGTCGAACAAAAGGAGGTAACCGAAAGTAGTCCCAATTGCTATTATACTATTGGTTGCAATTGCCGATGGAAACCCAGCATTTCTTTTATGCGCCGATACAATATTGGCAGAAACTCCTTTGAGTTTTATGCGTTTTACAATCGAAAACTGTGAAGCATCACTTCGGAGAGACGTTGATTGCAGGGAATCGTACGAGCCAAAGGATGCCAGGGAACCAAACTTTTTATGGTTGAGGCCTAGTTTAGAATTCGAAGGACTTGCGGTCGGCGAAAAATCAAAATTCTCCGCCAAGACATCGTCAAGGGTCGGAAATTCAGATTTGAACTCTGGAATGTTGAATTGAGATTCATCAAAGTTGTCTAGCTCGTCGTCCTTCAAAGGATCCGCGAGTAACTCAAGAGAAGCAACACTGATAAGATCGTCATTCTGCAGCTTTTGCAGCGCATTCATTCGATCTTTAAAAATGAACTTGTAGAACTCGTCCAATTTAATATTTAGAATAGTACTTCGCCAATTTGCTTGCCCAAAAAAATCACTTATGCATAAGCTCTAAAACTATTTCAGCTCGGGCGAATTAGTTAAGATAAGAGTTTGTTGGATTTCTTTTGCAATGCTTATTCAAAAATCAATATTTTGGTTAATCATAATAGAATCTCCTTTCATCGCTTTTTTATCTGAGAAAAATTAAAGGAAAAAAATCAATGCAACTTTGTTGGAATTCAGAAGAATCAATTAAAAGTTTAGCAATTCTGGTTGAAAACAATTACCTAAACCATTAGAAAAAAAACTGCCTATCATCAAACAACTTTATAGCTTTCTGTTAACTAAGAGATAGAACTAATACGCGAAAAAAAATGAAATTTTGTTCAAAAAGCCTAATTCAAAAATTTCCAAAGAAACTTCACAAAAAATCTTGGAATCAACTGCAAGCCGATCAGGAGCACTTGTGCATAAGGGTTACATTCTTTCCTTCCCTATAACTCAGAGCAAAATTAAAGAACAAATTATTTGACGCTTATACACAAACGTAGATGGAAAAGTAAATTGAAAAATGGATAATGTGGGGAAAAAACTCCATATTCAAATATTTTAAAAGTATATAAAACATACATTTAGAGGCCAAAAAAAATACCATAGCTAAGACTGTAGATGACTGATTTCAGTCATCCCATGAACAAAGTGTAGTACTTTCTTGCAAAACCCTTGCTTATCACAAGAGTTATAAAAATTGGAACGTTTTTACGACAGGAAACCCAGAAGAATTGGAAGAGCTAATTTTGTATATATACGTTTTTTGGAATATGATGCCAACCAGTTTTCGCCATTTCGCCAAAATTCATAAAAAAGGTCCGAATTTTCTAGAAAAAACACAAACATTTTTTTTCAGGATCGTTTGCAAAAGAAACTATCCCAACAACTAACAATCTTATCCCAACAACTTATGATCTTAGAGAAAACAACACATCGTAGAAAATTTTAACAAAAAAACATCTAATTTTATTCTGCACCTCCATCATTATTTCCCTCAACTTCATCATCAACAGAGGAAACTGATTCCGATTCTATTTCAAATGCTTCCAAACTAGGTAGAGGCAGCCTGTCCCCAAGATTAATTTTCTTGCACATTAAATAGAAAAAACTCGGATATTTCCCTTTGCTCACGATAGACTGACTGGCTGTCCCATCTGAGCTACATAGCCTCAACGTCACGTGACCTGTACCAATTCTCGGAGGTTGAACAACTCGGGGCCAACGCATCTCAGCGTCATCCTCTTTCTGCGAAACAAGATCATCGGACGGTTTTCTTCTAAAAACAAGGTACGTGAACTGTTCTGAACTTGCATTAGGTTTTGTATGGTTCCGAACCGGAAAAGGCAAATAGGTCACTGAAGTTCGACATATCAAAGATTTACGTTGCTGCTTCAGATTTGTCAGTAGGAGAGGGCACGGTTTCAGATGTGGGCAAGGAGCGAAAATTTCAAACTGATCTGCGAAGTTGGATGCAACGTATTCTCTCACTTCCTCCATTAAGTGATGAGACCTCAGAGTTCCATTTTCGACAAACACAATGTAACTCTTTGTGCATTTAAGCATATGTTTAATAGCTGCTAATCGACTTCCAGGACCATTTAACTCCGATAGAGTGTAACCACAGAATACCAGATCAAAATTCGGTCTTACGTCTGCTGGTAGATGCTGTTTGAAGTAAATTCCATTAGCAATAGGGTTGAAATCCACGTCGTCACCACTCAGAATCGATGAAGCCACGTTATTGAACTCGTTTGATACGTCATTCAAATAGAAAAACTTGGTTTCTTGAGGCCACATGGCTAACAGGGACCAAACTAAAGACCCACAGCCTGAGCCAAAATCTAGCACAGCTTCTGGGCTAAAACTAGGATCCCTTCGAGCGATCTCACTGAGGATTCGGATGGCAACTGCGTAATTTGGTGCCGCTCGGCAAAGAGTATACGCCAGACACGCATTGTGTGAGTCATAGCTGATTGACTTCCAGAAGCCTGACATCTGCTTCAACTCAATTCTTCTCCTTTCACCTTCTGTTTCGATCTCCTCGGCGTACATTTGTTGTTGTCCAGGCGTTAAATCGGCGTCCAGTGCCTCTAATCTGGCCATCATTTTAGCTTTCCACTGATTTTTGTTGAACTTAGTTTGACTAGGATTAAGATAAGGAGCTGTGCGGGATTTCAGGTAGGCATCCAACGTAGCAGCATCTCTTTTTATTACTTTAAACAATCCTTTCTGTGCATACAGCAAATCATTTACGGCGTCTACGATGACTGGTGGCAAGGCAACAGCGGGTACTTTCAAATTTCCTAAATGATTTCCACGGCCGAAATTAACAATTGATTGGATATCTTCTTGTGTGAACTTTGCGGACAAAGAAGGCTCATACCGCGAAATATCGTTTAGCTTAACGTCTTCATTCGTGGGACCGGAGCACAGACGTAACAGTTTTATATGAGTGCAGAGCCGACATCTTATAACTGATCTTGTTTTCATGAAAGCAAGATCCATAACTATTTAGCAAGCTTATTAGTTCATCGCCTACTAAAAAAACTGCTAAATATTAAAAAAATATATAAGAAAATAAAACAAATATAAACTCAAAATGTTATTGTTGATGTGGATTTACTGCCGTACATGTTGGTAAAACGTTATTTTCAAAAGTTCTGTAAATATCAAACATAAAACAAAGCTAGCCGGTTGTTGAGCACAGAATGTCCGGACCACAAGTTCAGAAGAAGAAAAACTTCTCCGTTGATGATACATTTAGACGAACTCGTAGAAAATTAGTGAATTACGCATAAATTATTTCAATGGTCTTCGAATAAAGAAATAAAATGTGATAAACTTATCAAATAGTTCCAGATAACATGATCGATTCGAGGAGTGCTAATTGACACTCCCTTCATCTAATCAACCGCTATCGTCCGATTTGCTGTACCGTCATTCGTTCGCGTGTTGTGCGACCACATCGAGGATCGAATCACATATTGCGTGTATGTGCGAACAACGTGGAAGGAAAGCGACCATCAATCTGTACGACCAATTTCTGTAACAGTCGCCTACTTAAGTCACATATGAGGTTTAAGAAAAAAAGGCCCTATAACCATTGGCTCAAGAGTCAGGGACACTATCTCTTGTGTTTTTCTACCTCGAACGGTCGGAGCCAATTCGGTTCACTTGCGACATGAGACTACAAACAGCGTTACAGCTTAAATACTACTACCAAAATACCCCCCCCCACTCTAGAAATAAGAACGCCCCCATGCTTAGGTCTCCAAAAATACCTAAAACACACGAACGCCTTTAAAAACAGGGTCGGAACCTACGTATACAGTTTCTTTTTACTAGACAGTGGACCTTTGATCCATTTCAGATGACTGGAATAGCCTTTCGCTTTGGCCTGAAGAATATCAAGCTTCAGCCTTGGCTGCCGTGTAAATGCAGAGGACTATGTTTCGCCAGCGGGCTCGACAGGATGCAATGTCTCTAAGTTTGAGTAGGTCGTGAAAGTTTGTTAGTTTATTGATTTTGCGTGTCTTCTGGCAGCCTTAGTATATGTCCAAACAGTCGCCACCTCCTTTCCAATCTGGAGTGACAACAGTTCAGTCTCACACCTGGCATACACAGAGACGTTCGGTAATTGGTCTGGGAATTTAGTGTTTAGGACTCTTCTTAGTTGCTGTCGATGAAAGCCGTTTAGCTGATTTTGCCTGGTCTTGGTTAGGCCCCATGTCTCGCTGTTATAGAGAAGTATTGACTTGACTAGCGAATTGAATATTTGCAATCGTCTCGTCAGCCTGATTTTATTTGATTGTCTCCAGAGATGTTGTAGTTTCGCTAAAGCTGCAGTTGCGAGATTCTTTCTCTGAACGATGTCTTCTTCGTCACCTAGTAGTGATCCTAATTTCTTGACTCTTCTCCAGTGTTCTTCATTTCTTGGCCCGCGTTTGACACATGTGAGTTCTGTTTTGTCAGGATTCATTATCAGGTTGTGATCCGCTAGTATGCTCCCAATTTCTGAGGTTATTTTAGATTGTTGTTCTTGACTCGTTGTTATAAAATCGAAATCGTCAGCATATTCCAAACTTTTTAAATAGAGTCTTTTTCATATTAAATGTCTGGTGCTACGACGAGGTCAAGATTGACCTCTAAAAGTCAAGAGTGTTGCACCATGTGTTCGAAGTCAGTGGGGAGGAACGAAAAGTGGACGGTAGCTTGTGTATGGGATACTCTCATGATATATTCAAATTTCTGGAGAGGACCGCAAATGTAAAGTTTCTGTGCAATGGGTGCCTAAGTGCTGATATTCGTCCAAAATCTACTGTGGATGTGGGCGAGCTGTCAAAAGGCATTGAGGACATCAAAGAGACACTGGAGATCATAAAATCTCGGCCTCCGTGAAATCCTTCTCGTCCCCAACTGGAAGCTAAGTATTCTAGTGTCGTTAAATCTAGTTCCGATATATCTCAAGAATTGCGATTTAGTGGTATGCCGGAAATAAGCATGGATATTCACGGCAAAATTGATAAATCGAATATTTTTGAGCACGATGAAAAAATGATATGCGATACAATGAAATTTCTTGGTGCAAATGCAGAGGAAATTTCCTCTTTCCGCAGATTCGGAAAATTTAACGCAACTAATAAAAGACCCAGAAAAATTTTGGTGAAGTTTCGAAATGTTATTACGACAGATAGATTATTTGCGCGTGCAACCATGTTGAAAAATTACGAACCAAACATCAAGAAAAACAAATATTCATTTTTTCTATCAAAATCCTTAAATAAAGGGGACCAAGAAAGGGAACGAAACTTGTAAAAGAAAAGACGCGAATTACTCGAAAGCGGAACCGAAGCAAAGGATATAAAAATTAGAAATAACATATTATACCTGAAAAACCAAGCAGTAAATTGCACTAAATGACTACCAAACAAAACCGGAGAATTAAGAGAATTATGTTACAATGTGAGAAGTTTATTCAAACGAGAAAGAAGACAAACTTTTTCGAACAGTATGATTTTAAAGAACTTTGATATTATTAGCCTGTCTGAAAAATGGCTTACAAATGAAATCCGCGAATCCGAGACTTTTCTTGGAAATTTTAACTGTTTTCTATCAAACAGAAGATCTTCGCTGCAATCAACATCTCACGGTGGAACATTATTTGGCGTAAAGTTCGGCTTAATGTCAGAACCTGCAAATTTTAGTTATAATACCAACGGAGCGGTAGTAGCATGCTACCTCAAGCTAGATAAACGGAAATTGCTTGTTGTCTCTTGTTATCTACCGCCTGCAAATAGCAAATATGCTCTGAAACCAAGTGAAATAAATAACATGTTTAAAGACATAAATAAATTGCGGAAGAACTGAGATTTGTTTATTTATGGTGACTTCAATTACCCCTCAGAAAATTGGTGCAACATCTCATCAATTAAAGAAACCAAAATATCATTTTTGGAAGAAATAGAAAATCTTGAAGTTCATCAAAATGTTAAGTTTAATACTGCCTCAACTGGTACTCTCGTTTTGATCTTCACCAGCAATAAAATCCATGTAACAGATGTTCATACCTTAGACAGTAACCATAAATTGGGAAAACTTTCTAACCTTTATCCGGTCGAGATCTCTTTCAACGTAGAGTTATCGGATCTTAAACGTCGCAAATTTATTAAAGAATCCATATTTAGTTATTGCAACGGTGATTACGGTTTATTCACTGAGCAAATACTAGAAAACCTTTTTGACTCTTACTGTTGGTTAAATGTAAATGTGATAATAAATCATTGGTATAACTGGTTATCCTCGCTTATTAAAAAGTGTATTCCAAAGCACACTAAACATAGATCATCCTTGCCGCCATGGATAAGTCAATCGACTTCGAATTTCATTAAACGTTTACATACAGCTCGAAAGAAAGATACCTAGTCTCAACCAAAAGTTTTGCACTAAATTGAACAGACAGAAACGAACGCCGAAATGGACAAAGCCGATTATGAACAGTCTCTTGAATCAGAGCGATCAACAAGAAAACTATTTAAATACTTTAAAGCTTTTCATAAGTCAAGCTCACCAAGTTTACTTAAGTACAAAAATGAGACCGCCGATACCGATCCATTAAAGGCAGAACTATTTTCGAATTTTTTCGTTTTTGTGTACATTGAATCGCGTACGTTTTCAGAACCACCCGAACCTAATTCCAATACAGTCCTTGATACAATTAGTTTTACTGAGCTCGAGATACGTGAAATATGACAATCGTTGAACACGAATAAAAATAAAGGCCCCGACGATTTACCGCCTGTGCTGTTCATTAAAACACAAGAATCTCTATCTCATTCTATCTATCAAAAATTTTTTAAAATTATTCAAACTAGGCGTTTTCCAGACTACTGGAAAGCAGCTAAAATCAGCCCAATTCATAAAAAGACAATGAAAGTGACATTGAAAAATATAGACCCGTCTCCCTCCTTTGTATAATTTCAAAAATACTAGAGCATATAATATTTAAGAGATTATACGAACATCTATCATAGTTTCTATGAAACATCTATGGTTCATAGTTCACAACATGGGTTTCGGAAGAATAAATCCACGGTCATACAGCTATTAACTTTCATACAGATAGCCTACAAAAGTCGACAAAAGCGAGTGATATGGAGATCATTTTCACGGACTTTAGTAAAGCGTTCGACCGGGTTGACCACGGCATCCTCTTGATGAAGCTTTTCAAAAACGGAGTAGGAAGAAATTTGATCAAATTAATGAAATCTTATCTATCAAACAGGTCCCAATCTGTCAAAGTGAATAACGAAATCTCAGATCCAAAGCCCGTAACAAGCGGAGTGCACCAAGGCATCCTGGGGCCATTGTTTTTCCTAATTTGTATCAATGACTTGCCTTCTCTTTGCCAAAATGTCACACCTTTACTTTTCGCCGATGATGCAAAATACATAAGCCTAGGATTAGCTAAAGAAGAAATTCAAAATGAACTTAATGTGATATACAACTGCACAGTTCAAAATAATATGCCATTCAATGTTGATAAATGCACCCACGTGAGTTTTACTAAAAGTTCAAACAATACGCAACAATACGGAAATTCGATTAGTGGACACTCAGAAAGATCTAGGGGTTAAAGTTTCAAATGACATGAGCTGAAATCTACACATTGACAAAGCAGGCTTAAAAGCAAATAAAACTTTTTTCTCGATCAAAGGAAACATATCGAATTTAAACAATGAAGCGAAACTGAATTTGTTCAAGTCCATGATAATCCCCGTGATTCCTTACGGAAGTCCGTGTTTTGGTTTAAATAAGTACGTGATGTCCGAATTAGAGACGATTCAGCGAAGAGCAGTAAAATGGATTTGCGTTAATAGGTTCTCAGACAAAGAAAATTTGAAAGTATTAGGGATTCTTCCTTTGGCAATGTATGTTCAGCTAAACAACTTGCTGTTGCTTTTAAAGTTGATTTTGGGACGTTATGAGGCATGTAGTCTAGATATACCATATTACCCAGAGTTCTCACGCGCAAATTTGTTTCAGGTGAGACGTCCAAGGAAAGCCAAATGCGAACAGAACTTCATGCACCAAACCTGTCGACTTGCGTTAAAAATCGATTTAAGAGAAGAGATTGTCTTGAAACAACGACTTCTAAAAATCTTCTGGTCGAAATTCGAGCAATACAATTAGAGCGACAAGTGCATTTGGATTTTAGCGTGCAATTATACGGCGAACAATTGCAGAAATAGAACTGTTTTATCAAACGAGAAACTGACAGGGTCCAAACCCCTTGTGTGAACCACAGAATTCATATTACTACTACTACTACTACTACTACTACTACTACTACTACTACTACTACTACTACTACTACTACTACTACTACTACTACGATTCTGCTTCAATTGGTGATGGCAATGAGTAGTCATGTTCGCTTCGCATGAAAAGCTTCTCTCGGGCGTCACTGAGTGCAGATTCCAAAAATAATGTGAAATTTTTTCCGCTTATTCCATCGCCTTGTGGTGATCCAACATTTGATTCGAGGTTTTTCTGGTTTGTATGATCTAATATTTTGACTTCCAGTGTTGTTCCCGTCATCAGAGCTCTTGTCATCCGCCTCTGGTCTTCATTTGCAATGTTGCTGTAGATGTCCATCAATCGCTGTCGTTGAATGGTATCAAAGGCGGCCGTCATATCTATACCGGTTATAAAGACCTCTATCTGGTATTTCATTGACTTCGCTATGAGCCATTTATTGTCCAAACTATGTTCGTCGTTGACCGTCCGCTTCTGTATGCGCTTTGTGCCGGTGTCAAGAAGGATTCTCTTCTTGCTTTTATCCGTTTGATTGTGATTATAGATGGCATTTTTCTTCTGGTTGGCAGTAACGTGACTGGTCGAAGGTGTTTGAGAACTTCTTTTGGTTTGCCTGATTTTTGACGGCGCACAATGATCCCTTTTCCAATTTTTATGTCTTTGTGTTCTTCAAAAATTTCGTTTGCCACTCTACAGATTTGTCCTTGCAATTTTTTACTTCCTTTTTTCGAGATATTCCGTTCTTATTCCGTCAAAGCCGGGCAATTTTCTGTTGCTCATTGATTTTAGGCTCGTCTTTACTTCTGTTAGGGTGATTGGTTTGTCATAGTACTCAAAAACTATGGGTAATCTGTTCGTCAACTTTGTTTTGGTACTCCTTTCTTGTTTCTTTCTCGTTTACCAGACGTTGAACGTTGTATCTCTCTGGCGTTTCTTTCAATTTTCTTCGAGGGATGGATCAACCTAAGACTCTCCCTAACTCAAAATAATAATGTAAAGCACACTCAAGAAATTTAAATTCGGTACTTACATACCAACACGACTTCTATAATCGAGTAACTAAACTAATAAGCAACTCTAGAATTACTCCAGTAATCAAGTTTAACTCAAGAAGTTTGAAGTGAATAAGATTTAACTCAAGACACAAGTTTTCTGTTTTGACCATTGGTCAGCTTCAGCTGTCCACCTTTCCACCGAAGGTTCACTCTGGTCCACTCAATCTTCTTTATCTCTTCTTGTCACGACTTGTTCTTTCTCTTGGAATGAGACAGCTCTAGTCTCGTTCGATTTATACGGCGAAATTTCGAATAGCAATTTCACACTCCTATTTTTTGCACTACTTGTAACAGTCACCTACTTAAGTCACATATGAGGTTAACGAAAAATAGGCCCTATATCCATTGACTCAAGAGTCAGGACACTCTCTCTTGTGTTTTTCTACCTCGAACGGTCGGAGCCAATTCGGTTCACTTGCGACATGAGACTAAAACCCTCGTTACAGCTTAAAGGCCACTATCAAAATGCCCCCACTCTACAAAATAAGAACATCCCCATACTTAGGTCACCAAATACCTAAAACACGCAAACGCCGTTAAAAACAGGTCGGAACAATCCGTATTGTTACTTTTATTTAGACAGTGGAACTTTGATCAACCTAAAACTCTCCTGACCTCAACATATGTAACATTAGCCCAGAAATACATGTCGATGAAAAATAAAGCTAAGCTATAAAACGACTGGCTAGCGTCTAAATAAAGCTCTACTTGCTTTTCACCGTCTCTGCTCCTCAACTCCTAGCTTCTCTTTATCTGAAATTGAATCGGGATGTTAATTAAATTCAATTCAGGGCATGACCAGGAAGCCAAAAGTTACTATATAACAGTTTGAGTCTTGGGCCCGAGACCCCTCCGAAATTACTCGGTAACAATAGTATCGGCACAATTGTTACAACTGGGAGCGGTTTCTGACAATTTTCAATTATAACTTCAATCTGTCGTTATCTTCTCGTAGTTGTTTTCACTGCAATTATTGTTGTTCGGTTTCGCCGTTTTCAGGGTGTGCGAAATAAAAAAAAACTTATGTGTCGTTCACGTCCCAATCGAAATTTTGAAAATTAGCATGTCAGTTAAAACTGACCCCTCCCGATTCGTCTAATCGTTCCAATAACGTCGCTAATCCGTTCAAACCTTTAATCTTCCAGTTCAGAAGTTTTGTTTTGGTCGATAAAACTTCGAATACGAAATTGCATTTTCGTGCATTCTGGTCGAATGTCACATACTTCCCGGACAGCGAGGTCAATGTGCCCACTGAGTCTCGTAGTCTTCATCAAAATGGTACAGTGCCATCAAACAGAATTTACAAAATGCACGAAATCACTTTTATCTACGTCATATCGACTCACTGCAGAATATAAAGGGCATCATACTACACTACTATAACCTTCCAAAATTTTTCACTAATCTGCACTTTCTAGGATATACTTAAGACAAAAACATTCTCTCTGACATATCGACTCACTGCAACGTCGATATTCAACGTCGGGACTTTCAACGTCAATGCCCTGACTTAAAACTTTTTCTCTTAGGTTTTAAAAGGTGTTAGTTTGCAGGACAGTCCTGCCAACCAACAAGCTAAAATTATCCTACTATGCCTCTTCCCTTCGAAAATATAGTTGTTATTGGTCCGTAATATAAAAATTAAGGAACTCTGTGGTTAGAAGGAACAATGAAAAAATCTCCCTCTTCAAGAGATTACCCAAGCCTTTCATGTGACCACAAAGTGATCGGTCTTCTTAGTTGATTAAAAACAATCATGCAGGCTGGAATATTTTAATATATTCTTCTCTCAGGCCTTTCTAAATAAATAGTAAGTCTCTCTAAAGCCACAATCTAATTTCAAAATGCAAATTTATAAATTCAACAAAATCTTTAATCTTCAAAATTCAACTAAATGTTTTCTTTCCCGTTTCAATTGCAAAAACTTAGTTGCTTTGTTTCTCATTGAGCTTTTTGTCACAAACAAAACATTTCTGAGTTTTAACATCTCCTCTTTTGTCGCTTTTTGTTTCCTTCTTTGTTCGTCGTTTAAAAGTTCTAAAACTTCTAAATTCTTTTAATTTTACTTCTTTTTGCATCTTGTTTTTCGGCCATTTGTCAATGTTCCATCTCCATCTCCCCTGACATTGACTCCGCACTTTCATTCTCTGTGTCTTGCAACAGGTCGGTAGCTATTATGACGCTGCTGGAAGCAGTCCTCCAACACTTCTGCTTTTCTACTCTTTGTTTGCAACAAGGTAGAGGATCAACATTAGATTCTCTGTTTCGGCAGAAGCTGTTGTGTCGGCAGATTCTCACGTTTCTCTCCAAGTCTTCCTTCAACATCTCTTCTTTCTCCCTTCCGTCACATTCACTTGTCCTAGAAGTTCTCTTCACTGCGGTGGTTACTGTATTCCGATGAGAAACAAAAGCTCACTTGAAAGCTCCTGCTCCAATGTCCAGCTGGTACGCACTGTACTCTCTGCTGTGCTTCGACATATGCTTCTTGGCATACTCGTATAACCATGCAGTCATTTTGGCTCTGAACCATGGCTCAGTCGTCTTCTGGCCCATATCTTTTTCACTTCCATCGGAATGTTCAAGATTTTGCACAATGTCTCAAAAAGATTTAAATCTTTTAGAAAATCCAATTCCTGTAACTGTTCTCTCGTCGGCGCCTCCTGTCTATTGTTCTCTTTTACATGAGCTTTCAGCCATCGTATCGCCATCATAACTCCTACTATCACTATCGTTATGGGCTGTGATGAATCTGGTAAACTGATGGAGAGCAGCTCTCCACAGTCCCAGATCAACACCAGATTACTACGCCCGCGGTACCACCATATTTGCAGCAAGCAATGGCAGGGAACTTATCATGTGTTGACATGATGCTCCTCCAATTACGTTTTCCCGAGGTTTCCAGTAGTGGTTCTACTTCCATCATCACTCGGTGGACTTCATCATGCTCATCTACTGTATTTTAATCCGTGACTGTTGATCCTTTCTGCTTTTGTCTCTCAAAGTCACTGAATTTCCCACTGGCGTATCCCATGAACTTCTTTTCCAGCATCGATTCTATTTCCTCTTTGGTTCTCTCTGACATTCTCGCTAGTCTTACGCATTTTGGCACTGAGAAGGCTTGATCCACGATCGTTCTCGTACTTTTCACATCCACCTCTACGAAATGCACTGGGTATCTGCTCTTGCACATTGGACCTAATGTCGATCACACCAATTATCGCTCTCCCGACGGTCTTCGATAAGTTTCACTGTGCCGGTTGTTCATTTCCACCTCGATCGCTTCCCTCCACTTTCCTATATTTTTTTGTTCAGTTTGCAAAACTCCTGGAAACACTTCTACACTGATGGTCGTGGCCATCTCTTGCTTTTGTTCTAGATTCAAAGACTGACTCTAAAGAACCAAACATGCTGTAGAATCCTAATGCAGTTACTAGATTCACCTCGGTTTGTCCATGGCAAACTGCAATCGGTTCCGTTTCCGTTCGCGCCTTCATCACAATGTTCCCAAACAATATCTTCAATTGCTTGTGCTGTTACTCCAGGGTCTTTACGCAATCCCGACCTCCACAGATGTGACCTTCCAGCCCACATACTTCTGCCAGACAGCTACCATGTTTGACCCAGTCCTCTGGTCCCCAGCCAGGCAAATCTACTTTGTCTTCTCCGATGCTCTTAGAGGCTGTCGTCATCAGATTATATATGATGTTCAGGTCACGCAAGTTTCAGTCTGCATTCAATTCCCTCTGTATGTCTTGTGTCGCCCGTAGTATCGAATCAGCATTGGGACTAGGACACCATGATGGTTTCATCAGTTCCCATGCCACCATTAAGCTCGTTCTCAGCAGTTCGTCTGAGAATCCCAATCCAAACTCCACTCGACTGTCAGATTTTGGCACTGAAGGTGCAGTCATCTTTTCCTCCAAGACTAGTCCCAGCTCGGTCTGCTGATTAGCAGCGCTTCTTATCGTTGCGATTCTTGACGTCCAGATTTTTAGCAACACTGCTTGCTCGTAATCAAAGAAGCAATCGCCTTTGTCTTCGTTTAGGAAAGAGTTGTACGCCATCCCTATAATTCCGGATATGTAATTGTATGATTTCTTCTTGAACGGTCCACAGTATTAACTGGATTTCGGCTGGGCTCCCATAGATTCCTTAGTGAGCCTCAGCTCCTTGTTTGAGAATCTCCTTATTTCGTCTATTTTCTTCATTGGTTCTAGTTCTACGGGTTCTTTCATATTTACTCGCATTGGTTTGCTCTGATGTATGTCCAAAAGTGCTAGCAAGAGCAAGGCTTTCGCTCGTTCATCGCCTTCTCTTAGCAACTTGACACAAGTGTTCAATGCTGGCACTGAAATTTGTTCTATCATGAACCGAATGAAACAGAGAGCGTCTCTCCGCTTCGCGCACGCTACTGCTGCTCCTTCTTGGGTTATCAGATCTCTCACACTCGTCATTAAGAACACCTTTTCTACCTCCGATCTTTTTCTTTCGTCCAAATCACATTCCCCGCGTGTCAGTCCAATCATGCACCAAGCGAACCTTAGTTGTAGCTCTGCTCTCACATAAGGTATTGCTATCAGAGCGTGTATCTTCGGCCTGGTTCTCATTTCTTCTTCGAAGTGTTGTAACACTACCGCTCTCCATGGATGGCTCACCAACTGCTCGATCTTTTCCGCGTGCATTTCAGACGATACCAGAGTTCCGTATGCCTGCTGCTTCAAGGTGGTGCCTTGCATATTCATCGTCTCGAAATAACCTTCCATGGCACTTTCTAAATAAATAGTAAGTCTCTCTAAAGCCACAATCTAAATTCAAAATGCAAATTTATAAATTCAACAAATTCTTTAATCTTCAAAATTCAACTAAATGTTTTCTTTCCCGTTTCAATTGCAAAAACTTAGTTGCTTTGTTTCTCATTGAGCTTTTTGTCACAAACAAAACATTTCTGAGTTTTAACATCTCCTCTTTTGTCGCTTTTTGTTTCCTTCTTTGTTCGTCGTTTAAAAGTTCTAAAACTTCTAAATTCTTTTAATTTTACTTCTTTTTGCATCTTGTTTTTCGGCCATTTGTCAATGTTCCATCTCCATCTCCCGTGACATTGACTCCGCACTTTCATTCTCTGTGTCTTGCAACAGGTCGGTAGCTATTATGACGCTGTTGGAAGCAGTCCTCCAACACTTCTGCTTTTCTACTCTTTGTTTGCAACAAGGTAGAGGATCAACATTAGATTCTCTGTTTCGGCAGAAGCTGTTGTGTCGGCAGATTCTCACGTTTCTCTCCAAGTCTTCCTTCAACATCTCTTCTTTCTCCCTTCCGTCACATTCACTTGTCCTAGAAGTTCTCTTCACTGCGGTGGTTACTGTATTCCGATGAGAAACAAAAGCTCACTTGAAAGCTCCTGCTCCAATGTCCAGCTGGTACGCACTGTACTCTCTGCTGTGCTTCGACATATGCTTCTTGGCATACTCGTATAACCATGCAGTCATTTTGGCTCTGAACCATGGCATCAGTCGTCTTCTGGCCCATATCTTTTTCACTTCCATCGGAATGTTCAAGATTTTGCACATTGTCTCAAAAAGATTTAAATCTTTTAGAAAATCCAATTCCTGTAACTGTTCTCTCGTCGGCGCCTCCTGTCTATTGTTCTCTTTTACATGAGCTTTCAGCCATCGTATCGCCATCATAACTCCTACTATCACTATCGTTATGGGCTGTGATGAATCTGGTAAACTGATGGAGAGCAGCTCTCCACAGTCCCAGATCAACACCAGATTACTACGCCCGCGGTACCACCATGTTTGCAGCAAGCAATGGCAGGGAACTTATCATGTGTTGACATGATGCTCCTCCAATTACGTTTTCCCGAGGTTTCCAGTAGTGGTTCTACTTCCATCATCACTCGGTGGACTTCATCATGCTCATCTACTGTATTTTAATCCGTGACTGTTGATCCTTTCTGCTTTTGTCTCTCAAAGTCACTGAATTTCCCACTGGCGTATCCCATGAACTTCTTTTCCAGCATCGATTCTATTTCCTCTTTGGTTCTCTCTGACATTCTCGCTAGTCTTACGCATTTTGGCACTGAGAAGGCTTGATCCACGATCGTTCTCGTACTTTTCACATCCACCTCTACGAAATGCACTGGGTATCTGCTCTTGCACATTGGACCTAATGTCGATCACACCAATTATCGCTCTCCCGACGGTCTTCGATAAGTTTCACTGTGCCGGTTGTTCATTTCCACCTCGATCGCTTCCCTCCACTTTCCTATATTTTTTTGTTCAGTTTGCAAAACTCCTGGAAACACTTCGACACTGATGGTTGTGACCATCTCTTGCTTTTGTTCTAGATTCAAAGACTGACTCTAAAGAACCAAACATGCTGTAGAATCCTAATGCAGTTACTAGATTCACCTCGGTTTGTCCATGGCAAACTGCAATCGGTTCCGTTTCCGTTCGCGCCTTCATCACAATGTTCCCAAACACCATTAAGCTAGTTCTCAGCAGTTCGTCTGAGAATCCCAATCCAAACTCCACTCGACTGTCAGATTTTGGCACTGAAGGTGCAGTCATCTTTCCCTCCAAGACTAGTCCCAGCTCGGTCTGCTGATTAGCAGCGCTTCTTATCGTTGCGATTCTTGACGTCCAGAATTTTAGCAACACTGCTTGGTCGTAATCAAAGAAGCAATCGCCTATTTCTTCGTTTAGGAAAGGGTTGTACGCCATCCCTATAGTTCCGGATATGTAACTGTATGATTTCTTCCTGATCGGTCCACAGTATTAACTGGATTTCGGCTGGGCTCCCATAGATTCCTTAGTGAGCCTCAGCTCCTTGTTTGAGAATCTCCTCATTTCGTCTATTTTCTTCATTGGTTCTAGTTCTACGGGTTCTTTCATATTTACTCGCATTGGTTTGCTCTGATGTATGTCCAAAAGTGCTAGCAAGAGCAAGGCTTTCGATCGTCCATCGCCTTCTCTTAGCATCTTGACACAAGTGTTCAATGCTGGCACTGAAATTTGTTCTATCATAAACCGAATGAAACAGAGAGCGTCTCTCCGTATCGCCGCGCACGCTACTGCTGCTCCTTCTTGGGTTATCAGATCTCTCACACTCGTCATTAAGAACACCTTTTCTCTCTCCGATCTTTTTCTTTCGTCCAAATCACATTCCCCGCGAGTCAGTCAAATCATGCACCAAGCGAACCTTAGTTGTAGCTCTGCTCTCACATAAGGTATTGCTATCAGAGCGTGTATCTTCGGCATGGTTCTCATTTCTTCTTCGAAGTGTCGTAGCACTACCGCTCTCCATGGATGGCTCACCAACTGCTCGATCTTTTCCGCGTGCATTTCAGACGATACCAGAGTCCCGTATGCCTGCTGCTTCAAGGTGGTGCCTTGCATCTTCATCGTCTCGAAATAACCTTCCATGGCACTTTTGTCTTCCAGAGCCATTAAGTGTCCTCTGGCCAAATTTCTGTACTCTAACATCTCCATGTATCCACCGGCGGGTTCATCAATCGATACAGTTTCCGACACTGTCAGTTAGTTATATTCCACTGGGACTAACTGTCCTACGACGCTTCTCTCTCCGTGATTCATGGGAGACGGTTTAAAGTCTTTAAGGGTACTCTCTCCACATTGGTTGAGTATCTCCTTTTCTTGCTCCAGTCAGAGTGCGGTCACTCCTCTTGTTCTGTAACCGGTTGATTTTATTCCTGCAATGAGAGTGGGTGGCCCCATCGCTATATCAGTCAAGATCCTGTCTGTGCCAGGTAATCGATCATCACCCTGTCCCAAGTCCATAGCTTCTTCGACACGTTTTCTTTTAGCTGAGTTGACAGCTTTCATCGAGATTTCCGAATCACCCTGTGTCTTTCCCGCTTTTCTCAATGTCACCTTGCTGCCCAGTTTCATCTTCATTTCAATAATCATGTAAATCACCTTTTTTGATCGCATCGTTCCTTTCTGGGTTCTTGACAGATATACCACTTCTCCTTTGTCTTCTTGCGGCGTCATCTAGTTAGGAGAGTTTGCCTGTCTTTCGCCAGTGGCCGAATCGATCACCAACTCGCTCAATTTCCTTTCATAAGCGTCGAGTTTGTTGTCAAGCACTTCTCGCATTAGTGGTCGGTTGAGACCTAGTTTCAAAATAGACTGGGTTCCGTAGCTCTGAACTACTGTGAAGGCCACTCTGTCGATTCTGCATCCTGTCCTATGTTCATGGTCCCTATGATGCACCTGCCACTCTTCTCCGGGCAACGTTCCCAAGAAAAGTACTCTGGCAGCGCCTTCTATTCTTCTTCTCCTTGGTGATTCCATCAAGAGTTTCTGCTCGGTACTTTTTGAATTGCTCGGAGAGCCGCTCTCCGCCGAATTCCGGTTTGTTCCCATAAAGGCCGACGGGGGTTCCAGCGTGGAAGTACCCTCGGCTGCTGGCTCAGTCGTCGTTTCCAACATGTCCGTGCCGTTTTCAAAATTACTGAGGAAATTGAAGTCTACGCTGGATATCCCTCCTGTCGAAGCCTTATCGTCTTCTTTCTCAGCTTGATCGGGTTCCTGCTGCATTGGTTCTTCCAATCGACGGCTTCCTCCCTGCCCATCGTTTCGTCCTGGGTTCTTTCCTGAACTCGAAGGCCCTTGCTCATCACCTCTTGCCCCATCAGGAAATTTTGGTACAACTAGTCTGCCAGCTGACTGATCTTCCTCCTCTCCATGAGTTACTTTGATCTCTTCATAGCCGAAGCGTGCTAGCATGGTTCTAGTCCGTAGCGTTCCTTCCACCGTTAACTCTGGTTTTACACTCGTTAAGATCAGGGAGGCTTCTGGTAGTTCAGCCTAGCCTCTCATCATCATAGGCGCTAGATCCAATTTTGCCCATTCCTCGTCAAACCTCCCAGGCTTCGGAGTCGCTGCATTGCTCATTCGTCTTCTCGTTGCTTCATCCGTGTAAGCAAACTGCGTATAGTGCAGCACTGCGGCATTTCTGCCCACAAAACACGGGTCCATCGTTTCCGAGAATTTTGCCATCCTCCTTTCATTAGTCTCAAAGGCTCTCAACCTAGGAGTTTACACTGCGGAGACAGCTCCGAAAACATCCTTCTTATCAGAGCGAATTCAGGGATTTCCTCCGGTAGTTTCTTGTAATCACCCCAATCTTTCGTCTCTTCTCTCACCTTATGGTACGCTGCAGTCTGTCGAGGAGTTCTTGTTTCTTGTGACCTCACCATTTGTTGTGTCTTAGGGTCTTAGATTCCGAGTTTAGGGAATACTTCAATGTGTCCTCTGTCCACTTCTCCCATACGATCACGGAAGTGATCGTCAAAGTTAATAACCGTCATCTCTGGCTCCGATATCTTTGCAAACAATAAGTCTTTGCTCATGAGCTCTCGCAGTACATGCTGCTCACACCAATTCAATCCCGTCCACTGCTGATAGCAGGTTCAGGTGCAGCACCGACCTCCTCAACATCAGGGAACGCAAACGTGACTGCGGGTCAATATATGACCCTCACGAGTTCCGTGGCTCCTCTGATCAATGCTAAGGGATCGGTCCTCATAGCTAAGCTCAGATCGGTTAGCAGGGGCATGCTCCCAACATGACGTCGCACGTCTTCCTCCCTCTGAATCGTTTCATCCTTTCCTGTTCCAAAGCGATTTTTTTTGCAAGAGGTACTGGATAAGAGTATGTCGCATATCTTTAATCTTGTTGCAGGAATCCGTAGCTTGTTTCACGTCGAATTTCCTCCTATTCTCCCTCATCTGCTCCGGGTAGCGTGTCAAATTCATCAATCCTCCCAAGTTTCCATGCGTTATCGCGATCAATGTTAGAAGTCCATCTAATCGCAAACTCTGCACTCCTTCGGTGAGCAGTATCGCTGGTCCTTTCACAAAGTTCACTGCTCCAAACGTCACGAACAGGGCTAGTAATTCAACGATCGATACTTCTACGATACTTCTACGGGCTAGTAATTCAACGATCGATACTTCTAGGAATTCTTTTATCAGATATCGAGAAAGCGAGGGATAAATTTTCGCCGAGAAGAACGCACTCCATCCGGCTGTTAACCCTTCTAGCATGCTGTCAGACCGGTCAAAGCGTTCTTTTTTCTTCACCTTCTGTGTCCAGAAAGCTTCCAGGGTAACTTGGCACACTCCGTTTACGAACTCGGCTGACTTCTCTTCAGCATTTTCAGCCAGGTTTACCTCCTTCACTAGGTAGGCATGCATTTTCCGAATCATCACTGGACCTCGCTCGAAAGCATCCGCGCCCATTGCTGCTACTCGAGGGGGTGAAGTGTAGCCACTGGTTAGCCTCTGATTTCGTTCTCAAAATGATCGCTTCCAAGTGAGCTCTGGTTTCCTTGGAGTTCTTCTTTCTCTCTCCTTCCTCCTTTACTTCCATCTCTCGAAATCTTAAATCATTTGACATCGCTACGATTACTTCATGGTCATCGTCAATTCCTGGCTTCAGTTTGAGTGGTCGACTGAAGTTGGACAGTTCCAACACCAGCATTTCGTCTAATACTAACATGTGTAGTAAATGGTTCTTAAATCCTCGCATCGCGTTCGAGATGTCAGACCACACCTCAGGCAATTCAGCCCTGAGTGGCCTCAGATTCTCTTTCTTTATTCCGCAATTTGGGGCAGATATGATCACATCATATTTCCCTTCCGAGAGCAAAGCCACCATCGCATATACAAACTTCAGTCCATCCGGGAGATGTGCATATCGCGGAGACAGTGCAAACACGGCTCTCGGTGTTATTTTGGTGAAGGATCCTTCTTTCAGGGTGTCTACTACTTCACCCATTGATTCGAGGATATCCTTTATAGCTGGCCATACAGCGCCTTCGGCTGTCGTAGGCTCTCTGAGTCTGCTCAAGAAACCCCTACTGTGTAGATGGTCGTTCATGCCAGTAAATACGATTGAGATTGGTTGGATTTCGGTCTGTCGTTGTACCTCGATTGGCATCGACACAGACTGTATTAGGTCCAGGTCGACCGCTTCCAAGATTATAACATCAGGCAAAAACAGAGACTTAGAGGTATATGCGAATTCTGAGCTCGCGACTATCATAATCTTTGCTTTCTCATTTCTGCCTTACCATACGCAGCAAAGATGGTCTCATCTTTCTTGATTGGCTTAAATCCATTTTATCTGTGAACATCACCTTCTTGATTCACTTGATTTGGATACGCTCTCAAGGTAGCGGAGATTCACCTGACAGGAACAAGTCAACCTATTTCAAAAGTAGCAACCGATCGGATTAATGATTTGGTAGTTTTTGTCAGATCACAGGCACTTCTTGATGGTGCTATTGCACCAGGTTTGCTGGTCTTCACTCCTGTACCAATTTCGTCAGAACCGACGACTTCCGCCAATCTCGTTTATTCAATTAACACAACTAATACTCATAACCATGAGCACACAGCATTGAGTGACCCTGGAATCCATAGTCATGGACATCGGGCCATGCCTCAATTTGACAGGGCAAGCCTTTTGCCATTGCAAGCTTCTGTTCCATCTACTTAATTAACAGTTAACAAAATGCATTCTAGTACACAAGTTTTACCACCACCGTCTGCTGTTCCTTTACAGACCATGAGTTCAAACATAACTAATGGTAGTTTTGCAAACGGTTAACCGGAATCATTGCCCGTCTCATTGTTACCATCACAACCCAGTACTGGTTTTGTTTCTTTGTCACCTGCATTTGCTGGTGGTGACTTCTCATCTTCTGGAGTAACCCCATCGCCGGTTTCTTTTCGGCACCTCCTTGCCATGCAGCGCAGGTGCAGACTCAACATTTTGTTCCCTTTGTACCGCATGCTGTGTCATCTAATATCAACGATTACTATACAATTGATGCAAACTTATGGCGATTGGCTGCTACAAAACCAATAGTCACGCCCGTTGTAATGCTGGAAACGTTTTTTCTAATGTGACAACTGGTGTCCAACGGTGTAACACAGCCGTCCCGTATACAAGTGGTGGGACTGTGTATTTTAAAACTCCACCAGTTAATCCTCAACATGTTCCGCACTTTGTCAATAATACTTATACTGGTTATCAGCCAGTCAACAAAAACAACGCTCCGAACTAAGGTTGTTCATCGGATTGACCTCTCTCCGCTCGTGAACAGGCGGAATCGTTAATGCATAACCGCAAAGATCATCTTCCTGAATGGAAGTTAGCCCAGTTTGACGGCAACCCGTTAAACGTTAAACTGGCACGAATGGTTTGGTCATTTAAGTCCACTGTTGATTCCGCTGCTCTCAACGATGATACGAAACTGACATACATAAAAAAACTCGTCACAGGCAAAGCAAAAACCGCAATTGCGGAGTTTAGTTATAGTGGCGTTATGTACAAGGATGCACTGGCCACCTTGCAACGGAAGTTTGGGCAACCAAATGCTATTTTCGGTGCGCATCTTGATAAGCTGAATACTTTTCCTCCACTTAAGATGCACAATTTGGAAAATAAAATTAGTTTCTCCTCTGCCATATCCGGCCTCGTAGCAGTTTTCAAATCATTGTCATTCAACGATGATCTAAAGAGTGTTAACCTGTTAAGTCAAGCTGTTAGTAAGCTGTTAGGAAGCTTGGTCATTGCATACTGTTAAATAAAATTGGCAGCACCCAAGACTCTTAGATTTTAATAACTGGTTGGAAGAAAAGACCGAAGGGCATGAAAGGCTACGTGTACTTAATTCTGAGGCAAAAACGAGGAACCAATTAAGCCAAAAACAAACAAAGTTTTTGCAGCCAATAGATAGGTAACTAGTAAGGCTCAGGATAAAGTTAAGTTTCCGCCGTGCGTTTTGTGTAAGGGTAGTCATGCATTGTGGAACTGTGCTGTTTTCAGAAAAAAGAAGGCTACTCAGCGAGCAGAATACGTAGCTGAATAGAAACTTTGCTTCGCTTGCCTCAATGGCAACCATAGTTTCAGGCAATGTTCTAGAGCTAAAAAATGCCTGAAGCCAGAGTGCGATGGCATCCATAATGTTTTGATCCATGGAGCCGAAAACATATTTCCTCGGAAGGAAAAATCAAATGACTCAAATAAGGCTGGAACAAACTAATCCAAGGAGAAAACAAGCACTTCCACCCATGCCGCTGTTAGTAATGTACATGACGTTGAATCTTCTAAAGGGTTGTTGCCGATTGCAACACTTGGTGTGTCCTCGCATGTAACCAGTCTCCTGAGGTTGGTTCTTTGTGATAGTGCATCAACTCACTCTTGGGTGTCTTCGTCACTCGTTAACTGTCTCGGCTTAGTAGGGGAGCCCTGTTATTTGTCAATTAGTGGTTTCAATTCAACCACCGTCGTTGAGACTCAGAGGGTCAAGTTTACAGTTTCCTCCGAGCCGAATAATAGTGATTTCGTATTTTCTTCGTGTACATATGTTAAAGACAAAATTCGGATTGGTTCCGAGTTAATCAATATTGCTGATTTGCAGAACAAATATCCACAATAAGCGCCTATTAAGCTCACTTAATATACTTATGGGGATGTTGAAGTTAATATAGGACAAGACTACTACCAGGCCGTTAGACCCATTGAGATCATCTTGGGAGATGATAAAAACTCACCGTGTTCCGTTTGCCTACCAATAGGTTGGGTCGTGAGTGGTCCGCTGCCAACGTCCGTTGTTTTTACTTCTTCGTGTTTCAAGTGTGTTGTTGATGATTCTTCTCTGACCGATTAGGCGATCCATCTTCGCTTTATCCGTCCTAAATTCTGAAATCGTTCACAATGGCGAAAGATACATTGTGCCTATGCTTTGGATTGATAGAAATGTCAGTCTACCAAACAACTATTACTCGTCAGTCGCGCAATTTAAAACATTGGAGAGAAGGTTAAGTAAAGACCCTGAAATGCGCGACAGATACGCAGACACAATTAGACAGGACATTAGGAAAGGCTATATCGTTACCGTCGAATCGCATGATCCACGTAAGCATTCCAATCGCGAGTGGTATCTTCCGCACCAATCCGAAAAAGCCGGGTAAGGTGCGCCTAGTCATTAATGGGGCTTCTAAGTTTCACGGCACTTCCTTAAATAAGTCCTTATTGGTGGGCCCGGACCTACTCCAAAATTTAACTTTTTTTTGCGATTCCTTCAACACAGGTACGCCGTCTCCGCGGATATAGAGGGTATGTTGTATGTTCCTCCAAGTAGAACTCCTCGCCCGCGATCAATTTTCGTTCCGTTTTTTGTGACGGGAGGATACCACTTCCGATGTAGTAGTCCGCCAGTTCACTCGCCATTTAATCGGCGCACGGGAGTTGCATACGTGCGCCAATATTGCGTTGCAAAAAACAGCAACTGATAATATATCCAGATACCCTGAGGCCGCATCAGTCGTAAGCGAAAAAGTTTACATGGACAATCACTTGGATTTGTTCGAGAAAGTTACCCATGCCATTAAAATTAGCCGTGATTTGGTTTCGTTACTTAAGTTGAGAGGATTTATTTTGACTTAATTTGTCAGTAATGCAGATGAATTTACTTCGGCAATGAACCCCAAGGATTGCGAAATCTCGTCTTCACCCATCAAATAAATTTGTAACGGTGCCGATCAGTCAACACACGTCTTAGGTCTCAAGTGTGACCATGTGAAAGACACATTGGTTGTTAGCAGAGGCGTGATCGTCCTCTCGATAAGGCAATGTCTCAACGAACCGTCTTGAGCTTTGTTTCTTCTGTGTTTGACCCTGTTGGGTTAGTAGCTCCATACACAGTTAGGGTCCGTCTTTTGCTTAAAGATAATTGGAAAATCAGTCGCCAAAATTGGGACGACGAATTGACGGAAGACATAAGAGATAAATTCTCGAGTGGCACTCCGGTCTCCCTCTCTTACGGCAATTGACTTTTCCCCGTTGTTACTTCACAGAGCCTGTGGATCAAATTGAGCTCCACATGTTCGGTGATAGCTCACAGGACGCTTTATGTCCGGTTGGGTTTTTGCGTTGTGCCTATGAAAGAGCTATCTATACCGAAGCTGGAGCTTCAAGCTGCTCTGCTCGCCACACGACTGAAAGATGAGATACTGTCAGCACTAATCATGTTTACAAGTGGATATATAGTACTTCAGTTTTGCCGTGGCTAAACTCCACTGAGAAATTACCTGTATTCGTCGCTAATTGTGTCGGCGAAATCCTCGAATCGACCACTATTTATGAGTGGAACCATGTTCTAAGCGGCGATAAACCAGCTGATACCGGTACGCGGGGGATTTCGTCGGAGGCCCTGAAGGATAGCAGCTGGGTGTTGGTCCCAATTTTCTCAGGACTACTGATTGGCCGTTTATACCCGACGAACGTGTTATCAATAAAATTCTTTTGAAATGTCTTTCTTGTGATGTTGAGAGTTGCTTGGACACATTATCTTCCTTCGTCACCGATGTCACATCCATCAAACATCCCGAACACGGGTTCAATTGGGAAAGTTTTAGTTCCCTTACGAGATATAAAAAAAGAGTTGTCGCTTTTATGTTGAGAATGCTGCCTTCACATAAGCATTTTCGTGGTAAGGACTTACGAATCACCGACCCCACTGAACTTGATATTGCAGAAAGCAAACTGATTCAATTTGCGCGGATGGAATCCTTCCCCGTTGAGTTGAAAACACTCACCGCTAGCAAACCTATTGAGAATAGTAGTAAAATTGCCACATACTCGCCATTTATTGGTCCCGCTGGTATCATTCGTTCCAACGGACGGATCGTGCGCTTAGTGATTACCGAGTTTGATACTAAGCACCCAATATTACTCAACCCCCGACATGCCATAGTTCGTTTGTTGGCCCGCAGCCTCCACCATAAGCATTCTCATCAAGGTTTAGACTACAAGCGCTCCTTTTTGCATCTGAAATATGCAATAATTGGGTTGCGTTGACTACTTCGGTCTATCGAAAATCAATGTGTAACACGCCGTAAACGCAAAGCAAGTACCATTCAGCCTATTATGTCCGATTTACCTGTCGAACGTTTCGGATTAAAGCAACCACCATTTAACCATACGGATTACTTTGGACCGCTTTACGTTCCGGTTCGCAGAAGAACTGAATAAAGATTTCTTTTCACCTGCCTCATCGCCAGGGTTTTACACCTTGAGGTTGTACCATCTCTGGACACTAGTTCTTGTATCATGGGCATTGAACGGTTCATTGCGCGTCGTGGTACACCAAGCACGATCTGGTCGGATAACGGCACGAACTTCGTTGGTGCGAAAAGGAATTACTTGCTTGCATCAAGAGCTGGAATGACATGGCTCCGACCATTTTTGCACACAAAGGTGTTGCTTGGAGTTCTAACCCGCCAGGCGCACCCCATAATGGCGGCTCCTGGGAGCGCTTCATCCGACGGTGAAGCGCGTGCTGTACGACACACTAGGCAGTAGGCAAGTCACCGAAGAGGTGTTAGGAACAACACTCTGCTTAGTTGAGCAGGCTTTGAATTCGAGGCCAATCACTCCTGTTAGTACTGATTCAAGCGAGTTAGAAGCCTTAACCCCAAACCACTTTTGCTTGGACAACATGCCACAAGCTTTCCTTCGCTTGTACCTGGTGAGCACTTCGACCACAGAAGAAGTTACGTGCGAGCGCAGTCATATGCTAACGCGATTTGGTCTCGTTGGCTTCGAGAATATGTCCCCTCGCTGAATAAGCGTGTCAAGTGGCACACTCAATCTGACTCCACTCTTAAGACAGGCGATCTCGTGTGGGTGATTGAGCCCGATATTCCGCGCGAGTACTACCCTCTCGTCCGAATCGTCAAGCTAAACTACCGACAGGACGGTTGCACCCGATCAACCCTTGTTAAGATCGAAACCCGTGAAGTCACCCGGCCGACCCGGTTGACCCCCACCTGCCCATGTTTTAATATACTAAAAAAGGGGGTTATATCCTATTTTAACTGTTGGTTCTAATTCGGTTCAGCCTTGAGTAAGGCTGACCGCCAAAAAGAGCAATCTCTCTCAAGGACGTTACCGACCGGTTCGTGTGGCTAGCATGCGCCAATTTGTTGATTGAAGCTGATCATTGGTGTTATATGAGCTTTTGTCTTTGGATGAAAAATATCAAAACTGCCTATAAATTTTTATTGCCGATAATACGAATATATTCTTGATTCTTTTCGACTTCAAATTCCTCTTACGGAGATTGAGTGCACAGTCAAGAAAATGGCCATCAAGGTCAATTAAAATTGCCTTTTGGGACCACACAGGCGAATATTATCCGTTATTTTTCATTAATTTCAAAGAATTTAAATCGAATGGATTACAATCTGTCTTATATGTTTCCAAACTTTCTGCAGCTCTTACTACATTTCTTAAACCTACTCACTTTTATTCAATTTTTGCAAATTAACAACAAATACACCCAAACTACCCCAATCTCTCATGAACCATCGCCCCCCCCCCCCCAAGTTTTGGGGGTTTGGGGGTAACTGGAATAGAAGGCGAGAGAGGGGTTGGGATGGATAAACTTGTGTAAAGGGGTGTGATAATGGGAAGGGGTGGTAAGTGGAGGAACTAAGATTGGTAGGCATAAAAGTGGGTTAAGTAGACTAGGGGCGACGATATCCCAATTTTAAAAAAATGAGACATTTTTTAAATAAGAAAAAACAATTCAACAAAATTTACCAGCCAAATGTAAATTTCAATTTTCAAGTTTCAAGTTTCAAATTTCAAATTTTAAGTGTAAATTTCAAATTTCAAGTTTTGAAACAATACGGAAAATTTTTGGAAAATTCAGGCTGCGTAAAACAATTTATGATTCAGTTCAATCCATTATAAATTTATATAATCCATTTATATTGGCTAAACTGATTTCTTTTTTGATTGTTTTATAATCACCCGGGTTGACAGAAATGATTATCATACATTTTTCATATATGAAAAAAATGCTTATTGTACTCTTTCATACAATTTCATAGAGCAAAAGTATATGTATGAAAATAGCAAAATAAGCATTTTTTCCGTTTTCTGAAATTGTATGATAAGCATTTTTTCCATACTTAGAAATTGTATGATAAGCATTTTTTCCATTAATGAAAGTTCAAAAAAATTGTGTTTCGAAATTTCATAATCGATCAATTGATCAATCAATTAATTGGTTACAAAAATAATTGATAATATTGAACCATGTCATCCATTTCACTGTCTCAATTTGTCACGATATTCGGTCATCGTAGCAACCTGTTACTCAGCGAAAATTCAATATAATTCAGTTTGAATGTGGAACCTCGATGCAAGTTTTGAGTAATCGTTACCACGTCATTTCTGTGGACTCCCTGTTGAAATGCAATTTTTTTGACAAAAATTTTGACGGAGGTAGACGATAAACAATACTGAAATCGATCCTCCAACTCACAAAAAGTGTCCCTCACTAGTTAGTTGACATCTTATGCGAGAAAAAGATCTTGATGACGCGGTTCAATTTGTTCTTCTGAAAATCAATATGGTGGGCTATGTAGAGATAAGTTTCTGTCCATCTAACTAGGGTCGGGTTTTCTCGAGGGGGTTCTCGAGGGGGGGGGCGGATTTTCAAAAAATTGTCAAAAAAAAACAGGCCAAAAAAGGCGTTCATAGGATTATGAACGCCTTGATAAAAAAATCGCGTTTTTTCGGCGCGCGCTCCCCCCTCTAAAATTAGTATATATTGGCGCCTATATATATCTCAAAATAGACAAAGAGGGGACCCTTCAAGTCGGCAGGGGGTCGAATCCCTGAGGAAAAAAAGCGTCTGATATGTGGACAAAAAAACTTTTTCTGGGAGGTGAACCGGAAACCTCTTCCAATAACCATGATACTCAATTACGCATCGCAACACTATCAGTTGAACGCCTATTTACCTTTTACAGAAAGAAATAAAAAGAACTAAGCATGAATCATCCATCATTGATGTACAGTCGCTTTTGTCAAACTCAAACACTTCAATCTCAAACTGTCTAAAAAGAGTTATCTTGACATAGGGGTGTCTCTACTTGTTGGTCCTGCTTCTGTCAGGATACCTGGGACTCCTGATATACCAGCTCGCTAAATTTAAACTAAAACGCCTTTTCTTTATGTAAATGTTCAAACAAACCACCGTTAATTGTTATAGCTCGCTTGGTGGTTAATTTTTACGGCCATAATTTACGTGTCAAACAGTGCAAACACCATACGGTTACGTGTAAAGTTGAATGTGTGCTTGCAGATCAAGTCTCACCACAAATTGAGTTACGAAGCATTTGCCGAATTCGTGCCAGCTCCAAAAAGTACTTTGATAATTGATCAAACGTTCACTACTTTATTTTCGCAGATTTGAAAAAAAAACAAGACATGGCCGCTAGAGATGTAAGTTCAATTTTTCTTTATACTTTCACCCGCTTGCGTAGTCATAGATTGGTGTAGGGGTGGTTCTCTGACTTTTTTGAATTCGACCAAACTCATTTTACGAGCGCTCCCAAAACACTATAAAGACCATGTTTTGCCAGCAATGAATTTCGTAAAAGAGTAACAAAGGGGGGCCCTTTAGATGGCGAAGGGAGTCTAATTTCTTTTAAAAAAGGCGTTCGATGCCCCTAAATCACCCTTACCAGCCGGCTTTCCCCACAATTTGCTCGTGGATTGGTGATAGGTGGATATTCATTGGCCCTTTAGACGCCATTCATTGTACGCGCCTTCCTCTTTTAGAGGTTTCATAGTACGCCGCCTCTTTTTTCAGGGATTTGACCCCTCGCCAACCAAAGGGTATCCCCTCTGGTATCATTTTATGGCATCCATTTTCGGCTAACCGACAGTTAAGTTTTTCTAAAGGCGCCATAGGCGTCAAAATATACTTTAAAGGGAAGCGCGCGCCAAAAACGCAGTTTTTTGGCTAAATTTTTCTAAAAAGTGCCCAGAAACGGTTTTTTCGACCCGTTTTTTCCAAAGTTTGCCTGCGGCCCAGAAAATTTGGTCGCATTAGAGTCTTTATAATGTTCTATGAGCGCTCAGAAAATCAAAGTCTTCGACCTGATAAAATGGGTTACAAAAATTTTGATTTTTTTAAAGATCTCCCTCGAGAAAATCTTAGACCCTCCCTTGATTCATATGCAAAAAAAATCAATCACCTTCTTTGGACAGTTTAAAAGGCATTGATTGGTTGGGAACTTTTGCGCATAATGTTAGCCCCGAATCATTCCCATATACGCAAGAAAAAAGGTGTCGTGTAAATGCCAAAAACTGTTCCATTGGTCAAAGACCTCTGAGCAGACTATCCTTGAGCCATTTTGTTTTTTCTCGTCTTAACTTCGCCAATTTGCTGTCGGCTCTAAACTTTGTTAAGAGTCCTATACATCATCCCCCACACGACGTATAAAGTACAAAGTGATAAAGTTCGCTCCTAGTAACAAATCAATTATGGCAAATATGCTTCCTGCAACCAATTTGGAACAATTTCTAAGAGGGATTAAATCTCCGCTTACGCGTTAATAGCGCAAAATGTATCATTTGTCAAAAACAGCAATCTTTAAATCCCCGTAACTTTACAAGCAATGATCACAGGTGAAACATTTTTTCAAATTTAAGCTAAGGACCAAAATACCTTTTGAATGATAAAAAAAACAAATTCGTCAAAAATGGCTAGTTAAAAATCGATATTTGTCTGAAGAAGAAAAAGCCACCCCGAGCACAAATATTCCGTTACTTTTGTTACAAAAGTCAGAACAATACGTGATGGAGGTAACGATTTTTTTACAGTGACTGGGCATAGAAATTGCAAGTTTAAAAGTTTAATTGATGAATTGAACAAAACTTATTATAACAAATTAACCGATGAAAAAACCATAATAAGTTGTAAGTTTTTTTCAATGCGTCGCTTGGACATTTAGTTTAGATGGCGTCAAAGAGTAGTTTTTAGTGCCAAACATCTTTGTAAGCAACGGATAAAGTTTAGCAGTTTGGTTTAGAGGTATTAATTGGGAAGCTTCGAAACTAATCTAGGCCCTTACAGTTCCAATTTTTGTAACGAAAGTAACGGAATATTTGTTGTTCCGACTTTCGTAAGGAAAGTAACGGAGTAGTTGTGCTCGGACTGGTTTTTTCTTCAGACAAATTTTGACTTTTTGTGAACTTGCCCTTTTTGACGGAAGTTTTGAATAGCATTCAAAAGGTATTTCTGTCTAAAGCTTAAACTTAATTGAAATGAGGTTTTTGGCACAATTGACGCGCGATATATATTGCGCTATTAACGCGTAAGCGCGGATTTAATCAGTTTTAGAAATCGTTCCCAATCTGTTGAAAGAAGCTTATTTGCGTCAATTAATTTGTTACTAGGAGCCCAGTCTATCACTTTGGTTTTTATTTGGCGTATGGGGAGATGGTTTTAACAAAAAAAATCTCAAATTAAAGAAGCAATACATTTTTTTTTGATTTTTACTTTTTTCATGTTTTTACTGCTCCATAGAACTTAGAACGCAGTTGGAACATTCAGAACTCCGCCGTGAAACGTCTTGTGTAGGTTTCTTTTTACAAAAAACAGAAAATAGAAAAATCTACTCAGCTACCAGATAAAGATTGATTCAGATTTTGGCATTTTACTAAATGATTGGTGAACTTTCAGTCAAAACCTGTCCCTGAGTTTAACAATATTCTTTTTAAGGTGAAATAAAACCTAGATGAGGGCCTAGCTGAGGTTTTTAGCGCCCAATGAAAACTTTCAAATCAAAACTATCAAACTGCTTTTGCTGATTACGGAGATTTTTTGGCACTAAGAACGCCTCTCTGACAATTTATAAATGTGTAAGCGACGGCTCGAGAACAATTTTTCATGGTTTTTTATTCGATTATTTTATAATACACAGTTTCATTCAGTATATGTCAAAATTTCAAACGCGAATCTCTAAGAGTTGCAGATAAACCTTAGTTCCGCCACTGATTGCAGCTTCTGTCAAATTAATGACTGTAAAAAACGGATTCTAAAAATTAATTTTTTATAGTATACATGCAAACATACAGGGGCGGGTTTAGGGGGGGATGCCTTTCCCAGTGATTCGACCCCCTGCCGACCCAAAGGGTCCCCCTTTGTAGTATTTTGAGATATCCATAATTGTTGACAGACCCTAAAATTTTCTAAAGTCGTCTTTGGCGCCAATATATACTTACTTTGAGGGGGGAGCGCGCGCCAAAAAACGCAGTTTTGTTGCTCAAACTTTTCCAAAAATGCTTAAAAACGCGTTTTCTGGCCTGTTTTTCAAAATTTTCAACGTTTTTCTCCAGTCGTTTTTCCCCGATTTATGTTAAATTTTCTTCGGTCGCGCCTGTCGCGGTCAACTTTCCTTTGGTCGCGCCGGTCGCGGTTAGTTTCCCTTTGGTCGCGCCGGTCGCGGACACATTGCCTCCGTCCGCAAAGTCTGGAAATACCAAAGTTTGGCGGCGACAACCTGATCATAAAACCACAACCTCGACCGGAGTTTGAGTCTTACGATAGTCTACATTTTTTTAAATTGTTATATCGTATTATAGGACGATCAAATAGAAATCAAACATCTGCACTGGTGTGAATGATAGGCCTGTTTGCTGATTAGAGCCATTCTTATCATCTTATTGAGTCCATGATTCTATGCGATTCTAACGTTTAAAATCCGATCATTACAAATAAAGTAAATAATCTATTCTGGTTTTTGGGGCAATTTAGCATTTTCATGAAACGAATTGAGCTGCTTGATATTGTTGATCAGACAGATAAAAACTTATTCCGATTTCTGTGGACGATATTTTTTGGTAAACAAATTATAAATCCAGGACATGTCTGAAGGGAGATGCTATTGTGTTGAACAACTGATAAGTATTTTATCAGACTGGGCATGTGCAAAAACTAAAGTTGATCAATCAAAAAAAGGAGATTCTAGCCCAGCTGGCCGAAATGTGAGTTTATGAAACACCAACTTGAGTTTAATTTTATTTGAATTTTTTCTCCTTCCGAGCACTTCACGCAGCGGGAGAATGAACTATGAGGTAGGTTGTGTTCTTTTCAATGAACTTCCAAAAAAAAAACTTTTTTTTCAGCTGTAATTCGAATTACAAAAAAAACATCAAACAAATGTAATTTTCGGACCAATTCGATGATGTTCAAGCTAGTGGTGATTCAATTGTTTCCTATTTTGAATATCTCGTTTTTAAAGGATTTTACCGAAATTGCGACGCCAAACTCAGTTTTATAACTAAGCTTGTTTTGTGCTTTCACGCGTCTGGATTCCACGGACACATCTTTTACGTGTTTTAAAAACTTTTGTCAGTGGATTCCACAATCAAGTAATCCCTACACAAAAGGCCGAAGTAATTTTTTGTCAGTGGGTTCCGCAGACAAATGTGTTTTGGTCGTTGAAGTGGATTGCATTGATTGTCGCTGGATTCCAACATTTGTCAGTGGATTCTGCGGTCAATTTAAGCTTTTTGTCGATGGGCTTCACTGTTTGTCAGTGGATTACGCTGCCATTTTTGCCTTCTGTCACTGGATTCCACAAGCACATATTTAACTGTTCTTCGAATCCACTTTTATCGGATCCACTTTTTCATCACCTGATTCTTACATTGTGTCATAACTCACATACTTCATACTAAAAAAATTTACAGAAAACTAAGATAAAATAGGGGCGGATTTAGTGGAGAGGGCGGGCGGACGCCTCCTCTCTCAAAAATTTGACCCCCTGCCGACCCCCTCGGTACTATTTTGAGAAGTACATTTTGGCTGACGGACCCTAAAATTTTTCAAAAGGCGCCTTTGACACCAACATTTATTATATTAAAGGAAGAGAACGCGCGCCGAAAAAACACAATTTTTTGGTCAAAATTTTCCAATAAAGGCCTAAAAACGCCCTTTTGCTTTGTGTATTTTTTTCTGCGGCGCAGAAAATTTGGCAGAAATAAGGTATTTTTAGTGCTATGGGAGAGCTCAGAAAATTAATTTAGTCGACCCAGAAAAATTTCGTTAAATTTTTGTAACTTTTTGAATATCTGCCCAATAAAATCCAATAAAATCCTAGATACGCCCCTGGATAAAAACATAATGCTTTGGAACTTTTTTCCGATTTCTTAACTTTATATAGAGTTTTTTTATTTCAGAGAAAATTTCTTATTTATAGAAATTTTGTTCTCTACTAGTACAGCAACCGGCGTTCCTTGTTTGTTTATTAATGACAACCTTGTCGACAGTTTAAATTCAAAGTAAAGGCGACCCCCGCCCATGATGACTAGATTTCCCGAAGTTGAAGAAAATGAAAAAAAAACGTATTTAATTGTTATCCCTTCTTTGACTCCTCACCATCGAAAGGGTACCCTCTTGGTTCTTATTAACACAACTGTTTTGATCGACCAACCCAAAATTTTTCGAAGAGCACTTTTGTTGCCAATAAAAAAATCAGTTTGAGGAGTAAGCGTGCGCGAAAACAAAGCAGTTATCGGTCAGAACCAGGGGTGGATTTAGGGGGGGGGATGCGGACGCTTTCCTTCAGGGATTCGACCCCCTGCTGACCCAAAGGGTCTCCTCTTTGGTACTTTTTAAGAAATCCATTTTTGGCCGATTGACCCTAAAATTTCCAAAAAGTGCCCAAAAACGGCTTTTTTGACCTCTTTTAAAAAAATTAAATTCTAAAAAAAGGTCGTCAAAATTTTTTTTGAAAATTTTTTGAAAATCGGCCCCCCCTTCGGGAGAATTCTAGATCCACCCCTGGTCAGAACCCAGCAAAAGCTGACCAATAACCGCATTTTTGGCACTATTTAGACTGGTTTAAGCAAAACGACTCCGGAAGAATTTTGTTTTAAGGCATATCCTCGAGTTTTTTGGGATCATTTACATTGGTTGACTTTGAACGTAGTCTGTCGCGAAAATGTTGAATCTAACAGTTCCTCAGTTATTCAATCTATCCCCATTTTTCAGTTATTTAACTCTCTATTACACCAAAACGTATCTTTTTTGTCCCGGTTTGAACAAAAGTGATGGATTGGTTTTGCTACAATTGTCGTTTTCTCGAGACAGTTTTCGTCTCTTTAATTACAATTTTTAACGGATTTTTTATACAGCCTGAAATTTTATGATAATTTAAAACGATATCACAATTTTGGGTGGCCAGTCAATAAGCAAAATGATCTAAGAGCAGAATGGGTCCAGGAGCAGAAAAACAGAAAAGTATCAATTTTTATTAGCTAATCTGTGAATTATTATCAGAATTGTCAATAATACCAAAGCAATGAACATTTTATGCATAATTTGAATCATTTAATCAACAATTTTTTTTAGAAAACTTTAATAAAAAACGTAATGAAATTAGTCAATTCTTGCATAAGTTATTCGATTTCTAGGTAATTTTTGACGATTCTAATAATTATTTTAACTAGCCCGTATAAACCAATATAACTCATTATTTTTCTGCTTTCTGCTCTTGGAGCCATTCTGCACAAGGACCATTCTGCTTATTACTCCGCCTCCACAGTTTTGGCTATTTCTCGCAACGTTATTGGGTTTCGAAAGAGCTATTTTGAGCAAGTTCTTACTTTTAATTTTAAACAAGCCACTCATCAGTGGGTCTAGGACAACAAACCGACGGGACTTCAAGCCGAAGGGACTTCAAGCCGAAATTAAAATTTACAAGCACCCCAAAACGCTATTTTATCATCTGTGAAACGTTGCTTTTCTAAAATTTTGACAAGTTTGGTCCATAATAAGCGTTATTCATGACAATGCACCACTTGTGATTGGCATCCGTTAATGACATCAGCCGGTTTTTGAAATGCATAAATTATAAACATGAAAAATGCCTTCAACCATGTTTTACTTTTCAACTTTCCGAAACATCATTTGGAGGCTTAATTTATATGCAAACGCCAATAACTAGTGAAGAAATATCATGAAGTTCAGAAATTCTTCAAAAAAATTTTCAAATTATTCATATTTCACGACTTTATAAGGAATTATTCGGCTTGAAGTCCCTAATATTACATTTCGGCTTTAAGTCTCGTCGGCTTGATATCCGGCACCCCTCATCAGTGGGGAGGGTTCCCATGCTTGAATGACCAAATGCTTGAAAAGTTTCAACCAATAAAAAATCGTTAAGCGTGTCTATTGTCTAAATGCCTTTCTCACAATATCGAAGTCAATATTAACAGAAAACGTATTAAATCAGTGGAAAATAATCAAAATTATTACAAATTGCGGGTTACAATCGCAAAACTATTCAGATAATCATCAAGATTAATGAGGCCAAAATCATAAGAATTTTTCAGTCTTGAAAACTCATCTGCTTATTATCTAATCGGTCAATGTTAACACTGATGGCCTGAATTTACTTTTTTACTTTGAGATTTTTGCGATTTACTTTGAGATTTTGAATACTCAATTCTGATTGGCTGAAAGTAAGCTAATTAATTTCAAGCATTCGGTCCTTCAAGCATAAGGGACGCCACCCTTATCAGTCGTGTTAATACTCTATGCTGCCTTTTTTCGAAGAAAACTGAGTCTTTTTGCATGGGTTTTTTATTCAGTAAATTTTCGATTTTTTACTTCAGGAATTTTGAAAAGTGCTTAAGGGTTGCTGACAGATAATTGCTTGAAGATATTGCTGCCTACATTCCTTAAAGATATTGTTACCCAGAACTCAAATTACATAAAGAATTCGTTAAGGGAGGATTTGATAATAACCGTCATAAAATTGCATCAAAAAGGCCACTCTTATCAGCGCAAATCCTTTAATGGTCCAAATGCCCTAACTGGCGTCGAAAATTGTTTTGACAAGGAAAAATTTGACAAGCTAAAAGTTTTGAATTGTTTTCTCCCCAACAGCCAGTATCAAATAGTTAGGACCAATTTATCATTCCTTTTGTGTGATATGCATGAAGTTAAGCTGGAATTTTCAAACAATCAGAACCGATCATTTTACACACTGGAACGAAACTGCTCAGCGCTGTTATTTCGGACTAAATTTTGAGGACGAAGATCTTAACTTGGTCTATTAAGGGGGATGTTAACTTAATCCGGAAATTAATATGACCAACCAGCTTGCCTCAATTCAGATTGGAATGATTTTGAATGCGGAGTTTTCCACTCAAAAATAACTTCTGTTTACGCTTTCAACATCGTATAATAATAAACAAAAACTAAATGAAAAACCAACATAGAAACAAAATTTTTGAAATAGTATATCCATTTTTTTAGCCTGTTCCTTCTGTGGTTGACCGGGAAGACTTTAACGCAGAAGTGGATGCTATCGCGCTCTACTGTGCCATGAAGGGAGCAGGTCAGTTCTTCTTCCGGTTAATGAAGCAAGAAACATGGGCTTTCGCCAATAAAGCCCCCTGCAAAATATATAATAATACAGGGGCGGATTTAAGGGGGAGTGGGGGGGGGGGGGGGAGCGGTTCGGGCGCCTTCCCTCAGGGATTCGACCCCTTGCCGACCCAAAAGGTCCCCCCTTTGGTGCTTTTTAAGAAATCCATTTGGTCAAACGCAATTTTTTGGTCAAAATTTTCCAAAAAGTGCCAAAAACGCCTTTTTTGGACAGTTTTTTCAAAATTCTGCCTGCGGCGCAGAAATTTAGGCTAAAATGTGCGCAAGGAGAGCTGGAAAAATCAATTCGGTCGACCTAAAAAAAGGTCGACAAAATTTTCGAAATTTTTTTGAAAATCCGTCCCCCCCCCCCTCGCGAAAATCCTAGATCCGCCCCTGTAGTAATATACAAGTATAGCCGAATGCTGCACAAGTAGCTCAGAAAATTCCGAGTACAATAAAAAATTCACAACGAAATTTTTTCCACTGACGTATTTTGTTGGTGTTAAGAATAGGACCTAAACGAAAGCCTAGAATTTTGATAATAATTGTAAATTAGGTTTAAAGTTTGAAAAATTAATCAAATTTTTAAATTTATGACAATGATTTTTTGATTAATTGTAATTTTAATTCCCAAAAACCCGACAAAATATTTTCGAAAACTAATTTCACTGAAGTAAACTATCCGCACTGGAGTTCCATGGATAATAATCGATTATAATGGAAAAATGGTGTCTAAATTGTTGTCATTATAACCCATTATTGTGTCAAATTTAGACCACTTAATCGATTATATTGTCATTATAATCGATTATTTTCGTAAAAACACAATCCATTAAAATCCATTATAATGGATAATGGATTATAATCCATTCAAAAGCCATTATAATGGATTATAACGGATTATAATCTATACATTTTTTGCCAAATCATTTGCAAAACTTGTAACATTTTTGCGTTACTCACGGCCTATTCGCAATCTAAACCTACTCGAATTACGGGGGGAGGGGCTTAACGGGAGGGGGAGGTTTGTAAAGAGGCAGGAAAATGGGGGGGGGGGGTAATTAGGGAAAGGGTAAACGGGGTTTAAAATTGAAAAGCAACGTTTTATGAAGCCTAAAAACCTAATATGTAGCAACTGCACTAAACAGGAAATGCATTAAATTTGAAAAAAAAAATTGTATTTTTCATGACTTACGTTTCGAAAAGATCCTTTACAATCGATTAAAATTGATCATAATGGATTATTTTGCCTCGAAAACAAGTATCATTTTCTTTCATTATATTCGGATTTTAATGATTAGATAAATAGTTTCAGTACAATCCATTTTAATTTGATTATAATCGATTATTATCAAAATTTATTGAGACAGATCACGAAAATTCAATATAATCGATTATTATCCATGGAACTCCGGTGCGGGTAAGTCTTCGCGGCTTAGTTTAATTTATAAGGGGGGAAGGGTTGCGGACGCTTTCTCTCTCAGAGATTTGGCCCCCTGCCGAACCAAAGGGTCCCCTCTTTGTACTATTTTGAGATATCCATTTTGGATGACTAATTTTCAATTTTTTCTAACGGCACCAATATATACTAACTTCGAGGGGGGAGCGCGCGCCGAAAAAACGCGATTTTTCAAAAAGTGCCCATAAACGCCGTTTTTGCCCTGTTTTTTAAAAAAGTTGCCCGCGGTGCAGAAAATTTGTTTAAGAGACCTCAGAAAATCAATTTGTTCGACCTAAAAAAAATGTGCAGAAAAATTTCAAAACTTTTTTTGAAAATCTGCATCTTCCACTCCAGAAATTCCTAGATCCGCGCTTGAAGTTTAACATTATAAGCCTATAATCTTCGCTTTATTTGCTCGATAATAGAATAGAAGTTCAACCTGTTTTTCGTGATAAGTTAACGGTGATAATTTTTTGGGAATTTCTCTTAGGTCTTCCTAGGGCTTTAATATGAATATCATGCAACCCATTCCGATGATTATTTGTGGTACCTGATTTTGCGTGAACAAAAATAAGAAAATAATTCAAACACACCCGAAGACTAATTTCCTTCCCATTTTCAATGGTGGAAACAAAAATCACAGTTTGGTGTGTCTAGTGGGGTTTACTATTTAAGGGGGATAAATAGAAATATTCAAAAACAATCACTACCTCATTTTTGTTTAATAGCGACCTATTGGAAACCCAGATTAGATAATATTTGAGGCCTGGGTTTATCTAAGTAGTGCCAATTCATGTAAGATGTCATCAATTTGAAATTGGTTGCTTTTCGAAAGCTTTTAGAGTTGCCTTTTGCGATTTAAGGGTCCAAATGATTCATAAATTGTTCCTTCTCATCGGTACAAAGGCCGGACCTTTTGCGCGGCCAAGATGTCAAATACCTGAAAAAAAAAGAAAAAAACTTTACACCCCCTCCATGTAAACCGGTCAAGATCGTTTAGACGTCTAACTTGATTTTAAAAAAGTCTCATTTAGTATCAGCTTTTATGGATGAGTGACCATAAGGGCGAACAACCGACCCATAATAGCATTATAACTCCAACAACAGTTTTTCCACTCAGAGACACTTTACCACTACTATCCTCATCTATTGGCCTTTTTATAGTGGTAACCTTCTTTGTTCATTTTGTTCCCAGGCACTGACGAGGACCTCATCATCTCCATCATCTGTGCTCGTTCCTATGGACAACTGAAGAAGGTCTCGGTCAAATATTTTACATTTCATTCACTTCCACTGGTTTCAAATGAACTGAACCGCCGTTAACATGGAGCCACATTTAATGGTTTCTAGGACATTTGATCATATCGAAAAGAGGTTCATAAGGGTTTACATTTTTTGAGGTCATACTTGGTATATATGGAATGCAAATCTTGCATAGTTCTTGCGAATGGAATGGAACGCAAATCTTGCATAGTTCTTGCGAATGGAATCGAATGCAAATCTTGCAATCAAGATTAAGGCAAATCTTGTAAGAATTTAGCAAGAAATAAGCACAATCTTAAGCATCAATTTCCTACGCAAGCTCTCTTGCAGTAATCTTGCAAGATTTGCATTCCAACAAATGTTCAGTTATCCGACAAGTAAAGAGGTCAATTGTTTTAAATTTACACAGGTGGAGAAGGTGTACCAGCAGCTGTACGGGAGACTGCTCATAGACGATCTGAAGGGGGACCTGAGTGGCTACTTTGAGAAGCTGTCTCTCGCTCTATTCATGTCAAACATAGAACAGGATGTGGTCAACCTCAAGGAAGCCGTCGATGTAATTAACGCACTGTCTATAAATTGGGTCATATAAATTTTGTCTCAGTGAAAAATTTGTTCTTTGAATTATTTGATAGACATGGTCCTACTTTTAATGCACCAGCAGATTTCATGCAAATCATAAAAACTTGGGATCTACTTAACAATCTCCACCCCTTTCAAGAAAGGGTGGGGGGGGGGGGGGGTAGATTGTTAAGAAGATCAAATGGACAATTTTTTGACCAATCAGAATGCAGCAAACTTAGAATTCTCAATAGAAAGCTCAGTGCTAATTTACTGTATTCATTTATAGCGGTCGAGATTCTTAAGTAGGTATCATAGGGTGAAGATTGTTAAGTAGATCCAAAACTTGTTGCTGGTTTTCCCTTATTGATAGAGGTTTTATTCTCATATTCGGGCTGATACGTGTTGTGTGCTTGCCATTACAGAAACGCGAGCTCTGTTTATGAAAAAGCCTAGGTTATTAGCAAAAAGCACAGCAGGCCTTAACTTTTGCTATAGAAAGAAACAAGACTGCTCGTAGATGAGGGCAGAGCTCTGAATGTTTCAACTGCCTCTTAACTGGTCTCGAAAAGTTTTTGTTTTTAAAAATTTTCATAAAATATATGTTTTGTACTGGCAATATCAAATGCAAGTGCTAACATTTGAATATCCACTCCTTCATTTTTGGTTTTTCTGGAGATAAATGTAAAATACGTAGACTAACAAAGTGCCGAAGACGGCGTCACGACACAGCTCAAAATGGTTCGTAGATGGGTACTAAGTTCGTAACACTTTGCGTTCTGATACCCATTCCCATCATTTTAAGTACTGACGTAAAATGAATGTCCATGGAGTATTTTTCAAACCTATAAGATTTTGTTTCTTGTTAGGGTGCTGGAACTGACGAGGATGCAATTGTGGAAATTCTATGCACACGGGACAATGGGGAGATCGAACTCATCAAAAGGCTCTACAAAAAACGTGAGTTCCACCAATCTATCCATAACAAAATGTTCAACAATCATCAATTCTAAAATTGGAAACTTCAAAACATTGTGAACATTAAGAAATTCTGGACAGAAAATGCGTGCATTATGACAGTCGTAAAATCTTACTCTTTTTTTTCAGATAATTTGGTACAAAGCATTCGTCGACCAAATTTTCAAAAAAAATTGGCTTCAGGCAAAAATTGTTCGAAATGGCTGTTAGTGTTTTGAGCTGAAAATTAAACATTAAAAAAAGCATTATCCGCTGAAAACGCTAAATATTTAACAAGACTGCTCGTATCTAGGCGAAATCTTGAGTGTTCCGATTGCTTGATAAGGTCTATGGAGCAGTAATAAAAAAAATTAAATTTGAAAAAATAAAACGAAAAAAAAAATTAAAATTTGAGATTTTTTGGGAAAATCATCCTGCCACACGCCATATAAATTATAAAACGATACATTTCGCTCCTAGTAACAAATTAATTATTGCAAATAAGCTTCCTTCAACCAACTTGGAACGATTTCTAAGACAGATTAAATCTCCGCTTAATCTCCGAATTGTATCGCGCGTTAATTGTCCCAAATTTGCCAAAATGGCAATCTTTAAAACCCCATAACTTTACAAAAATGAATCACAGGTAAAATTTTTTTTCAAAATCAAGCTCAGAACAACAATACTTTTTGAATGATATAAAAAAAGTTCCGTCAAATTTGGCTAGTTAAAAAGTCGAAATTTGTCTGAAGAAAAAACCCACCCCGAGCACAAATCTTCCCAACACGGGAAACTTTAGCGAAATTGGGGATAAATAAGCAAAACGCACATGAAGTATAACATTGCAAGATTGTTGACGACTTAAAATTAAATTGGGATAACTAAAGCGCAATAAATTTTCTCCTAATAATGCGTAAATGGCTAATTATAAAACTTCAACTTGGTTACAGTCAAGCAGTTGGCTTTTATTAAAATATTACTAGACTCAACATTTTTGCTCCGCCTTTCGTAACAAAAGTAACGGAATATTTGTGCTCGGGGTGGTTGTTTCTTCAGACAAATTTCGACCTTTTAACTAGCCATTTTTGACGGAGTTTTTTGTATCATTAAAAATGTGTTGCTGACTTGAGCTTAAACGTGAAAAGATATTTCACCTGTGAGGTTTTTCTGTAAAGTTATTTGGCCAATTGGAAGGAAATTTATTTGCCATAATTGATTTTTTAGGGGCAAAATCTATCAATTTATATTTTATAAGGCTTTTCGGGGGATGACTTTCACAAAAATTTCTCAAATTTGAAAAAAAAAAAATTTTCATTACATTTAATCTTTTCATGTTATTACTACTCCATAGACCTTAAAAGGCATTCGGAACATTCATGGCTTCAGCTTGATACGAGCAGTCTTGTCTCATTTATTAGCGCAAAATTTGTTTCGGCTCACGTTTTTCAGGTTTGTTCAATTCGGAACAAATTTGAGCCTGTTTAAATCGCGGCTTATGCTAAGCGGTAATATAAAACTAGTAAATAATATAAACTAGTTTTTTATTCTGAGCCCAGGGATCAATGTCTTTCTGATTGTAGAAAAAAATTGTTATTTAAAACAAACCAAACTTTGTCTACAGAAAAATAAAACAAGCAGAGCCGAAAGATTGTCATTTTCTTTAAGAGTTGGAATAATAAGATTCGTCTGTGGAAATAAAGTTGCGAAAGTCGCGAACGGTTCTGTTCACGAAGTCTGGACATGTCAAAACGTGGTCGTGGAATTCTGGAAATGAAATGCGGAACTCGACCTGGATTTCGGTCTATATGCAACAAGAGTATAGAAAACATTAACCTGTTTTAAATACTTCCCTGGCTCTCCCATTTTTTAATGTTCTTTTGGGGTTCTTTTAATGTTCTTTTTCTGTTCAAACTACATGTGTTTTCAGTTTTCCTGTTGAACATAAAGCAAATTGATGTATCATCGAAACCAAATTGAGGATCCTTGTTTCTTTCGGAATTGAGATGAATGTAATTGCAAATGGGATTCTAAATTCTACAGTAATTATTAATACGACTCTTATTCTCAATGGAAAGGACAACAATACGAGCTAAATTTGAATTATCTAATTTTTTCATATTTTTCCAGCTATTTACTGAAAAATTGTCGAACATTGTGTCATCGGAACTTCAATTATTATCAGTCCCTTTTTCGTGCTTTGCGGAAATATGTTACAAACGGTAGAAAATGTTGTTGCAGGGTACGGAGTGAAGTTGGTGGCGGACATGAAGGGAGATACTTCGGGGGACTTTGAGAGGATAGTGGTGAGCATGTGTACCGGCATGCGGGACGAAAGAGGAGAAGAATTGGGAGAGGAGCAGGCCACCGCCATCGCTCAGGTAAGAATAGCCGAAAGAAGGGGTTTGGTAAGATTAGAGGATGAACAGCAGCGGGTGCATTGATTTTGGATTCAACCAGCAACGAACACGCTCTCAGCTATTCGAAACCTTCGCCACAATAGGAAGCCCCCACTAGTAATAGTTTACAAGGCCTTCTTTTGACTTCCAATCCTATTTTTTGATTGTGACCACGAATTATATACTCTTTATATGAGAGGCTAGCCAACAAAGAGGAACTAAAAACTAAATTCTGGCTCAACGTCGAATTGTACTAAAAAGAATCTGCTGCACTAAAACTGCAATTATTCTGCTGAATTATACGAGTCCTCTTTAAGGACGTTGATCTGGACAAGCAAGGCAGCTGACACTTTTTTCAGTGCAACGAGCCAACTTCAGTGGTTTATGAATAGTTTCGATACTCCTGATTTGTTTAACTTATTTCTCAGTTTTCAGTCCCTGCCGATTTTTTTCATTTATTTTGTTTTAAATAACGACATAATGAGCAACTGAACGTGGTACCATCAGCTTATCAGAAATTCGACAATCTTTTCTTTTGAACAATTCGTTCAACAAATACTATTTTGCTTCAATAATGGGTAAAGTTGAAGTAAGTAAGGCAACTTATTATTTTAATCGGAGTTTAGTTTTTATTCATTGCAAGCAAAAAAAACAAGCTCGGAAGATTTCTCATCACAACCCGAAAATGTAAATATACGAGTTTATCTCGCAAACTGTGAATCTAAATATGATTTCATTAAGAGTGGGTATTTAGAGAACGTTTCAAAGTTTTTTGTTGACAATTTTTAGGCCAGATCAAATTGGTTTTCTGAGCATTCTCCAAACACTATAGAGAAATTATTTTTTATAAGCATTTTTCGGCAATTTTGGAACCTGATCTAAACTATATTTTATGATTGGATAAATTAAATGTTTTACCAATGTAAAGTATTTAATATTAACCAATCATGATCCATCTAACTAACAACCCACTTATTTGTAAGTGCTGAAGTTACTTGTAATTTCAGCACCAGAGAGATTTGAATTTAACTTAGAAATTAGTTGGACTCTCCCGAGCACTTCAGCAGCCGCAATAAACCAGTATACCCTAGATCTATTGAGCCTAGCAGAGACTAGTTAAACAACCTGAGACTAGATAGTATAAGAGTAAGATTAGGATCGGTATTAGACTAAGAAGTTGCACGAATCTATCCGGCCGAAAATAAGATAGCGTGACGAGCAGACGGTGTACCCTATCCGAAATTACTCTATGAGTTATACACCCCGGTCATAACTCATCTGGTGCGACCATAAGTCTCGAACAAGACCTTACTAGATTAGAATTAACCAAAAATAGATTAGAAATTAGACAAAAACATTTACAAAATGTTATACGACAATAATTTAATTGAAATGTCTCTCCGACTCAATAGATCAGAGCCAATATTCCGAACCATAATAGAACTACCCGGAATTGGAAGAAGACCTCGAACCAAAGACGACATACGACAAAGTAGAAACTTGCCGTATAGTTATATGATAGTTCGGCAAAAGCCAGAACAAACTTTTATATTTCGAATACTACTTGCAATGAATTTAGATTTCCATTTGCAAACATAAAACCTTGAAGTTAATCTTCAACATCATTTCAGGCGCTAAACAAAATTAATATTATACAATAACGATTGATAAAAAGATCTAAGATCGTTTTCCTAAAACTCTGCAGTAATATACAAAACATGTTTGAAAAATATTTATTGGAAAATAAAAATAAAAATTAGTAGCATGACAATAAATGGTTAGTAATCATCAATCATCCTGTTGATTCCAGCTCCATCACCTAAAACATAACAGCAATTATAAACCAACTAACATCATCAAAACACTAAATCTTTCCTTTACACACATTCAAAACTTTATTAAAACTTAAAGTCACTTAATTTAAAATCAGATCATCAAGGCTTATCCTTGGATCTTAAATCATTTTCTACTTAATTAAATTTCAAACTTGATCATCAAGGCTTATCCTTGGATCAAACAGAACAACTTTGTTCTCCCCCACCCACTTAATTAGTGTCTAACGACCTCAAACGTCGATTCACTACCCAACCCTTTCTAAAAACCCAGGACTAATAGAAATTTTTACACAAAACTAATCATTCAAATTAGGATAAACAGTGAAGAACTTCGGTTATTCATCCTTCACTTGACCCCCCCTCTTACCAGACCCAGGATAAATCTTAGACTTAGTAAGTTTAAAATAGTATCTAACGAACTACTCGCGTTCTAATTATACCTGAACCTTGTGGATCGATTTACTATTCTCCAACCCTTGAACACAATCACTACCCCTAAGTAAGATTAAGTAAGTTAACACCTTAGCTTATACTAGTCACGAGAAAGTAAAAACCATTCTTCGGAATCGATATACTTTTCTCTCCAACCCTGAACAAAAAGACCCAGGTTAAGCTAACCAAAAAATCGTAAGAACTAACAGTTTAAGAAAATAGAAATCATTTAACAACTTTTTGCATCCGTCATTCTAAACCTTATGTCATTTAAAAACCTAGGAAATAAACAAACAATCATTTTACACAATTGTGAAATAGATAACAAAAAATACGACCTTGTAATCACACCTCATACACAAACAGTTGGATACATTCGCACAAAACGACAAACACTAAAGAGGAAAATAATAACTAAACAAAGACAAATAACACGAAAAAGATTTTCAAAAAATCGAAACGCATTTTCAGAATCAGAAACCAACAGTTTAGACGAACTTTACAAACTAAAAGAATCAATAGATAAAAATTACCCACTTCACGATCAATTATATTTTTCTGACTCAGAAACAACTTCAAATTCATCACAAAGAGGAAAAAGAAGAATAAAAAAACAGTACAAACACAAACCAGTACATCTATACAATTGGAATCAACCAATTCGACACATTAATAATTACATATTAACAGTCATCGAACGGAAAAATGAGTTCAACACACACCCCAGGTGACGAAACTCCAGATGATGATGAAATCTTTCCTTTTATAGTAGACGCAGATACTGATAGAGGACAACACATATTTTGTCAAAATTTACTCGTAAATTTATTTGAACCCGGAATCAGTCCATGTAAAACAGAGTTCCCCGATGTAAAAATCAAAAGACAAATCATAGATCACTATCTAAAAGATATATGCAACATAACACAACAGTATGGAATCTACTCTATAGAATTCACCTCCCCAAACCATAATAATAGAACATATACTATTCAAACAGACGATCTTGATTTAGAATTTTCAAAAGTTTTTTCAGAATATATAAAAAGCATCCAATACCATAACTCACAAAGAGCAAACTCCATATTCACCAATGAAGTTTTCGCAATAATATATAGTTATATTTCGATATTAGAAAATGAACTCCCACTAACAAATGTCTCATCGACAGAAACATCCAAACATTTGAAAGTACGACATGAAATCACACTACTCTCTAGTTATTTAAACATCATTAAAGAAAATTTCACGAAAGACGACGTTTCACAACATACAAAACACGATCTACAAAAAATTTTGGCATGGTTCATAATAGATTATTTCACACACAATATTGATTTAATTGCACAAGCAAGAAAAAATTTTAGACCCCAAAACTCGAACGATGATACAGCTATCACAGAACAATCAGATTATGTTTGGGACCCCGAATGGTCTCATCCCGCATTTATAAGCTTTCCACAATCAATCTCAAGTCAAGCAATAGGTACAATATCTTACATAAGAGATTATGTAAGAGTAATACCATTAACAATTGATGCAACACCATTAAACTATAATACATTTTTACCCGATACACAAAATAATAGTTTAAACTCGACAGTCATACACAACGAAAACCTCAATGGAAATAGGAATCCTACTCAACAAGATATCCAGACACCATCACACTTCATAAATGAAGAAATTGTACACACAACAACTACACAACAAAGTATTTCACCAATACGCCCAAATTTAACAACACCAAGAAATACAAATCCTTCACAAACACAGGTAACCTTACAATCAACCGTTAAACCTTCGGTTGCTCCAAAATATTCCCATATGGATTACCAAACATACAGACCCATGACAATACCATCAAAAACACGCAAAACATTCACTAGAAACAACTTTGCAGACCATAATTATAATTATACACATCCATCAAAAACATATAATCAACCACAAAGAAATTTTAACCAATATACAAGATCTCGAAATTGGGATAACCCAATGGCCCAACCTAATTCAACAAATTTCCAAACAAATCCTCCACGGGATCACAGTGAAAATTACCCATTTTTTCAACAAAATAAAAATAAAAAACAGACATCTTATCAAATGGATTATTTATCCTCAGATGATGATTTCTTACAACCAGATATATTTGCACAAAATACTCAAGAATATCGTAGACAAGGAATACAGAGAACACGTACAAATCATAGAAATTTTTCTCCACAACCAATAGATGCACAACATCAACAACCAATTCAACAACAAAATCCAATTAATACACAATCTTTTCAACCAATTCAACAACAAAATCCAATGACTGCACACTCGTATCAAGCATCACAAATGCAAAATGAAATACCACTCCCATATTATCTCCAACAACATGAGATAACAAGAAACCAACTTTCAAATTTTTCTCAAATGCCAAATGCAGCAGAATCATTACAAATGACAATGAATCCATACCTTATGGGTGGATCATCAATAACATCAAACAAACCTTTAATGGTTTTCACAGGAACAGACCCTGAATACTCTGTAGAAGATTATTTAAATGCAGTAACAGCAAATTTGATTTTAAATATAGGACCTGAACCAATTAACACGCCACTACATCAAAACTGGATACATCGACGCACAGCGTTAATACAAACAACCTTAGATGGCGCAGCCCAAAAATGGTTTTCAGTACTACCTCTAGAAATAAAATCAAACTGGAAAAGGTTTACACAGGAATTTTCAAAAATGTTTGACTCCGAAAGAAACAAACAACAACAAAGAGTTTTATGTAATGAAATTCGCAGATTACCAAACGAAACCATCAAGCAAATAGCAGTACGAATCGAAACACTAGTTCGAAAAGCATACTCACTAAATACACATGACTATAAAAACACAAAGATGACAGAAATCTTAATGATGACCTTAACACCACAATTAAGGAAAATAGCAATAAAAAAGAGAGCATCCCATCCTTCTTCAATTCGAGAACCCGATTTAGATTTTCGAAAACTAGTAGACAAATTAGAACAAGCAGAAATCACGATGAAACTAGAAGAAACGGAAAATCTGAAATTACAATACGTTAACAGAATTGAAACGACTCCCACTAATATTAATAATATACAGGAATCAGAGACAGACCTCGTTGAAAAAATCACTGAAATACTCAATATTTACGAAAAGAACCCGAACTTTAAAGGCAAACCATCTTTCAAAAAATGGTGTAATTATTGCCGACGATACGGACATAGTATTTCCGAATGTAGACAAAAACAGCAAGATAGTCAAAATAAACCTCAAAAATACAAAGAACCAAATAAATCATTCTATCAATACATGAAAAAAGATCAAAATCTACCAAACAAAAATGTATACAGCAACAACAGTTCAGGAAAGCCACTTCCGAACAATACAAGTTATACAAGAAATCAATCCCCATATAACTCAAGTTATAGAGGACGATCACCAGAACGAAGAAATACACAAAATTCATCACAAAATCACTACAATAGACCAAATAGTAGAAGTAACTACTCCAGATCAAATTCAAATACACAACGATTTGTTTCTAGATCTAATTCCCAATCAAGAAATAACTACTATCCAAACAACCAATCACGAAATTCATCATACAATAGGAATAGAAACTACTCCTATAATCGAAATAGAAGTTATTCAAACAACCGAAATCAGAATTACCCGAACAATCGATCAAGGAATAACTCATATAATAGATCGAACTATAACAGACCAAACAGCAATTATCAAAACAGATCGCGAAATAATTCACAAAATCGACACCCAAGTTATAATAATCGTTATAGAAATTATTCCCAATCACCACACCGAAATAATAATCACTATAATAACTCTAATAATCGTCACAGAAGCAGTACACCTAAACATCAAAGACAAATCAATCAAGTACAAGCTAACCCAGAAACAACATCAGACCCCCCAGGTATTGATGACACAGTAACTAATACGTTACAACTCAATCAAGTAAACTGTACATCATCAGATTCAGAAAGTGATACTGAAAACACTCTTGCTATCAATATGATAAAAGTCGAAAATGACTATGAATCTGTCATATATGAACAACCCTTTCCATCACATATATATGAAAATCAATCAGAATTTCTTCAAAATTATTACACTACACCCATAAATTCCACACCAACAACGCAAGAAACAAATGAGATTAACACTACAAATCAAACCAATAAAAACACCAAAACAAAATGCTTGAATACAAACCACATTTATCAAAATATACAAAAAGAACAACCCAAAGAAAAAATTTGGACAATACCATTTCTCTTAGAAAGCCCAAGAAATAAAGAATTTCAACCACCAGACCTTGAAATAGATTTTTTAATTGATTCAGGAGCAGAATCAAACATAATAAACATTCCCACATGGAATGAAATAAAAACTTTACATCCAAAGCTAACACCTCTTGAAACCTCCAGTAAGCTAGCAACAGCACAAGGATCAACATTGATAAACTACGGAAAAATCCAATTATTTCTCCTCCCTACCAGAACAATGGAGCAAAGTAAAATTCTAAATAAGCCATTTAAACAAATATTCCATATCACTGATATTAAATATAATATCATTGGAATACCATTTATTTCGAAGTATATACCAACAATTAACATACTAAATAGTAAAATATTAATCAAAGATAAATATACAAAAACAAAAGAAACATCCCTAACATTTTTTCAAAGATTAAATAAACAACCACCATTCTTTTCAAAATTCTATCCAATATATAACCAACAAAGAAAACACCTGAAACCACTATCAGGAAACATATATAATTTTTCAATCAAACAAGTTCACCAATATGATAAAGAACAAAACAAACAAAAATTTTATATGTCAGATTTTGAATTCAAACCTATTCATAAATTTTTCAAAATCACAATCTCTTCAATAAAATATTTGAAAAATTCGAATTCAGATATTATTTCCTTACATGTTTATAACAACACACCTTACCAAGTAACATTACCTTTAGGACTTTTAGGATATTGTGAAACTAACGCTACAATATCACCAATACACGAAAAAGCCTATCGCGTAAATAATATACTCCAATTACTAGATATTTGCCAATCTACAATTCTTAATGAAGAATTATCTATAAATAATATAATAAGTAACGAAAACAGAAATACGGATTATTTCACAAAAACTCCATATTTCAAACCTACATTCAACATCAGTAACTACACAGAGGACCAACAAAAATTTTTAACAATGTTTAATTTCCAACATTCACAAATAACACAAGACGAATTCGAAAAGTTAGCCAAACAGCTAATTAAATATTCATCAGTCTATGCAACATCAAAATTCGATGTTGGAAAAGTCAGTTCATCACTACATCTCCCGTTAAAACCAGACGCAGTTTTCAAAAAACAGAGAGCAAGTAAAGTACCAATTCACTTACATGATAAAGTAAACAGATTACTCGATATTTTAGAACAGTACAATATTATATCACCGGTTAATAAAGAAGAACAACCAAAAGGCAACACATTCATCAATCCCGTTATCATTCTAGCTAAAGGAGAATCATTAAAAATCGTTCTCGATGCTAGATACCTCAATTCACTTATAGATGAATCAAAATGTAATTGGCCCATTGAACCAATACAAGTTATTTTAACAAAAATAAACGGCAAATACTTTACAACCGCCGACATGAATAGTGCATACAATCAAATGCCACTAGATGAACAATCACGACGTTTAACACAATTTGTTATCGGAAACCAACAATACGAATTTAACCGCTTATTCTATGGAATATCCATAGGACCAGCAGCATTTTCAGCTTTTATGAGCAAAATTTTTAGACCACTAATACTCAAGAAAAACGCAATCACCTATCTAGACGATGTTTTTATGCAATCACAAACAAAAGACGAAATGTTCAAAGTTTTAGAAAAATATCACCAAATACTTCAGAACGAAAATCTGAAGGCCGCCCCCGATAAATCACACTTCTTTTTGACAAGAGTTAAATTCTTAGGACATAACATAGAAAGAAAAACAATCACTCCACTGAAATCACGCATTGACGCTATTCAAAAACTTCAACCACCAACAAATAAAAAGAAAATCCAAGAATTCCTTGGAATGTTAAACTTTTTAAGTAAATATGTTTATAAAATGCAATTATATCTACGACCATTTTACAACATCCTTAGACAACAAAATAATTTTGAATGGAATACAGAACATCAAGCACGATTCGAAGAAATAAAGAAACTTTTAACTGAACAAATTTCAAATACAATCCCAGACCCTGATCAACCATTTTATGCAATGTGCGATGCTTCGAACTTTGGCATCGGCGCAGCACTATTACAATCACATAATGGTACAAATAAAATGAACCTGATATCAGCAAATTCCCGATTATTCACTCAAGCAGAGCTACGACTCTCAACCCTAATGAGAGAATGTACAGCCATAATATATACACTGACAGAATATGAATTTCTGATACTTGGATCAAAACATCCCACAGTTTTATTCACAGACCACAAACCAATCATTTTTCTTTTCACACAGAAATCTAACCCAAACCACCGAGTTTACAGATTTCAATTAATTCTAATGAAGTTTCCAAACTTACATATAGTTTGGACTGCAGGAAAAAATCTTGCATTACCAGACACCTTAAGTCGAAATACACCACCTGAATTACTTACACGAAAAACAACAGTTGAAATACTCAAAAATATAAAATTCTACCTTGCAGAAAACGAAACATCACCTCGATTAGAATGCAAATATGCAGTTAAAACTGATATTGAACAATCACAAATAAATAATTTACAACATTTCCCACTTTATTTAGATTGTCAAAATAATCATTATGAAGTTGATTTACTTGGAACATCAACCTTCAAACCAATCCCATATTCTCAATGGATAAAAAGTAACACCCAACAAAAACGAACAAAACAACACCCGCCTAAAAAAGACCATTTTCCACTAATTGAAAAAGAAGATTTAACTGATAAAATAAATTTATCAGGACCACAAACAAATGATTCAAAATACACAATAAATCAAGTTTTTGACCTTCACGACCCGCTTGATACAATACCCTTATCTAAATTCGAAATTGAAAACATTTTTCTCCCCCCAACAGATACGATTACAATTTCAACACTGAAACAATATCAAAATCTTGACCCGATAATTAGACAACTGAAATCATGGCACAAATATAAAACTAAACCTATCAAAGCAGATTCAACCATTCTAGGAAACAAAACACTCCTCCGATACTTTCGCAAATTTAACAACACAACAATTAACGAAAATACAGACCTTTTAGAGTATAACCTGAATGAATCTACAGTTCCATGTCTCCCTTTAAGTATGATTCTTATAGCTTTTAATATTTCACATACACAAAATATTAAAGGACACTCTGGATCAGAAAAAACATATTCAAATTTTATACAAAATTTTTACTTCCCAAATGCACCAATTTGGATAAAAGTACTATGCAATGATTGTATAGTATGTCAACTAAATAAACCTTACCCAAATCAAAAACAAATAGCACAAAAACAAGATTTTAAAGGACAAAGTTTGTACTTTAATCACCGTATCTCATTTGATACTAAAGGCCCAATTTCACCCTCATCAGAAGGAAACTCCTACATTATGGTAATTGTTGACGCATTCACACATTATGTAGCACTTAACCCAGTACCACATTGTAACGCTTATTACGCTTACACAACACTCTATGAACACTGGATAGCAAAATTCGGACTACCAGAAATTTTAGTTACAGACAATGGTACAGAATTCATAAATAATGAAATAATAACACTATGTCATTTATACAACATTAAACACAAACCACGTACATCTCATGCACCTTGGACAAACGGCTTAGTCGAAGGTATGAACCGTTCACTACAAGAATATCTTAGATGTATCATCAACGGAAATGATACAAAATATACCGAATGGTCAGCAGATGTAAAATTATTTCCCTTAGCATATAACTCACAAATCACGACAACTTTAGGAATGTCACCATATGAAATGGTTTTCAACCAAAAGCCACGCAAACCAATAATGTTTACAGCAAATTCCCATAAAAACGCACAAGGTTATTGTCAACCAAATAAAGACGCAATTTGTTATAACCTCCCATTACATACGCACGATGAAGATCATTTTCATCACCCACAAATTCTTAAATTAGCCTCCGGTACACACACCGAATGGATTTTAAATAGAGATAAGAAACACAATGAAATTTACCAAAAAATAACGAAAAAGTTATTACAAAGACAAAACATAAATGAACAAATCAATTCACGTTTTACACCAGCTTCCGATTTAAAAATTGGAACATTTGTTTTAATACCTAATTTTAATACTCAAAAAGGAATTTCTAAAAAATTACAACCCCTCCGAAAAGGACCCTACCAAATAATTGCAAAACCCACTGATGTCACATATAAAATTACAGACTCAAACAAAAAAGAAATCGTTCAACATCGAAACAACCTATTACCTTATTACCCAAAAGAATACGCACTCCGCGAATTAACTCAATTATATTCTTTCACAGGATTAAAAATCATTCAAAATGAACCACATCTGAAAAAAACAGAACAAAATGATAACCCCACCGAAAATCAAAACACAAAACCAACCACCACCAAAAACAATACGCAAAACCATAAAGAATCTCCAAAACAAAGAAAAAATAGAAAAATGACAGAACAAATAATACCCCAAGAAGAAATAGACAAATCAGAACATAGAAAAACAACAAGACTCCGAAATCAACCACGTAAAAACTACAAAATGTTCATCCCCCAATCTAAAATATTAAAGAAAGTAGAATTCAAAAAGTAATTTTAAGATTTTATACTTTACAATCTTGAAACCTCCGTAACATTTTTCATTTCAATTTTTTAAAATAACATGCTCACAAGTACGCAATAATTCTAGTTCAAAATAGACCAATAGGATTCATCCAATCCGCCACTTTCTCTAACTCAAACTAAGATCAATTAGACGAATAATCTAGAACTCCAGGCACATCTCTAACTATAACTTTACAACCTCCAGGTCAAAAATAAGCAAACCACTCCAACTTGACAGCTAAAATAAATATCACCATAATACCGTACCCCTCCCTTATCTAATAACCCAAAGATCAACAATATTTCCCCAACTCAGACCACGAATACCCCCAAAACAAATTTGATAACTTAGCCTAAAGTAACAAAATGAAGATTTTAATTAGCCTAAAGTATAAAAATCTCACCATACCCCGGATCATTTGACAAACAAAAATAAAGAAAAAGACGACCTCCCAGTCACCATGAAAATTGCCCCCAACAATTTTTTACAAAACTCAACCCACTTGTCAAAAAACTAATAAATAATTCGACCACACTAGAAAATCGCCTCAAACAGCAAAAAATATTCGACCAAGAGATCATTTCTTAAATGCTCTTCTCTCAAACAGTTGCTCAAATACTTATAAATTTTAAACATTTTTTTTCAATACTTGAAGCCTTTATAATATTTCTTTTTGATATACTTGAATATTTTCTAATAATCCTAATCATTTTTTGTAACATTTTTTTAATTTTCTACACTATACTCGAACTATTCCTCCAACTTTCCAAAACCCTTGAATATATCCACAGGTACGATTTTAACAACTTGTCTAAATGATACGAACAATTTTCAGTAGAACTGATATTTTTTTATTGTTTGTAATTTTCATAACATTTTTATCATCCCTCATTTTGACAATATGTAAATGTATAAAGAAAGCAATCATCACATTTGCCCTAGCAACAATTTTTCTAATTATTTTTTTGGAAGAATATTATAATAAACATAAACCTTCCCACTAAAGTAACAATTCAAAAATCCATCAAAAATTGCTACCCAACAGTCACAAAATCAGTCTTCACCGACATCATCCCAAGATAATCCAACACCACCTTCAACTACTCAAAATCCTCAAACATCTACACGAATTTCTTTTCAAGACAATCCATACACTTTTGAAGAACGGCACGCTCGTTTATCAGAACCACTAGAACCAGTTCAACGACAAGCACCTCTAAGCGAACCAACATATAACCTATACCCAACACTACCACAAGAACTAAATAGAATAAGAAATCCTAGTCAAAACCAAAACACAACAGAAATAAATAGACAAATTATACATCCTCGACGAAATAGAAATTTTCAAACTCCCCGAGTTCATTTTGATATACCTCAATCCCCATCACAAACCACTCCAGAAAACACCACTGGTATCACACCAGAAACTCCTACACTTTTTTCACAACGTAGCACCTCAAGCTTACCATCAGATTACTTAGGTTCAACACCAACATCTGAACAAATACGTGAAAATCCTTTTAACCCCCCAAACCTAACATCACGACTGCCATATTGGACAACACAATCATTCACACAAGGTGAACCAAATTTAATAAATGACCCAATAGATATTTCTACGGATACAACAACATCATCATCACTACCAGAAACATTATCACTACCGTCGACACCATCAATAGGCCAGATTTCACCGACGCCTTTCCCCCTAAATTTTCCAAATAACCTCCACGCTAGATATTGAGAACAATCATTAACAAATACCCCTTTAAGATTAGATTGGAACACGTTCACAGCACCCCCACCATTATTTGGACAACACCCGGAAAGTAACCGACTCCACAACTGGGCACTTCATAGATTACAGTATAGACAAGATATTCACAACGATATCCGTGATCACAATATTCAAATACTCCAACAAAACAGTTTACAATTAAAGTTTGAAATCACAGTTAAATTAAACAATATTACACAACATCCCTACCCATTAAATCCACCTAACATAACAGCTCAATCACTACCACCACCGTTTATAACTACTGAAGTAATATATAAATACGACAGATACACCAAAAACACAATTGGTTACATTACATTTTATAACCCATACTCAGGATTATCATACACATGTATATTCTAAAATTATTAATTTTTCTCCAACTCCCTTTTCTAGTAACCTCAAATCAAAACATAAACCCTTCCCCTCGTACAGGACCACAAGATTTATTAGTAACACATTACGATTGCGAAGAAAATGAACAAAAAACACTACACAAATATGCAATAAATCAAGTATCACAATGTGAAACAGAACCACAAGCTATAGAAACCACAGATATAATAGCAACACTCTATTCCAAAGCCCGAGCAACAACAGTTACAGGTTATAAATTCACAGCGACATTTTCCGAAAAGAAAGTACATTGTTCACAAGTCTCAAACGGCAACAAAAACCGACTTGACCATGAATCATTCTATCAAAGTAATATAGAACGCCTTTTACATCTCAATCCCGACGATTGTAAAAATGAATCACTTAGACTAAACATCACACAGAATAAAAACTCCCAAAGAAAATTAGTTAATTTTCAAGTTTTTTCAGACTCTGTACATCAATCACAACTTGAAAGACACCAAGGACATATAAAACTAGACGAAAAATACCCGTATAACGGCGCACACGGACGATTAACCTATGACCTACATGATAAACATTGGATACCACACATTGGTATAAATAACCCATCAAACTGCAAAGCAGACACGAAAAATAAAGGATACCAAGAAATAATGTTTTTCGATTGGAAAATACAACTCGAAAAAATACAACTCACACGAGATTTATCTGATAATACAATGATCTATCAAGGAATCCGGTTACCTTGTAAAAATGATCAAGGATATTGCGACCCTACAACAAGAACACAAGCAACAATTGTTTGGTTCCCCGAAGATACATGTACAACATTTCAAGTAGCAAAAATACACGCTCGTATGATAAAATTTCACAAAAAATATTTCATACAATCAATTCCTTATGAACAAGTCCATCCATCACGCAAACTAAGTTCCGATTTTAGAAACATAGACAATATAGAAAATAAATTGACACGATTTCAAATATATCAAGAAACAGAACTTGCATGTAAATACAGGAATCCACTTCACAGAACACAATACTCTGAAATATTAGTTGAATACGAAAAAGGATTCGACATGACCACTGGAAAAGTAAAAATCGACCCATATGCCACAGGTCATCCTCTAAACGAAGGAACATCCTATATACCAGTTAATTTTGAAAAAAGCAACGGACAACCTGGTGGACATCTAAAACCTTATGACACCAGAAGCACACGCTTACAAGAATTATCACTAATGAATACTACATATTTCGGTAATATCCACTATGACATTCATTTGGATATGAAACTAGACTATACAATTAGCCGCATTTTTCAAGAAATGTCACTCTCCGAATTAGAAACACTACACCAACTATGCGAATTAGAACGAACACAAATATTACAATCACTTGCACTAGCAGTATTAAAAATACCCTACGCAGGATACTTATTATCAGGAAATAGATCAAATTTTTTAGACTACGAAGGAAACATCTTATGGTTTTATACTTGTACTAAAAAAGTATCACCACTATACGTTTTTGAAGATAAACGATGTTATAAAAGAATCCCTATCTTTTATAAGAATAAAGTACATTTCGTGGATACACTTTCACGAAGAACCTATTTCTGGGATACCGCAGTCCCATGTGGATCAGAAAATAGCCACAATGTAGTACAACTAAACCCTGATGAAAATAAATATTATCTTCTCACTCCATATCCCACATTAATGCAATCACTCAAAAAATTTTCACCAGAAAGCATTCGCGCTATTGCTCGAAACCCAAATATAGACTTACAATCAATAGGAATCTATTCAAAATCAGATATTCAACATCACATTAGAACACAACAATTCCAAGAATTATTAACACAAATGGACACTATACAAAGACAATCAATAGACCAAAATTTACGCAAACTTGCAGAAACCGCAGGATTTGCCGATATCTACACGCAAGACTATAGCGGATATTTTAAAGACATTAAAGATTATATATATCTAAACGGCGAAAAATACCGTCCCCAAGATATATCACCAATTAACATTTTTAGCTTTGTTACACTCAAAAATGAGATCCTCGATTTTCTAGGATGGCCCTACTACATCTTAGAAAAATTGACTATTTTATACGCAATGTTTAACTTTATTGGATTTCTTTTCTCACTCTTAAAAGGAATCTACAATACATGTGCTATACACACACAAGTAAACAGACAAGCAAGCGTAGCACGCATACTCTTTGCAGGATTTTTTGGAATCTTTTCTACATCTATAAACAAAATTCTTTTAGACGCACAAATAAAAGAATATAACACAAAAATAACAACACGACAAAATACATACGACGAAGAACATAACAATGTCGACACACAGCCAACGGCACCACAATTACCACCCCTACCAAATAACCATCCACTATCCCTAGTCCCACGAAATTTTCGAAATTTAGCAATCACACATAATCCAAATTTTCGACTCAATACATCGCAAAGTCCCGTCCAACATATAATAACACATCAATCACAAGATGATAATACTTATGAACAAATTATTGAACAGCCCCATACCACCGCTTTTCAATCTCAAAATAATAATTTTTTTAGCCCACGATGAGCCGCCAACTTGGATCACTACACCGATCAAATTCCCATCCAACCAATCTTACCTCTCCAATCCCAATCATACCACTTTTTGCTTTTCCGCCACCCGATTTTCCATCAAGCAATGTAACATCAGGCATGAATTCCGACACTAACTCACATATTTCAGTTTTATACTCCATCTCACAGCTAAATAACCCGAATATTGACACCCCCGATGAATTTGCCGACTCAGAACCATCCCCATCCAATAATTTTCATAACCCTTCTAATTTTTCTCAACCCCCTTTTCAACCCATATTATCAAATAACCCTGACCCAATCACTCCTACACCCTCTTATGCTTCCCAAGTTACCCCAACCTACTCCTCATACCATTCTGACCAATCATCTCATTCTCCAGACACCCCCCGAATCTCCCCAGAACTAGATAATTTTATTACCCTCCAACAACAACCCTACCACCTTAACACCCCGACCATAAACCAAATCTCCTCCACTACAAATTCATCCAATCCCCCTACACCCTCTTCAAATTATACTGAATCATTAACACCATCATCCACATCCACTATATCTTCACTAAACACTAATAGAGCTTACCGCACTTTTAAAAGAAAATTCCCCAACCATCCTTTCCCAGAAAAACCAGGAACAGCCCGTGAATACATCAACCACCCCCAGCATACTAACACTAAAGAATTTTTAGCTATCACTTTACCCTCATTTCCACAATACACCTTAAACACCCCTCACGACGCTAACGAAACACGCAACTTTGTAGATGAATACGTTTTAATGCCCACTCTCTCTTGGACCTCATATTATCATTTTACTAACCCTCTTTGCTTACCTTTATCTAACACTCACATCGATATAGAGCGAAATAAGGACATGCTATATCAACTCACTACACCACTAACCGCTAGACAATTTACTTACGTTGGATATAAAAAATCACTAAAAATACACACTGCACCTAGAGCTAATGAATATACACTAGAATACTACGATCACAACATCATTAGAGCTAACCAAGATCAATTCTTAGACGACGATCGCTTCGCTAATCCACAAATCACCGAGAAATTTTTCATCAAGACACCATATGTATTTACACTAAACATCTTCGACCGAAAGTTTGATCACATTATTTCAGAAGCACTAACAAACACACAAGCATACGAAAGTTTTAAAGAACGCTTCCAAATCTTTTCACTAACCTTTCATTTCCTTGCACCACACGAAAGAGATTTACACTGCTCACACGATATTATGTTGCGCACTAAACAAACACATACATACAGTTACTATCGTTTCATCCAAAATCACTTTGACCTCCACACACCCTCTAGACAACCACACCATCGTTTCCAATTCATCAATTCAAAATACACTTCACCGTATTTCCTAAATTTCACATATTGTATTAAAGACACTAACCTCCATGGTATTCTTCGTAATTATGACCCCATAACCCAAATGTACATTTTCTGCCCCATCACCAAGACCTTCAACGCCGAAGAATCCCGACCCTTCCTTATCCCGCACGAGTTCCTACAACCTATAGAAATCCCAATTTTAGAATTCATCCACAACACTAAATTTAACCACAAATTATATAACTTAATCCAAAACACACCTTATGAGTTTGCAGTAGGCACTGAAGAACTAACCACTATTAAGGCACTTCAATTGCTTTGGCCACTGCTTCAGACTAAAAATATCATCCGCATTCTAGCTAAACTACTAACAACTTCAGAACTAATTCACGACATCTTCCCCCACGGTTTTTTCCCCGACGACTAACAAGTAAGTATGAATTAAGTAAATATTACTAACTAATTACAGTATTAAAAACTCACCATTCTTTATTCATGTTTTCTTTAGATTTTTAGCCTTCATCCTAGATCATCTGAAAAATTCACAAAAGAAAAATAAAAAATAGCAAACTTCTTCAAAACTGTTTAAGACCCTATTAAACTTTTGCACCAACAATTAAATAAATATAATACCAATGCAGTAAATTAATTTATAAAATTTTCCCCCAAAAGCAGTAAATCTACATATGATGAAAATTTGTATCTTAAAATTCCCCCATAACTAGCAGTAAATTTCCAAATTCTATGCAGTAAATTAATAAAATGCAATTGCAGTACTAACCTTTTGATATTTTCATTCATTCGCACAGAAATTCTATCCACACTCGCACAGCTCGCCCACGAAGAATTGTTTAAAATAATGAATTTCAGTTTCAAGTTTTCACACTCAACAACTCTAACATACAATAACATGTTTCAAACTTTCCTTTAACCCGGTTGGAAAGGAATCATATACTAAACAAAACTAACCAACGCAGCTTACTAAATACCACAAATCATAGAATAACAGCATGACTAAGAAAAGGAAACCAACGGTACCCAAACCGGATTAACCCAGTTAAAAACTGGATAATTTATTCTTTTGAAGACTATTACAAAGTCTTAGAAAGAAATAATAAAACACAAAAAAGTCGAAAGACAAACCCATACCACAAACAATTTGATTTTTGAAAAAAGGACACAACCAACGAAACATAAGAAAAACCACAACAAACCCAACATAAAACGTTGTCACATAACAGGACCCCTCACAAAAACCGCATGAAATCATACTCCCACTCCTGGCCTAACCCACCAGGAAGGACGTCCTGAGCATGCTCTATAGCCGGCCTAACCCACCGCGCTACATCCACGCTTTGTGACCACACCTTTATTTTTAATAAGAGCTACTCAAGGGTGAGTAACTCTTCAAAATAACCGAACTAAAACAAAAAGCTTTTGTGAAAACAATTAACTAAAATCATTATTAAAAAATATTAAACTAATAAAAGTTTTATAAAATGTAAAATCACATGATGCAATATATAGATCAGAATACAACACCAAGGACGAACATCAAAAGACAAGACGACCTCACTACACTCGAGAGAGAATGACCAACTACAATCGATATGCCGCTCACAATCACAACTCAAAGGATTTAGAGTACGACTTGACTTCGCAGAAAAGGACTTCATTGAACTAGACCAATGACCACCTCGATGTTCAAGTATACGTACAGATCCGAGTAACCAGGCATCCCCTCCACGCACAATCTCCACGCCATTCCCAAGCTAGATCAGACACAAAAGAAGTTCTCCCCGAAGAACAGAAAAACCTGACATAGCCAACCATTCTGAAATCAGAATTGATTTTGTTGCAGAGACTCAGTCGTTGTCACAAGAAGAAGCGGAAGAAAATTATGATGTTCGCCAAATACCAACGTCCATCATCCACCCTTGAATTACAGAAGAACTGTTCTAAAAAACTCTGTAAAACCCGGATGGGTGGAACCTGATCTAAACTATATTTTATGATTGGATAAATTAAATGTTTTACCAATGTAAAGTATTTAATATTAACCAATCATGATCCATCTAACTAACAACCCACTTATTTGTAAGTGCTGAAGTTACTTGTAATTTCAGCACCAGAGAGATTTGAATTTAACTTAGAAATTAGTTGGACTCTCCCGAGCACTTCAGCAGCCGCAATAAACCAGTATACCCTAGATCTATTGAGCCTAGCAGAGACTAGTTAAACAACCTGAGACTAGATAGTATAAGAGTAAGATTAGGATCGGTATTAGACTAAGAAGTTGCACGAATCTATCCGGCCGAAAATAAGATAGCGTGACGAGCAGACGGTGTACCCTATCCGAAATTACTCTATGAGTTATATACCCATCGGTCTTAACTCAATTTTTATAAATCTCGTGTTGAAACAAAAAATGACCAAAAATTTGATTTTCAGCAGTTTTCCAGCAGATGCTCAGCAGATTTTTAGTACAATTTCTGCAAAGGTTGTCGAGCCTCCCTCTTTTTTGAGCACTGTTCGATATTTGGATGTGATCAATCAACTAGGTTGAATCTTTTTTTTTTGCTTAAAAGAGGCCGATGAACCAAGATCCACGCAAAATCCACAACTTCACGGTTGTTTTGATTTAGATGCTGTTTGAGAAGGGTGAGAACTAGATAGGGTCGAATGAGGTGGTCTTCAACAAAGTGTTCTGCAGAAGGGGCTTCCACCAGCTCAGAGAGATATTCGCAGCCTACACTCAGTTCCACGAGGACGGAATTCTAGACACTATTAGCAATGAGTTCAGTGGCTGCACTGAGAAGGCATACAAAGCCATAGGTGAGTGAAAAAAAAAGAGATAGCCAACATTCGTTCTGCTACTTCTGGGACTAGAATTTGGGCAACTTCTTTGAGAAGAATTGAAGTGAGCAGTTTGTGTAGATCATCCGGGGGAAACTGACAACCCTGTTTGATAACTTTAATCGTTGAATTTTGGTCCAAAGTACTTTTTTTTCTGTCCGCATTAATAACGTAGCGCATTAGTTTTATATTCACTAGATAAAATCAGAGAAAACTATGCTTCGATTGACTGTTTGTTTTAGCGATCACCGCTTTGGAGGGAAGAGAGGCTTTCTTTGCAGAGAAACTTCACTCTGCAATGCAGGTAGAAAAAGAAGATAACAACTAGTTTTTTCATTTTTTTAAAAAAAGATTTTAGTATCTTTAAGAATCGAATTTTTGTTTGAATGTTAGAAATTATGATTTGAGTGACTTTGAATTGACTCAACGTCAGTTTAGATTTCAAATCATTTTTATGCACAAAAACTCGAAAAAAAAATTTTTTTTCCTATTGAAAAGAATAGTTGTGATCAAAACCTTCTGTGGTATTGGCACAGAAAGCAGCTATACTCGGTTCTATCAGCATTGTAATTAAGCCCTAAGAATCTCTAATTACCCTTACAGGGTCTGGGCACAGATGAAGACCGTGTGTTGCGCCTGATGGTCTCCCGATCCAGACAGGATCTACTCACTGTGGCCGAGAGGTTCCAGGAGAAGTACGAGCAGAGTCTGGAGGAGTTTGTAGATGTAAATATCATCCTTATACTTTTTAGAATTGATGCCTAATTGTTGACGATGTTCTTCCAAAAATCAACCCATCTAAACGCTGCGAAAAACCGATTAAACACACATTTCAGCCCATAAACATAGTGTCTAAAAACAAAAGTACTATACATTTTTATCCAAATAAGATGCCATAGGTCTTTCGTATTGAACAGTAAATTAATTTATACGAGAAATCCTGGTGAACATTTTAGATCCGCGCCTGATCAAACAACATAATGTGATTATCTTACACTTTCAAAACCTTCAGACAAGTATTTTGTTTTGACCAGATCGCTTCATTTGCATCAACAAAAAGATTTTATGGCTCGCTTGTTGCCGCGAGAAACTTTTTTTATTTCCCTGCTGTTGAACGGACACCCGAATTGCCGAAAAAATATGCTTGCGTATGTCAAACCTTTAAAATCAATCTTTGTTTCCAGGATGACATCTCCGGAGACTTCAAAGCAGCTCTACTGGCTCTGGTCAGGGGAAACAACTACTGATGAGCTACTCTATAAACGAAACCACGAATTTTGAAATAAATTTATACTATGTAAATCAGAAGCAAAAATCGATACTATAAAATAAAATCTCTAATTAAAACTAAAATTTATAACATATATCAATTTACTTTTTCTGAACCACAGTTACGACACGATATAATAAAAAGAAACGCTGTTTTTATGACTAAGCTAACTCTGGAATATTCGTTTTGTGTAATGGAGCGAGGTATTTCATTTTAAGCAAGTATAGTAAAATCAGAGCTCTGATATCTTGACCGCCCTTTAATGTGTCGGATGATTTTGGTTAAAAAATTTATGAAAACTTTTTGTCGGAAGTTTTTCATTTCTTTCGAAAATCTTCCCCACAAGCAATGTCATAAAATAAATTTATAAAACTCACAATTTTAAAAATGATGCGGCGGCTTTATTTAGGGCAAGCGTGTCAAAAACTTTAGGCATCCATTAATATGTGTTAACGAAGTCCAATCAAAAACTCTGGAACTAATATCATAATTTTGGAAGCCTCTGAAAAAAATTGAAATCCAGCAAAAAGCAGCATAATGACTCTTGTAAACACTGACGAATGCTGTTATCCAGCGATTTTTAATAGAATTAGCTTCAATTGAAATAACAAACATTTTCCCGTGGAACAAAAAACAAGCATCTTTGAGAGTTTGTCTCTGAAATCCATGATATTGCTGGATTTCAGATTTCCAAAGTCCTCTTTGTGGTCATAAAACATGCTGGCCACCTGCAATCAATCTCTTCCAGGTTTTGTTACGTATATCGAAACAAAGTTCAAAATTAGTTGAACCTAATCCACCAAGAGAAATTTAATCAAAAAATTTGAAAGTTACAAGAGATTTCAAGATGCGGGATATTCTGATTTTCCCCAGTTTTTTTCTTTTCCTGATAAATTTATCCCCCCCCCCCCCACGTGACTTACTGCAATTTTTTTTGAATCACCAAGTTTATTCAAGGGCCTATTCAAGTTTTTCACCCAAATAACTGACAATTTAATTGTTTTTGAACGTTATAAATGTTAATTTACTCTTTTTAATTGTATTTATCGAAAACCAAGATACGTAACAAAACCTGAAACTCTGTTCGAAACAATTTTTGAAGTTAAGGAAAAACGCATTTTTGTGTCCGTTAGCAATCCCAAATTGCACAATAGTGATAGTTTCCAAGCCTCATTATTATCTTAAAATAGCCAAATTCTTTTGAAAATATGGAATGTACGCCAAAATTCTGGGGGCTATTCTCGTAATATGATCCATATCCAGAGTTATTACATCCAGAGTTAATACACCAGTTTCAAAATTGATCCAGAGTTGTTACATCAATTTCATATGAGTTTCTTAACCTTCGTATTTTTGCGTTCAGTTGCCGTCATTTGAATTTTTGTGCTGTTGGTTTTTCGCCTCGTTCAATTCTGGAAAAAACTCTCTGCATTTTTTTCTTGAGTTTTTAGGAACAAAATAATCGTCCACAATGATGGCCTGACACGGGCAATTTCTCGGTTCCAACTTGAATGCTAGCGTTCGCAGATATCAGTAGTTCGTAAATTGTAGGGCGTTCCGATATAAATTTTTTTGATCTAAAAATTTTGAAAATAAGTAAAAAATTGATAATTTTTGTTGAGCCAATAGCAAGCGACTGGAGTTCCTGGCTTTGGCTGAAGCGATCTTAGTAACTTGCTGCTAAATTCTGAGGAACGAACCTCATGGCGAAAATTGTCCGCAAAAAATTTAACAAATTTTGTTTTTGTTTGTAAGTTTGTGTCAACCCTAGGGCTTGAACTCGACGATAAATGGCCTGAACATAATGGAAATAGCAACCATAGTGGATTGTGTAGGGTAAAACTTCTAGCAACGCCAAAATAAATCCAATCTCGAAGTCCGAAATTTTTTTCTTGTAACTTCCGTAAAATGAGTTCGTACTGGCTTTACTGTTTTCCTTTAAGAAGCGCCCAACACACAGTAGCTTTTCGCTCTCCAAAAACTGTAAGAACTTCATGAATTTGATCAAATGGCGCAGTCTTAATTGTGCCATCGCAAATAATTGTATCCAATTTCCACAAATTTTCAAAAGCTTTGTTCGTTGCAAAAATTGCTACACCCACGTCAGTGTTGAGATCCATCAAAAAAATTTCGTTTTGGTGAGATAAAGCACAGGATCCATCAATTGTAATGTCCAAGTTTTTATAAACTGCTTTTCATTTTCTAGTATTCAGGGGGCACAAAAATCACTATTTTCAGTTTCTGCGATAGTTTTTTCGGAATTACATTTTTAAGCTTTCAGTTGGGTGTTTTGAAGTATTTCAAAACATAATTCTCGAAATTTGTTTTCAGCTTTAAATTGACGATCGAGTTCGTGAAAATGATGTTTGTCGAAAGAAACAATTAAGTTTTTGGAAATATTTGTAGTTAATTTGGCTTTGCAATCAGGATCGTTGACACATCTGATATACACTGCGTTTACTTTGTTTATGCCAATGATTTTTTTTCGTTTTTCATGATGCTATTCAAAATGCAGTTTTTCTTCAATACGTATGTGTTCACGCAAACAGATAAGAAAAATTACCTATAATTTTTCCTAATTTTTTTTGCCTGGTGAAATTTTGCAGTCTGTATAAAACATTTTGTCGCTGTGAAGTGTTTATTTTGTTTATGCAATTTTCCTATTTATCTTTATTACTCGTGCGTACATTGTTCTATTTCTTTGAAATGTTGTACAATGGAAAGAAGGCGGAACTAGAAAACGTGGAGGGATCCAAAATTTTTTCCATAGTATCAGAAGTGCTAAACACGGTCGAGATTGCAAAGCGCTTACAACGAGACCATCGGAACCTAAAAACGTTGATTCAAGAAGCGAAAAAGTCCGAAGCAAAGAAGATGAGGTAGCGTATAAGTATCAAACAGAGAGAATACACATTTAACCGTTGCTATGAAAAAAACGCCTTTATCGACCAGCAGGAATATTTTCACGGAAGCGAAGGTAGCCAACTGCTGTCGAGCTACACGATGAAAAGTCTTGAAAATTCTTCAAAAACTCCGCAAAGCAAAATTTTTTACCCCATTGACAAAAGAACCCCAAGAAAAGCGTGTCCTGTGGGCAAAAATCTACTTAAAAATTGATTACAGAAATTTATGTTTCACGGACGAGTGTAGGGCAACCTTGGATGGCCGTGATGGCTTCGCCAGTTGTTCGTTAGCCAACGATTCTGATGTTCCACTGCGGTAACGGCGTCAACAAGGGGTGGGGCTGTCATGTTTTGGACAGCTATCAAATTTAACGAAATTGTAGGCCCCTTCAGAGTGCCTGATTGAGTTAAATGAATTCAGCTTCTTACGTAGAATTTTTGAAAGCTTATTTCGAACCATGGTACTCTAGCAGACCGCCCAATGAGAAAAAATTACTCATTTTCATGCAGGACAACGCCCCCTCTCATGCTGCTCAACATACCATGCGTTATTTAACAAGTATTGGCCTTTTTGGATCTCGTTCAATGATTTGGAACCCCGCATCACCAGACTTAAATCCGATTAAATACATGTGGTCTATCGTCAAACGCGACATTTACAGTAGTAACCAACAGTACTCGTCCAAAAAAGCCCTCTGAGAAGCCATCGTTATAGCTTGTAGTTGAATGCAACCGGATACTATCAGAAAACTGACTTCTTCAATTGATGCTCTATGATTGAAACTCTGAAACGCAACGGACGTCACATCGGGAAGTAACTTGCTAAACTGAGAACACCTTTTCTGTATTTACGCGTTGAATCAGTTTGAAGCGCTTTTTTGATACGTCGCCAAAATTCATTACGGTGTTTCTGAAATTTGCATAAACAAAATTAACAGTTAGTTTTAATCAGGCTTGAATTAACTGCTGAATTGTTCATATGCTTGTTTCTCGTTCTCTGTGTGATAATTTTTTTTTCAAAATGTGTTCTGGATACATTGCTTGGGAAGCTTGTTTTGTTTCGAGAATTGGTTAAAAAACATGGTTGCATAAGCAAAGTAAACGCAGCGTAAATACGGCCTTAAGATTTATATATTTTTTTTGCATAACGAAACCCTATAAAAAATTAAATTTGTTCCAATTCACCGGCGATCAGGGACAATTTGAAAATGTTTCACACTTCTGCCGTTTTATAATTGATTTTTCTTTTCGCGCATTCGGTCCTTCGCGTATAAAGGGTTCCACCCAAAATTCTGCCTACTAGTCTAAGTCTAATTAAAAAATTAAAAGACGACACAACGCGCCTAATTGTTTCATACTTTATTCGCCTGTTAGAAAAATTAAAATTTGAGAAAAAAACTTATTAACCCTCTGAGAAAACTTGCAGCTGACTTGAAAGCTTACAAAAAATTCAAACTGCTGGAAACCAATGCGAGATTCTGCAAAAGTTTTTTCAGAAGAAACATAGCAATTTTTTCAAAAGTGAACATTTTTTCACCTGTACCCCAAATCGGCAATGTTCAGGACTAGTTTGGAGACTCCTTGAAGTTCTTAGATACGATCTTGAAAACGTCTGTTCTGTGGGCATGACAAGTTATCTATGCGAAAATTCATGGACTGAAATATCGTTGCACGTTGAATTAAAATAAACTATTTGTCCACATAGCTTTGTACAAGACACAAATTGGAACACATCCCTTATTATATTAGCGGCGTCTCACGGAAATCTAAAAATTTCCACAGTCTACTTTTATCTCTTTTTTCTCGGAAGCAAAAGACCTTTTTCCAGGTAAGAACGTGTTTAGTAAAACAAAAAAATCTAGTTTTTAATAACCTAGCTAGTGGAAGACTGAGCATTTGTTTTCTTTTTGAGCCTTCGAGCTTGCAAGCAACGATCAGCATTTAAATACAACTTTCGGAAGTTTGTCGACACTTTTTTGACGGACCAAACTGGTTTTCCAAGTACTCCCAAACACTATACATGTCTCTTTCATCTTCCCAATTTTTTTTCGGTTGGTGGCCGAAGATAGATGTCCTCGCATAGTAGCAAAGTAAAGGTTAAGTGTTCGAGAATTAAGTTTACTAAAATCGAAACAAAGTCTCTGCGAATGCTTGTTAAATATGTGTCAATGCTCTCTCAGAACTCTTGCGTTTCTCAAAAACAGAATTGGTTAAAGGCCTTTGAGCCTTATTGGAAGGGAGTTAAACCAGTTATTTCAATTTTTGAAGAAAATGAAGGAAATAACGGATATCATGATACCATTTTTTTGGTAGGGCGACAATTCATAACAGGCGACAAATCGTAACAGGCGACAATTCGTAACAAGTGACAATTGGTTACAAGTCATTGGCAAGTAGAATACGCTTGCTCCTCGTCGCTCCGCTGAGCGTACATCCGGCACGAGAAAAATACTGCGCGTGAATTACTGTTCCCCGCATAATCTACTGTTAAGAATTATCGCGTTTTACGAATTGTCGCCTGTTACGAACTTTCGCCCCATGCATTTTTGTAGTGCCGATATGTTTTTTTTTCTGGAAGTCCAATTTCAGAAGAAGTTCAAGTTTTTGGTAGCCATTTTTGAACGACACTTTTCATACAATCTGAAACGTATTGAAGTCTAGAGCTCAAATTCAAAAAAAATTCTACTTGTTGTTAACTATTGTGAAGTTTAGGGAGTTTGAATATTCTATCTTGGATAATGTGGCAAAAAAATGCGATAGATAATTTGGAAACTCCCCGGCCTTAGGTGGTCAATTTATGTGCGTACTGAATAAGTTCAAGTGTTTTTTTAGAGCCTGGTCGACCCTTGCACAACCCTGCTCGATTTTGGTCAATCCTCATTGACTTATGTATCAATGCTCGCCGACTCATTCATCAACTTGCTCGTCCTTGCTTGGCCCTGGTTTGACTCGAAAAATGACCTTGGTTGATTTATGTATCGGCAATGGCTTTCAACGAAAAACTTGTTCGACTTAATAGTTTAGGCCGCAAAATGGAACTTTGGTACCGAAAACATAATTCACATAATTGTTTTTGCAGCTTGATCGGAGCAGCCCAACAAGTAATCGTCAATTGTTCTTATCCCTTGGAATTATAACTTTTGCTTTTTTCTACTTTTACATGCTTGGTTCAACCGGTAGCACGATTGATTGTCAAACACAAGGTAAAAGACTTAAGCTAGGTGAGAACCGATAGAATGGTATGTTTAGTGTGAAAAAACCACTGTAAGTATGCAACATTAGAACATTAGAACAACTGTAAGTATGCTGCAAACGAGGAACCAGTTCCCTTTGGCGGGTGCTTTACTTTGTTTACTGATGAATGCGGTGGCTAACACGTACGAGTTCAAACGGAGATTGGTCTTTGAAAGAATAGACTTTTTTGAACCTGCTACCTTCTAATGGTGAACTCAAACACACCCATTAAAGTTAATGACTGTTTAGTTCGTCGGGAGGTTGCGTCGTTCTCTTTTATGACGATTTCGCTCATTGCAGCTCATCTGCGTCTGTTGTAAGCTGTTAATTTCTCCCCTTCCTTTATCTTCAAATAAGTCAGCTTCTAACAATACTCTTCGTCCCAGTTGCCCAGCTTTTGGGTTCGATTTCTTATTGTTCAAAATATAATCATGGTGTGCTTAGTCATATCATTTCTGGTGTTTAATTATTTAGTCTGGCATTTGTGTTAATGTTTTTATATGGAATTTCAGGTTGCGTAGCAGTATTTAGACAACCGCATCATCAGACTGGTCAGTATTTAGACAAAAATTGAATTAACCAATTAGAATAGAGAAAGCAAAAATTAAAACCACTCTGGAACCATGAAATATTATTGGACAAAACTTAAAACGATATTAAAATTAAAATCGTTTTAACTGTTCCATCAGTATTTCTTTGATTGTTATTTATTTTCTTACTTGCCAGATATTGAAAAAATTGCAATAACCTTTAGGAATTATTTTACCTGTTGTTAACTATTGTGAAGTTAAGGTAGTTTCAGTTTTCTATCTTGGCTAATTTAGGACAAAAAGTGATCAATATACAGACTATTTGGAAATTCCCCAGCCTTAGGTGGGCAACTTATGTGCGGACTGAAAAATTTCAAGTGTTTTTTTAGTTCCTGGTCGACCCTTGCACAACCCTGCTCGATTTTGGTCAATCCTCATTGACTTATGTATCAATTCTCGCCGACTCATTCATCAACTTGCTCGTTCTTACTTGGCCCTGGTTTGACTCGAAAAATGACCTTGGTTGATTTATGTATCGGCAATGGCTTTCAACGAAAAACTTGTTCGACTTAATAGCTTGGGCCGCAAAATGGAACTTTGGTACCGAAAACATAATTCACATAATTGTTTTTGCAGCTTGATCGGAGCAGCCCAACAAGTAATCGTCAATTGTTCTTATCCCTTGGAATTATAACTTTTGCTTTTTTCTACTTTTACATGCCTGGTTCAACCGGTAGCACGATTGATTGTCAAACACAAGGTAAAAGACTTAAGCTAGGTGAGAACCGATAGAATGGTATGTTTAGTGTGAAAAAACCAGTCTTTTTTTAGAACAACTGTAAGTATGCTGCAAACGAGGGACCAGTTCCCTTTGGCGGGTGCTTTACTTTGTTTACTGATGAATGCGGTGACCAACACGTACGAGTTCAATAGGAGATTGGCTTTTGAAAGAATCGATTTTTTTCAACCTGCTACCTTATAATGGTAAACTCAAACACTTCCATTAAAGATAATGACTGTTTAGTTCGTCGGGAGGTTGTGTCGTTCTTTTTCTTGACGATTTCGCTCATTGCAGCTCACCTGCGTCTGTTGTTAGCTGTTAATTTTTCCCTTTCCTTTGTCTTGAAATTTTGGAGTCTGTATAAAAAAATTGGTCGCTGTGAAGTGTTTTTTTTGTTTATGCAATTTTCCTATTCATCTTTATTACTCGTGCGTACATTGTTCTATTTCTTTGAAATGTTGTACAATGGAAAGAAGGTGGAACTGGAAAACGTGTAGGGATCCAAGATTTTTTCCATAGTATAAGAAGTGCTGAACACGGTCGAGATTGCAAAGCGCTTACAACGAGACCATCGGAACCTAAAAACGTTTATTCAAGAAGCGAAAAAGTCCGAAGCAAGGAAGATGAGGTAGCGTATAAGTATCAAACAGAGAGAATACACATTTAAACATTGCTATGAAAAAAACGCCTTTATAGACCAGCAGGAATATTTTCACGGAAGCGAAGGTAACCAACTGCTGTCGAGCTACACGATGAAAAGTCTTGAAAATTCTTCAAAAACTCTGCAAAGCAAAAATTTTTACCCCATTGACAAAAGAACTCCAAGAAAAGCGTGTCCTGTGGGCAAAAACCTACTTAAAAATTGATTACAGAAATTTATGTTTCACGGACGAGTGTAGGGCAACCTTGGATGGCCGTGTTGGCTTCGCCAGTTGTTCGTTAGCCTATGATTCTGATGTTCCACTGCGGTAACGGCGTCAACAAGGGGTGGGGCTGTCATGTTTTGGACAGCTATCAAATTTAACGAAATTGTAGGCCCCTTCAGAGTGCCTGATTGAGTTAAATGAATTCAGCTTCTTACGTAGAATTTTTGAAAGCTTATTTCGAGCCATGGTACTCTAGCAGACCGCCCAATGAGAAAAAATTACTCATTTTTATGCAGGACAACGCCCCCTCTCATGCTGCTCAACATACCATGCGTGATTTATCAAGTATTGGCCTTTTTGGATCCCATTTAATGATTTGGAACCCCGCATCACCAGACTTAAATCCGATTGAATGCATGTGGTCTATCGTCAAACGCGACATTTACAGTAGTAACCAACAGTACTCGTCCAAAAAAGCCCTCTGAGAAGCCATCGTTATAGCTTGTAGTTGAATGCAACCGGATACTATTAGAAAGCTGACTTCTTCAATTGATGCTCTATGATTGAAACTCTGAAACGCAACGGACGTCACATCGGGAAGTAACTTGCTAAACTGAGAACACCTTTTCTGTATTTACGCGTTGTATCAGTTTGATGCGCTTTTTTGATACGTCGCCAAAAGTTATTATGGTGTTTCTGAATTTTGCATAAACAAAATTAACAGTTAGTTTTAATCAGGCTTGAATTAACTGCTGAATTGTTAATATGCTTATTTCTCTTTCTCTGTGTGATAATTTTTTTCAAAATGTGTTCTGGATACCTTGCTTGGGAAGCATGATTTTGTTTGGTTTCGAGAATTGGTTAAAAAACATGGTTGCATAAGCAAAGTAAACGCAGCGTAAATACGGCCTTTAGATTTATATATTTTTTTGCATAACGAAACCCCCTATAAAAAATTAAATTTGTTCCAATTAGCCGGCGATCAGGGACAATATGAAAATGTTTCACACTTCTGCCGTTTTATTATTGATTTTTCTTTTCGCGCTTTCGGTCCTTCGCGTATAAAAGGTTCCACCCAAAATTCTGCCTACTTGTCTAATTAAAAAATTAAAAGACGACACAACGCGCCTAATTGTTTCATACTTTATTCGCCTGTTAGAAAAAATAAAATTTGAGAAAAAAACATATTAACCCTCTGAGAAAACTTGCAGCTGACAAAAAAATTCAAACTGCTGGAAACCAATGCAAGATTCTGCAAAAGTTTTTTCAGAAGAAACATAGCAATTTTTTCAAAAAAAAATTTACGCCCGCCCTTATAAGGATATCCAATCTTAGAGTTCAAAAGTGAACCTTTTTTTCACCTGTACCCCAAATCGGCAATGTTCAGGACTAGTTTGGAGACTCCTTGAAGTTCTTAGATACGATCTTGAAAACGTCTGTTCTGTGGGCATGACAAGTTATCTATGCGAAAATTCATGTACTGAAATATCGTTGCACGTTGAATTAAAATAAACTATTTGTCCACATAGCTTTGTACAAGACACAAAATAGAACACATCCATATATTATATTAGCGGCATCACACAGATATCTGAATATTTAAAAATTATATCTTCATTCCTTTTTTTTGGAAGCAAAATAATTTTTTTCAGGTTAGACCGTGTTTTGTAATACAAAAAAAATCTAGTTTTTAATAACCTAGCTAGTGGAAGACTGAGCATTTGTTTTCTTTTTGAGCCTTCAAGCTTGCAAGCAAGGCGATCAGCATTTAAATACAACTTTAGGAAGTTTGTCGACACTTTTTTGGTGGACTAAGCTGGTCTTCCAAGTGCTCCCAAAACACTATACATGTCTCATTCACCTTCCCAATTTTTTTTTCTGTTGGTGGCCGAAAATAGATGTCCTCGCATAGTAGCAAAGTAAATAAGGTGAAGTGTTCGAGAATTAAGTTTACTTAAATCGAACTAAATACTCTGCGAATGATTGTTAAATATTTGTCAATGCTCTCTAAGAACTCAAAAACTCTGCGTTTCTCAAAAGCAGGTTCTGTTAAAGGTCTTTAACACTGATTGGAAGAGAGTCAGGGTCATATGCACTAAACGGCCCAAAATCAATTTTTCTACATCGTAAGCTGGAAATTATGCGATCAAAATTGATTGGGTAATTTTAGCCAATCAAATTCAAGTTACACGGTAAGACATTCTGATCAACTTTTCTAGGAGATAAAAAAATTTGCCGAAATTGCCGAAAAGGTGAAACTCAAAAAGTGGAGGCAAAATTCAATAAAATGGCGTGACAAAAAAAATTCAATTTACTTTATCATTTCGTCTATTGATTTTATCGGCTTGAATTTTCGAGTGAAATGGCAAAAAATGTCGATGGAACTTGATTGGGTAATTGGCCAATCAATTTCATCCACAATAATTTCAGTTATAGAGATGTAGAAATGATGATATTGGGCCGTTTAATGCATAAGACCCGAGAGTTAAACCAGTTATTTTAGTTTTTGAAGGAAATACCGGATATCATGATACCATTTTTGTGGTGGGGCGACAATTCCTAACAGGTGACAACTCGTAACAAGTGACAATTCGTAACAAGTCATTGGCAAGTAGAATATCGCTTGCTCCTCGTCACTCCGCTGAGCGTACATCCGGCACGAGAAAAATACTGCGCGTGAATTAGTGTTCCCCGCTTAATCTAATGTTAAGAATTATCGCTTGTTACGAATTGTCGCCTGTTAAAAATTTTTGCCCCACGCATTTTTAAAGAGATGATATGTTTTTTTTTTCTAAAAATCCAATTTCAGAAAAAATTCAAATTTTTGGTAGCCATTTTTGAACGACACTTTTCATACAATCTGGAACGTATCGAAGTCTAGAGCTCAAATTTAAAGAAATATTTTACCTGTTGTTAACTATTGTGAAGTTAAGGGAGTTTGAAATTTCTATCTTGGATAATTTGTGGGAAAAATGCGCACTATATAGATTATTTGGAAACTCCCCGACCTTAGGTGGTCAACTTATGTGTGGGCTGAAAAAGTTCAAGTGTTTTTTAGACCCTGGTTGACCTTTGCACAACCCTGCTCGATTTTGGTCAATCCTGATTGACTTATGTATCAATGCTGGCCGACTCATTCAGCAACTTACTCGTCCTTGCTTGGCCCTGGTTGGACTCGAAAAATGACCCTGGTTGATTTCTGTATCGGCAATGGCTTTTAACAAAAATTTTATTCGACTTAACAGTTTGGGTCAACATAATTCACATAATTGTTTTTGCAGCTTGATAGGAGCAATCCAACAGGCAACATTTTTTGATTAGTCTATATTTAATCGTTCATATCCCTTGGAATTGTAACTTTTACTTTTTTCTACTTTTGCGTGCTTGGTTCAACCGGTAACACGATTGATTATCAAACAGATGGTAAAAGTTTTAAGTTAGACGAGAACCGTTAGAATAGTATGTCGTAAGAGAGATATAAACTTGAGGTTAAGATTAGGTTTGCAAACAGCAAAAATCGAGAACGATGGCTAGTTTCCCAAACTAAAAAGTCTCACGGAAATCTAAAAATTTCCACAGTAAACCTTTATCTCTTTTTTCTCGGAAGCAAAAGACCTTTTTTCAGGTAAGAACGTGTTTAGTAAAACAAAAAAAATCTAGTTTTTAATAACCTAGCTAGTGGAAGACTGAGCATTTGTTTTCTTTTTGAGCCTTCAAGCTTGCAAGCAAGGCGATCAGCATTTAAATACAACTTTCGGAAGTTTGTCGACACTTTTTTCACGGACCAAACTGGTTTTCCAAGTACTCCCAAACACTATACATGACTCTTTCACCTTCCCAATTTTTTTTCGGTTGGTGGCCGAAGATAGATGTCCTCGCATAGTAGCAAAGTAAAGGTTAAGTGTTCGAGAATTAAGTTTACTAAAATCGAAACAAAGTCTCTGCAAATGCTTGTTAAATATGTGTCAATGCTCTCTCGGAACTCTTGCGTTTCTCACAAACAGAATTGGTTAAAGGCCTTTGAGCCTTATTGGAAGGGAGTTAAACCAGTTATTTCAATTTTTGAAGGAAATGAAGGAAATAACGGATATCATGATACCATTTTTGTGGTAGGGCGACAATTCATAACAGGCGAAAAATCGTAACAGGCGACAATTCGTAACAAGTGACAATTGGTTACAAGTCATTGGCAAGTAGAATACGCTTGCTCCTCGTCGCTTCGCTGAGCGTACATCCGGCACGAGAAAAATACTGCGCGTGAATTACTGTTCCCCGCTTTATCTACTGTTAAGAATTATCGATTGTTACGAATTGTCGCCTGTTACGAACTTTCGCCCCATGCATTTTTGAAGTGCCGATATGTTTTTTTTCTAAAAGTCCATTTTCAGAAGAAGTTCAAGTTTTTGGTAGCCATTTTTGAACGACACTTTTCATACAATCTGAAACGTATTGAAGTCTAGAGCTCAAACTCAAAAAATATTCTACCTGTTGTTAACTACTGTGAAGTTTAGGGAGTTTGAATATTCTATCTTGGATAATGTGGCAAAAAAAATGCGCACTAGATAGATAATTTGGAAACTCCCCGGCCTTAGGTGGTCAACTTATGTGCGGACTGAAAAAGTTCAAGTGTTTTTTTAGACCCTGGTCGACCCTTGCACAACCCTGCTCGATTTTGGTCAATCCTCATTGACTTATGTATCAATGCTCGCCGACTCATTCATCAACTTGGTCGTCCTTGCTTGGCCCTGCTTTGACTCGAAAAATGACCTTGGTCGATTTATGTATCGGCAATGGCTTTTAACGAAAAACTTGTTCGACTTAATAGCTTGAGCCGCAAAATGGAACTTTGGTACCGAAAACATAATTCACATAATTGTTTTTGCAGCTTGATCGGAGCAGCCCAACAGGCAACATTTTTGAATAATCGTCAATTGTTCTTATCCCTTGGAATTATAACTTTTGCTTTTTTCTACTTTTACGTGCTTGGTTCAACCGGTAGCACGATTGATTGTCAAACACAAGGTAAAAGACTTAAGCTAGGTGAGAACCGATAGAATGGTATGTTTAGTGTGAAAAAACCAGTCTTTTTTTAGAACAACTGTAAGTATGCTGCAAACGAGGAACCAGTTCCCTTTGGCGGGTGCTTTACTTTGTTTAGTGATGAATGCGGTGGCTAACACGTACGAGTTCAAACGGAGATTGGCCTTTGAAAGAATAGACTTTTTTCAACCTGCTACCTTCTAATGGTGAACTCAAACACACCCATTAAAGTTAATGACTGTTTAGTTCGTCGGGAGGTTGCGTCGTTCTCTTTTATGACGATTTCGCTCATTGCAGCTCATCTGCGTCTGTTGTAAGCTGTTAATTTCTCCCCTTCCTTTATCTTCAAATAAGTCAGCTTCTAACAATGCTGTTCGTCCCAGTTGCCCAGCTTTTGGGTCCGATTTCTTATTGTTCAAAATATAATCATGGTTTGCTTAGTCATATCATTTCTGTTGTTTAATTATTTAGTCTGGCGTTTGAGTTAATATTTTTATATGGAATTTCAGGTTGCGTAGCAGTATTTAGACAACCGCATCATCAGACTCGTCAGTATTTAGACAAAAATTGAATTAACCAATTAGAATAGAGAAAGCAAAAATTAAAACCACTCTGGAACCATGAAATATTATTGGACAAAACTTAAAACGATATTAACATTAAAATCGTTTTAACGTCAAGTTCCATCAGTATTTCTTTGATCGTTATTTATTTTCTTACTTGCCAGATATTGAAAAAATCGCAATAATCTTAAGGAATTATTTTACTTGTTGTTAACTATTGTTAAGTTAAGGTAGTTTCATTTTTCTATCTTGCCTAATTTAGGACAAAAAGTGATCAATATAGAGACTATTTGGAAATTCCCCAGCCTTAGGTGGGCAACTTATGTGCGGACTGAAAAAGTTCAATTGTTTTTTAGACCCTGGTCGACCCTTGCACAACCCTGCTCGATTTTGGTCAATCCTCATTGACTTATGTATCAATGCTCGCCGACTCATTCGTCAACTTGCTCGTCCTTGCTTGGCCCTGGTTTGACTCGAAAAATGACCTTGGTTGATTTATGTATCGGCAATGGCTTTTAACGAAAAATTTGTTCGACCTAATAGCTTGGGTCGCAAAACGGAACTTTGGTACCGAAAACATAATTCACATAATTGTTTTTGCAGCTTGATTGGAGCAGCCCAACAGGCCACATTTTTTGATCAGTCTATCGTCAATCGTTCTTATCCCTTGAATTATAACTTGTGCTTTTTTCTACTTTTACGTGCTTGATTCAACCCGTATCACGATTGATTGTCAAACACATGGTGAAAGTTTTAAGCTAGGTGAGAATCGATAGAATGGTATGTCATTAATGAGATTTAATCTTGAGATAAAGATTAGGTTTGCAAACAGCAAAAACCAAGAACGATGGCTAGTTGCCCAAACTAAAAATCTCAGTTGAGACATAGCTTTGTCTTTGATAAAAATGTGATCTCCATACGTACTGTTCGACGGAATTTTTGTCATAACCGCTATTCGACTTCAGGTGATCTCCAAACGCGCTTTTCAATCTCAATGCGAACGGTTATCGAACTCGACGATTGACGAACTCATCTACCATTCAAACTGGAAACTGCTCCTTAAATAATCAATAATTTTCCGATATCAAATAGGCTGTTCAACCACGATTTGACCTCTATACCCAGGGTTTTTGAGAAGTTCGGATTCCATAATCACGGTATTAGTACCTAATGTAGTGGCAAATTGTTAGAACTTCACTTGGAAATCACTTATTTAGTGTGAAAAAGACAGTCTTTTTTAGAACAACTGTAAGTATCCAGTTGTAAGTATCCAGTATTTTCTAGTACAACAGTTCCCTTTGGCGGGTGCTTTACTTTGTTTACTGATGAATGCGGTGGCCAACACGTACGAGTTCAATAGGAGATTGGCTTTTGAAAGAATCGATTTTTTTCAACCTGCTACCTTATAATGGTAAACTCAAACACTTCCATTAAAGATAATGACTGTTTAGTTCGTCGGGAGGTTGTGTCGTTCTTTTTCTTGACGATTTCGCTCATTGCAGCTCACCTGCGTCTGTTGTTAGCTGTTAATTTTTCCCTTTCCTTTGTCTTGAAATTTTGCAGTCTGTATAAAAAAATTGGTCGCTGTGAAGTGTTTTTTTTGTTTATGCAATTTTCCTATTCATCTTTATTACTCGTGCGTACATTGTTCTATTTCTTTGAAATGTTGTACAATGGAAAGAAGGTGGAACTGGAAAACGTGTAGGGATCCAAGATTTTTTCCATAGTATCAGAAGTGCTGAACACGGTCGAGATTGCAAAGCGCTTACAACGAGACCATCGGAACCTAAAAACGTTTATTCAAGAAGCGAAAAAGTCCGAAGCAAGGAAGATGAGGTAGCGTATAAGTATCAAACAGAGAGAATACACATTTAAACATTGCTATGAAAAAAACGCCTTTATAGACCAGCAGGAATATTTTCACGGAAGCGAAGGTAACCAACTGCTGTCGAGCTACACGATGAAAAGTCTTGAAAATTCTTCAAAAACTCTGCAAAGCAAAAATTTTTACCCCATTGACAAAAGAACTCCAAGAAAAGCGTGTCCTGTGGGCAAAAACCTACTTAAAAATTGATTACAGAAATTTATGTTTCACGGACGAGTGTAGGGCAACCTTGGATGGCCGTGTTGGCTTCGCCAGTTGTTCGTTAGCCAACGATTCTGATGTTCCACTGCGGTAACGGCGTCAACAAGGGGTGGGGCTGTCATGTTTTGGGCAGCTATCAAATTTAACGAAATTGTAGGCCCCTTCAGAGTGCCTGATTGAGTTAAATGAATTCAGCTTCTTACGTAGAATTTTTGAAAATTTATTTCGAACCATGGTACTCTAGCAGACCGCCCAATGAGAAAAAATTACTCATTTTTATGCAGGACAACGCCCCCTCTCATGCTGCTCAACATATCATGCGTTATTAATCAAGTATTGGCCTTTTTGGATCCCATTTAATGATTTGGAACCCCGCATCACCAGACTTAAATCCGATTGAATACATGTGGTCTATCGTCAAACGCGACATTTACAGTAGTAACCAACAGTACTCGTCCAAAAAAGCCCTCTGAGAAGCCATCGTTATAGCTTGTAGTTGAATGCAACCGGATACTATTAGAAAACTGACTTCTTCAATTGATGCTCTATGATTGAAAATCTGAAACGCAACGGACGTCACATCGGGAAGTAACTTGCTAAACTGAGAACACCTTTTCTGTATTTACGCGTTGTATCAGTTTGAAGCGTTTTTTGATACGTCGCCAAAAGTTATTATGGTGTTTCTGATTTTTGCATAAACAAAATTAACAGTTAGTTTTAATCAGGCTTGAATTAACTGCTGAATTATTAATATGCTTATTTCTCTTTCTCTGTGTGATAATTTTTTTCAAAATGTGTTCTGGATACATTGCTTGGGAAGCTTGATTTTGTTTGGTTTCGAGAATTGGTTAAAAAACATGGTTGCATAAGCAAAGTAAACGCAGCGTAAATACGGCCTTTAGATTTATATATTTTTTTTTGCATAACGAAACCCTATAAAAAATTAAATTTGTTCCAATTAGCCGGCGATCAGGGACAATATGAAAATGTTTCACACTTCTGCCGTTTTATTATTGATTTTTCTTTTCGCGCTTTCGGTCCTTCGCGTATAAAGGGTTCCAGCCAAAATTCTGCCTTCTAGTCTAAGTCTAATTAAAAAATTAAAAGACGACACAACGCGCCTAATTGTTTCATACTTTATTCGCCTGTTAGAAAAAATAAAATTTGAGAAAAAAACTTATTAACCCTCTGAGAAAACTTGCAGCTGACTTGAAAGCTTACACAAAAATTCAAACTGCTGGAAACCAATGCGAGATTCTGCAAAAGTTTTTTCAGAAGAAACATAGCAATTTTTTCAAAAAAAATTTACGCCCGCGCTTATAAGGATATCCAATCTTAGAGTTCAAAAGTGAACATTTTTTCACCTGTACCCCAAATCGGCAATGTTCAGGACTAGTTTGGAGACTCCTTGAAGTTCTTAGATACGATCTTGAAAACGTCTGTTCTGTGGGCATGACAAGTTATCTATGCGAAAATTCATGTACTGAAATATCGTTGCACGTTGAATTAAAATAAACTATTTGTCCACATAGCTTTGTACAAGACACAAAATAGAACACATCCATATATTATATTAGCGGCATCACACAGATATCTGAATATTTAAAAATTATATCTTTATTCCTTTTTTTTTTGGAAGCAAAAGAATTTTTTTCAGGTTAGACCGTGTTTTGTAAAACAAAAAAAATCTTGTTTTTAATAACCTAGCTAGTGGAAAACTGAGCATTTGTTTTCTTTTTGAGCCTTCAAGCTTGCAAGCAAGGCGATCAGCATTTAAATACAACTTTAGGAAGTTTGTCAACACTTTTTTGGTGGACTAAGCTGGTCTTCCAAGTGCTCCCAAAACACTATACATGTATCATTCACCTTCCCAATATTTTTTTCTGTTGGTGGCCGAAGATAGATGTCCTCGCATAGTAGCAAAGTAAATAAGGTGAAGTGTTCGAGAATTAAGTTTACTTAAATCGAACTAAATACTCTGCGAATGATTGTTAAATATTTGTCAATGCTCTCTAAGAACTCAAAAACTCTGCGTTTCTCAAAAACAGGTTCTATTAAAGGCCTTTAACACTTATTGGAAGAGAGTCAGGGTCATATGCACTAAACGGCCCAAAATCAATTTTTCTACATCGTAAGCTGGAAATTATGCGATCAAATTTGATTGGGTAATTTTAGCCAATCAAATTCAAGTTACACGGTAAGACATTCTGATCAACTTTTCTAGGAGATAAAAAAATTTGCCGAAATGGCCGAAAAGGTGAAACTCAAAAGGTGGAGGCAAAATTCAATAAAATGGCGTGACAAAAAAAATTCAATTTACTTTATCATTTCGTCTAATGATTTTATCGGCTTGAATTTTCGAGTGAAATGGCAAAAAATGTCGATGGAACTTGATTGGCTAATTGGCCAATCATTTTCATCCACAATAATTTCAGTTAAAGAGATGTAGAAATGATGAATTTGGGCCGTTTAGTGCATAAGACCCGAGAGTTAAACCAGTTATTTTAATTTTTGAAGGAAATAACGGATATCATGATACCATTTTTGTGGTAGGGCGACAATTCCTAACAGGTGACAACTCGTAACAAGTGACAATTCGTAACAAGTCATTGGCAAGTAGAATATCGCTTGCTCCTTGTCACTCCGCTGAGCGTACATCCGGCACGAGAAAAATACTGCGCGTGAATTAATGTTCCCCGCTTAATCTAATGTTAAGAATTATCGCTTGTTACGAATTGTCGCCTGTTAAAAACTTTCGCCCCACGCATTTTTAAAGAGATGATATGTTTTTTTTTTCTAAAAATCCAATTTCAGAAAAAATTCAAATTTTTGGTAGCCATTTTTGAACGACACTTTTCATACAATCTGGAACGTATCGAAGTCTAGAGCTCAAATTTAAAGAAATATTTTACCTGTTGTTAACTATTGTGAAGTTAAGGGAGTTTGAAATTTCTATCTTGGATAATTTGTGGGAAAAATGCGCACTATATAGATTATTTGGAAACTCCCCGACCTTAGGTGGTCAACTTATGTGTGGGCTGAAAAGTTCAAGTGTTTTTTAGACCCTGGTTGACCTTTGCACAACCCTGCTCGATTTTGGTCAATCCTGATTGACTTATGCATCAATGCTGGCCGACTCATTCAGCAACTTACTCGTCCTTGCTTGGCCCTGGTTTGACTCGAAAAATGACCCTGGTTGATTTATGTATCGGCAATGGCTTTTAACAAAAATTTTATTCGACTTAAAAGTTTGGGTCAACATAATTCACATAATTGTTTTTGCAGCTTGATAGGAGCAGCCCAACAGGCAACTTTTTTTGATTAGTCTATAGTCAATCGTTCATATCCCTTGGAATTGTATTTTTTACTTTTTTCTACTTTTGCGTGCTTGGTTCAACCGGTAACACGATTGATTGTCAAACAGATGGTAAAGGTTTTAAGTTAGACGAGAATCGTTAGAATAGTATGTCGTAAGAGTGATATAAACTTGAGGTTAATATTAGGTTTGCAAACAGAAAAAATCAAGAACGATGGCTAGTTTCCCAAACTACAGATCTCAGCTGTTTTTACAGGGCTTGATAATCTTCGTTATAGAGTTCCTTGAATGACTAAATTGAATGGGCGGCTTCACCAACTTTACTTTCGATGTGGTTATAGTAAAAAAAGTCCTTCCTTCTGTCCATGGCCATTCTGACCTCCCTTTTTATTCCTTTTTCACTTTAAGTTCCATCAGTATTTCTTAAGTCATTATTTATTTTCTTAGTTGCCAGAGATTGAAAAAAAATGCTAATAATATTTGTAATCCAAGCTCAATAGTGGCTGTAACAAATTGAAATATCTGCTAAATATGTTTTCTTTATTCCCGTTTGACCAAATCCAATCCTATCTGGTTTCTTATTCAATTCTTTTTAAAGAGAAATATGGTTAATAGGCTTATTTTGCTATTGGTTGATTTCGCAATTGGCTTATTTCACTATTTTGTTTCAATTATTTTTTTAAACTCAAATTCTTACCTACCCCGCCAAATGCAGAGAAGAGTATTTGAATTTCTATGGAAAAACACAACTCCAGTATGAAACTTATATATCAAAAAAAATTTGATTGTTAATTCCAAGGATTTTTAAAAAATTTGTTATGAATGGCAGTAAAAAATTCAAACGTTAAGAAATCACTTTTTTTGGTATTTTGCGAAAGAAGCCATCTTAAGGATACACTAGTGGACAAAGGTAAATACAAAATCAGGTTTTTACCCAATAAAATGCTTATTTTTAAGGACCATTTTGAGGAAAGTTTTTTGAATTTTAGCAAAATTTTAACCTCGAACGAAGTGAGTTTTAATAGTATTCGTTTTTGGTAACAAAGACCAACTAATTTTTTCGACTTAGAAAAAAAAACAATTTCTACTGTATGCAGTAAATTTTCCAAAAAAATATTGAAATTTTTTTTTTCATGTTGCAAAAAAGTCGAGCAAACGAGTTCAGTAATTGCGTTAGTTTTTTTAAATCAGAGATATTGAAAAATTTTACGCCGTTGGAAAACTTACTGTAACAAGGATAGCCGGTACAGAATGTTCCGATCACAGCCTTTTAAAAAAATGTTTTTTCAAGTATACTGTTGTGATAAAAAAATCTGATTAAAAAGTTAGAACTTAGGCATAATTGAGATTCATCGTAAAATAGTTCAATTGAAAAAAAAATTGAAAATTTAATATTTCAGGTTTTTGATTCCCAAAAATTTGCAAAAAAAATACAACAAGTACCTTTACTTGAGTCAAACTAACTTTTTATAAGCTGAAATAAGCTATAGCGATTACTAACTACCTTACTAATTAGCTCGAAATTAGACCAAAATCAAAATTTCAAACCAGTTTTTCCCGAAAATTCAAAAAAAAAAAATTCTCGTGAATTTTTTTGAACTTTTTTAATGTTCGAATCACGACTGAAAAAGCTTTAATTTGATGTATCATTCAACCCTGTCCGATGATTATTTGTGGCAGCGGACTTTGCGTGGAAAACAAAAAAAATTAAAACACAACCGAATACAAAGTTCCTCCCCATTTTCAATGGTCGGAACAAAAATGGAAGTGAACTTTTTATAAATGGGAAAAAACTGGTAGTTGTTTGAGGCATCCATCTTCATTAATTAAGTTACAAGCAACTTGAACATATCAATCTTTTGCTTTTAAATGCATAGAATTCGATTTACCTTTCCAAAAAATGAATAGTTTTTTAAACAACCAGCTTTCTCTATGATTCCCCATCGGACAAAGCATCGAACAGTTCTGATAGATTTAGGATTTGGAATGTTAGAGGTGAGTAACAGTAAATAGAACATTTTTTTCTTTTTTTCGCGCCTTTGGATCGTCTCAACAAAACTGACGGATACTTCGAAAAGCGGTCGGTTGCAACCAATCTTTGCACTGAACTTCTTTCACTTCCGATAAAATACCGTCGTAATCCAACTGTAGCTCTTCGTCTGCTGAGTTAAGAGCCTAAAGCCCGCAGTTATGCCGATTTTAAAGAGCTAGAAATTTTTAGGTTTTTACCGAAATTGGTACATTGGGTACAATTTTTGCAGTTGGTCACAATAACCCTATGAATCCTGGGTCACCAGATTTCTTGTGTTGCGTCCATTATGGCTTCTTCGCCAGGTTCTGATCTACGGCGTCTTGAAGTGACAGCACTCTGAAAACATTGTAGAACCGCAATAATGTGGTCTATCTCTATAGAGCAATCTCTGTCACCAGGAGAATTCCAAATGTACCAATAAAAGGGTCAATTCTGAAAAACTTTTCATATTTGTGGCTGTCGAATGTTCGTTGCATCAATTTCAATCTTGGGTTTTTCTAAATCAACTCGGCATCAACTTCTGGGTTAAAAAAATTCAGCCTAACCAAAAAAAAAATTAACGGTTTTTTTATTTTAGGTTGTGGCTCGTTGAAAACTTTAAAACTGATTGATACCTTCTAAATCTTCATAAAATTAGGGTGGCTATGGCAGTCACGAATTTCTGTTTAAAAAGTACTTTGGTGGTTTAGGCGTCTGGCCGAAGGTTTAGGCGTCTGGCCGATGGTTTAGACCAGACGCCTAAGACGTCTTGCCGATGGTTTAGGCGTCTGGCCTATGGTTTAGGCGTCTGGCCGAAGATGCCAGTATTTATGGTCACCGAGCAAGAAGTCAGAATGGAGGCATAAACCTCGCTGAGGAGATGTTCGAAGCTTTCGTCATTGTGAGAGCCTGCAATTTTTTTTGTCTTGCTTTTTCTTCTGAAAACTTAAGAGTGCAATGATATACAAAGATGAATTATATGCAAATATGTTGTTAATGACACGTATGAGATTATAAGATGATGGATAGGTTCCCTCTATTAGAAGTGACGGATAATTGCGAGTAGAATAAGATTGAGACCGAATTTGCATAAATTTATCCGGATGATAAAAAAGAGCGATTTATATTTCGACGCCCTGCAGAGAAAGTAAGATCCATTTTTTGCTGAAACCTGCGAAATATTCATAATACATAGACGGTTATGGTGCTTTAGTTGATAAAATTCTATATAAACATGGATAGCGGGTTTCTGTGCTTATAGCACAGAACGTTCCGACCATAGTCCTTAAAAAACTACAAGATAAATCTTTTTTAAATCTTAACTTTTTGCTTGTGGTGATAAAAAGTCTGATGTAAAACTATATTTAAGACACGTTTGACAGTCATAAAAATACAAGCAAATCAGACACAAACAATTTTTAGAAAATTGATTAGAAAAAAAAATTCAAAATTTTTTTCGGAAAGTTTTCCAATTATTGTGAAATTTTGGGTTCCCAGAAAGGAGCTACAAAACTCCAATATTTAATTTTACTTGCTTAAAGTTAATTTTTAGGGCTTAAACTTTTACTTGCTTAAAGCTTTGTTTTTAGGGATTAAGTTCTTTCTAATTAAGCTGTTGTAAGCCTGCTCGCTTGCTTTCTTCGATCGAATTACGGCGAAAAATCAAAAATTTTAAACCAATTTTTCTCGATACTGTGAATTTTTTTTTGAAATATATAAACGTCGTTTGAGCCACAATTGAAGGGTTTAGTACGATATATTACTCAATCGACCCATTCCGATAACTATTTGTGGTACCTGATTTTGCGTGGAATACAAAACAAAAAAAAATAAAACACACCCGAATACAAAGTTCCTCCCCAATTTTTAATTGGTCGGAACAATGAACGATGGAACCAAGTTTACAGTTTGCAGAATGTTTACACCAAAATCCAAAGGTAGGTGTCTGTCTGCCCATCTAGTGAGTCTCGATGGATCAGTTTTTTTCATCTTCAAAGCTGATACGACTGCTTTGTGGTCAGTTAAGATCTCAAAACGATTACCGAGTAAGTAGTTTTGCAAACTTGCATTAACACAAAATAGCTAAAATTTTTTGTTAATTCGTGTTGAGTCTTCGAAGTACCCATATATTTAGCACCACTTGAGCTAAAAAAAACTTTGCCGAAAACAAATTTTAACTTTTTTTAAATATCAAAGCCAAGCCTTAAAATTTTCTCCACTGAAAAATTACTTTTTGACAAACTTAAAGTAAACCGCAGAAAAAATTTAAATGCAACTAAAAGGTCATCTGGAAACAGATTACGCCGCTTTTATGTTCAAAATGTTGTTCATTACCTGTTGAAGCTTTCTGGTTATACCGAAAATCCAGTTTCAAATTGGAGTTTTCAGTAAATCTGCAACCAGCGTTGCTGAAATTACAATGACTACTGCAAAGTCAATGAGCTGTAAATGACTAAAAACGTATATAAATTAAAAATACGTATATCATCCCGGGTTGAGCTCGCAATGAGAATTAGCGATAAAAAAGTCAAAAAAAACAGCGATCGCCATCGAAGAATTATTGATGTTCATTGCCAAAATAGCAATTTTTATCGATAAATATCGCTAATTTGGCTTTTTTCAGCGATGAAATAGCAATAAAAAGTCTATCAAAATGAGAAAAAATAATTCTCTAGCAGGGGTTCGATCCCCTAACCTACTGATTTTAAGACCTGTCTGCTACTTCTCCGCTATCAATCCTGAATAAACTAAAGCTAAAGCTTATTTGAAGCTACTAGAATGAGTTAGAATTTCTCAAGTTTTAGCGATGATTTTCTACGGAATCATTAGTGAAATAGCTCCAAAAAATTGCAGTTTTATCTATGCAAGAAACACTGAATTATACATGAATCAGCGGTGGAAAATAGCGATCACTGGGTTACTACAGAAAAAACTATAATTAACGGTGGGACTTCAACCCGGGATACTCGACCAGTTTTTTGAAAAGTGGCCTGCATGGAATGGAGTCTGTCGCTACTGCCAAAAACTTATCTTTTTGGATCTACAAACTACTGGAGCTACAAGTTTACTGCTAGTGCATTTTCTAACTCAACAAAATGGCCCTGTTTCATCCGTTAGGCCACCTCTTCTCTATTTTTTTTTGATATGATTAGGTAGGCAATGCTTTTTAGGTAGGATAAAAGAGTACTTGAAGACCAGTGCACTTTGTGCGAAGGAAGAAAGTTGGCTATATTTGCGCCTGTGGATGACTCTTGAATACTGGGAGTCATACAATTCTAATTATTCTAAGATATTCGTCCCAAGTTGTAGACGTTTCTAAAGTTTTTGGTTACTTAAAGTGATTGAAGACGAGCCTAGGGGCTATCAACTAGAAAAGTGCCGTGTAGAAAAATTGACTAGAAATCACATTATTGTTGCTTTTTGATGATTTGGAGATGGGAATCAGTTTGGCGTTCTTTCCGGGCTTAAGTAATTTACCGACAGTACGCTTATTCATAAGCAAAGCCGGGCTGCTGTTGTCTAGCGTTCTTTGCTAATTGATTTGTTTTTTTTTTTGCCATGAACTTAATTTGAAAGAATTTGATTCTCCCACTGGTTGAAATCCTAATCTTGAAAGCTTTGAGTGTTTTCGTTTCTGGTTGGGTTAAGATAGGTGCAGATTGGACCTGTTTGTCGAATTAACCAATTCTAATACCATCAAAACAACGAAAATAGATTACATTTAATTTGGATGGAATTAGAGCAATAGAGTTACACTCTTCTTTTTCTAAGGCTCATAGTGTCAAAGTTTCGTTTCGAAATGCAGCCGTCGTTTGCAAAATGACTTTTCTTGCCGTAAGTTGAGGCTTACTTTTTCCGCAAAACATAGCGAACGGCGATTTTTGAGAATTCCACAAATTTTTTATAACTTGTTGGAACCTGATCTAAACTACATTTTATAATTGGATAAATTGGATATTTTACCACTGTAAAATATTTAATATTAACCAATCATAATCCATCTAACTAACAACCCACTTATTTGTAAGTGCTGAAATTACTTGTAATTTAAGCACCAGAGAGATTTGAATTTAACTTAGAAATTAGTTGCCTCTCCAAGAGAACTTCAGCTGCCGCAATAAACCAGTATACTCTAGATCTATTGAGCCTACCAGAGACTAGTTAAACACCCTGAGACTAGTAAGTATAAGAGTAAGATTAGGACCGGTATTAGACTAAGAAGTTGCACGCATCTATCCGGCCGAAAATAAGATAGCGTGACGAGCAGACGGTGTACCCTATCCGAAATTACTCTATGAGTTAACCACATCGGTTATAACTCATCTGGTGCGACCATAAGTCTCGAATAAGACCTTAATAGCTTAGAACTAACCAAATATAGAATAGAATTTAGACAAAACATTTTCAAAATGTTACACGATTATAATTTAATTGAAATGTCCCTACGACTCAATAGATCAGAGCCGATGTTCCGCACGATACTAGAACTATCCGGTATTGGAAGAATACCTCGGACAAGAGACGATATACGACTAAGTAGAAACTTACCATTTAGGTTTATGGTTGTACGGCAAAAACCAACACAAACTTTTATATTTAGAATCTTACTAGCAATGAATTTAGATTTTCATTTGCAAACATATAATTTTGAAGTAAATCTTCATGATCATTTCAGGCGCTAAACAAAATTATTAATGTACAATAACGATTGATAAAAAGATCTCAGATCGTTTTCTTAATTTCTGCAGTATTATATAAAACATTTTTGAAAAATATTTTTGAAAATAAAAATAAAAATTAGTAGCATGACAATAAATTGTTAGTAATTATAAATCATCCTGTTGTTCCAGCTTTATCACCTAAACATAACAGCAATCATAAGCTCACTAATATCATTGAAAAACTAAATCTTTTTATTAAATAAATTTAAACCATTTTAAACTTAAATTCACTTAATTTTAAAAATCAGATCATCAAGGCTTATCCTTGGATCTTAATAAATTTTCTATCTCACTAAATTTAAAACCTGATCATCAAGGCCTATCCTTGGATCAAAAAGAACAATTTTGTTCTCCCCCACCCACTTAGCAAGTGTCTAACGACCTCAAACGACGATTCACTATCCAACCTTTCCAAAAGACCCAGGACTAATAGAAATTTTTCAATAAAACTAACCATTCAAACTAAGATAAACAGTGAAGAACTTCGGTTATTCATCCTTCACTTGAACCCTCCTCTTACCAGACCCAGGATAGATGTTAGACTTAGTAAGTTTAAAATAGTATCTAACGAACTACTTGCGTTCTAATTATACCTGAACCTTGTGGATCGATTTACTATTCTCCAACCCTTGAACACAATCACTACCCCTAAGTAAGATTAAGCAAGTTAACACCTTAGCTTAGACTAGCCACGAGGAATTAAAAATTCATTCTTCGGAATTGATATACTTTTCTCTCCAACCCTGAACAAAAAGACCCAGGTTAAGCTAACCAAAAAATCGTAAGGACTAACAGTCTAAGGAAATAGAAATAACTAACAACTTCTTGCATCCCTCATCCTAAACCTTATGTCATTCAAAAATTTAGGAAATAAACAAACAATCGTTTTACAAACAATTCCCAGATGAAATAGATAACAAAAAATACGATCTTGTAATCACACCGCATACACAAACAGTTGAATACATTAGAACAAAACGACAAAAAATAAAAAGGAAAATTATAAACAAACAAAGACAAATCACACGAAAAAGATTTTCAAAGAATAGAAACGCATTTTCTGAATCAGAAGTCAATAGTTTAGACGAACTATACAAATTAAAAAAATCAATAGATAAAAGTTTTTCCATCCATGATCAATTATATTTTTCCGACTCAGAAACAACTTCAAATTCATCAAAAAGAGGAAACAGAAGAATAAAAAAGCAATACAAACACAAACCAGTACACTTGTATAATTGGAATCAACCAATTAGACACATCGATAGTTATACATTAACAGTCATCAAACGAAAAAATGAGCCACACTCAAAGTGACGATAGTCCAGATGACGAAGCAGATTTTCCCTTTCTTATAGATTCTCTCGATGATAGAGACAACACGATTTTTGCAAGAATTTACTCGTAAATTTGTTTGAACCAGGAATCAGCCCATGCAAACAAGAATTCCCAGATGTAAAAATCAAAAGACATATTATTGAACATTATTTGAAAGACATATGTAATCTAACACAACAATAAGAAATCTACACTATAGAATTCAGCACACCAAATACAGCCCATCGTAAATATGTAATTCAAACAGACGATATTAAAATTAGAATTTTCAAAAGTATTAATAGAATATATCAAAAGCATACAATATCATAATTCACAAAGAGCAAACTCCATATTCATCAACGAAGTTTTTGCAATAATATATAGTTAGATATCTAGAAAAAAATAGAAGTTCAAAGTATATCGCCAACTGAAACATCCAGACATACAAAATTACGAAATGAAATCACAGTATTATCAACAAATCTACATATAATTCGCGAAATTTTCACTAAAGAAGATGTTTCACAATACACTAAACATGATTTACAAAAGATTTTAGCATGGTTTATAATAGATTATTTCACCCACAATTTAGATTTAATTTCACAAGCAAGAAAAAAAAAATTTTAGACCTCAAAATACAAATGACGACACTGTTCTTTCAGAACAATCAGACTACGTTTGGGACCCTGAATGGTCTCATCATGCATTTCTAAATATCCCACAAGCTATCTCAAGTCAAGCAATAAGTACAATATCTTATCACAGAGATTATGTAAAAGTAATACAATTAACCATTGATGCAACACCATTGAATTATGATACATTTTTAACTGATACACGAAATAACAGTTTAAATTCGACCGTCATACATAATGAAAACCTTAATGGAACCAGAAATCTTACATAACAAGATATTCAATCACCATCACATTTCATAAATGAAGAAATCGTCCAAACAACAACAACAACTACACAACAAAGTATTTCACCAATACACCCCAATCTGACAACACCAAGAAATACAAATACATCACTAACACAAGTAACCTGACAATCAACCGTTAAACCTTCGGTTGCTCCAAAATATTCACAAATGGACTATCAAACGTATCGACCAATGACAATACCGTCAAAAACACGAAAACCATTCACAAGAAATACCTTTGCAGAACACAATCATAATTATGCTCACAAACCAAGAACAAACCAACCTCCCCGAAAAAACAAACAAAAGTTAAATCACGTATGTTCCCATTATTGGAATCTCCCGAAAACATCGACCAATTCAGTAAATTATCCAGATAATCCACAATTTCCACGGGATTATAGTGAAAATTACCCATTCTTTCAACAAAGTAAAAATAAACAACATACACCATATAATACAAACTATTTATCATCTGATGAAAATGATTATCACCAACCAAATATTTTTGCACCATATAGTAAAAAATATCGCACACAGAGACCGCGACAATCTCAACCATCTCAAAATATGAAAATTTACCCACAAAACTCAACAGATACACAAAACCCACAACAAATGCATATACCAAACCCATTTAATACACAGTCTATTCAACCAATACAGCCACAAAACCCAAAGTTAATGCATTCTTATCAACCAACTCAAATGCAAAATGATATACCGCTTCCATATTACCTTCAGCAACACGAAATAACAAAAAATCAAGTTTCCAATTTTTCACAAATGCCAAATGCCGCAGAATCACTACAGATGACAATGAATCCATACCTCATGGGTGGATCATCAATAACATCCAATAAACCACTGATGGTATTCACAGGAACAGACCCTGCATATTCTGTAGAAGATTATCTAAATGCAGTAACAGCAAATTTAATTTTAAATATAGGACCCGAACCAATTAATACGCCACTACATCAAAATTGGATACATGGACGCACAGCACTAATACAAACAACCCTAGATGGCGCAGCTCAAAAATGGTTTTCAGTATTACCCATAGAAATAAAATCAGACTGGAAAAGATTCACACAAGAATTTTCAAAAATGTTTGACTGTGAAAGAAACAAACTATACCAAAGAGTTTTATATAATGAAATTCGCAGATTACCAAATTAAACATTTAAACAATTAGCAGTACGTATCAAAACACTAGTTCGAAAAGCATATTCACTTAATACACATGACTATAAAAACGCAAAAATGACAGAAATTTTAATGATGACCTTAACACCTCAATTAAGGAAAATAGCGATAAAAAAGAGAGCATCTCATCCTTCCTCAATTTGAGAAACAGACTTAGATTTTCGAAAATTAGTAGATAAACTAGAACAAGCAGAAATCACAATGAAACTTGAAGAAACAAAAAATCTAAAACTACAATATATTAATCGAATTGAAACAAACACTACACATATAAATAACATACAGGAATCAGACACAGACCTGATTGAAAAAATCACTGAATTACTAAATATCTACGAAAAAAATCCAAACTTTAAAGGCAAACCATCTTTCAGAAAATGGTGTAATTATTGCCGACGATACGAACACAGTATTTCCGAACGTAGACAAAAACAACAAGACAATCAGAATAAACCTCAAAAGAATAAGGAACCAAATAAATTGTTCTATCAATACATGAAAAAAGACCAAAATCTACCAAACAAAAATATATACAGTAATAACAGTTCAGGAAAACCACTTCCGAATAACACAAATTACACGAGGAATCAATCATCATATAACTAAAGTTATAGAGGTAGATCACCCGAACGAAGAAATACACGAAATTCCTCACAAAATAGATATAGTCGATAGAATAGGCAAAATAACCAAAATAACTATTCATGATCAAATTCCAATACAACACAATTTGTTTCTGGATCCAGTTCCCAATCAAACTCAAGGAATAGACACTATTCCAATAATCAATCACGAAACTCATCATACAACAGAAATAGAAACTATTCAAATAACAGAAATAGAAGTTATTCAAACAATCGAAATCAAAATTACCCGAACAATCGATCAAGAAGTAATTCATATAAAAGATCAAACTATCACAGATCAAACAATAATTATCAAAACAGATCACAAAATAATTCACAAAAACGAAACTCAAGTTACAATAATCGATACAGAAATTATTCCCAGTCACCACACAGGAATAATAATCATTACCATGATTCTAAACATCGATACAGAAGTAGCACACCAAAACATCAAAGACACATTAATCAAGTGCAGACAAATGAAGAAACAACATCAGACCCCCCAGGTATTGATGACACAGGAAGTAACTACAACTAAGTCATATAAATTGTGAATAGTCAGATACAGAAAGTGATTCAGATAATACCATCTCTGTAAATATGATAACAGTCAAAAACGACTATGAACCTATCATATATGAACAACCTTTTACTTCACATATATATGAAAATCAATTGGAACTCCTTCACAATTACTATATTGGACCCAGTGATACTACACAAACTACACAAGAAGTAAACGAAATTAACACGGTAATTAAACCCGATGAAAAAGATGAAACACAATGCTCAAACACAAAACAAATTTATCAAAATATACAAAGAGAACAACCCAGAGAAAATATTTGGACAACTCCATTTCTCTTAGAAAGCCCAAGGAACAAAGAATTTCAACCACCAGATCTTGAAATTGATTTTTTAATTGATTCAGGAGCAGAATCAAATATAATTAATATTCCCACATGGAATGAAATCAAAACATTACATCCAAAATTAACGCCTCTTGAAACCTCTAGTAAACTAGCAACAGCACAAGGATCAACATTATTAAATTATGGAAAAATCCAATTATCACTTCTCCCCACGAGAACAATGGAACAAAACAAACTTTTAAACAAACCGTTTAAACAAATATTTCATAATACTGATATTAAGCACAATATCATTGGCATACCATTTATATCTAAATATATACCAACAAATACCTTAAATAGTAAAATACTAATCAAAGATAAGTACACAAAAACAAAAAATACAGCCCTAACATTCTTCCAAAGAATAAACAAACAACCACCATTCTTCTCAAAATTTTACTCAATTTACAATCAACAACGGAAACACCTGAAACCACTATCAGGAAATATATATATAATTTTTCAATAAAACAAGTTCACCAGTATAATAAAAGTCAAAATAAACAACAACTTTTTATGTCAGACTTCGAATTTAAACCTATTCACAAATTTTTCAAAATTACAATATCATCCAAAAAATATTCGAAAAACAAGATTTCCGACATCATTACATTACACGTGTATAACAATACACCATATCAAGTAACATTACCCTTAGGACTTTTAAGATATTGTGAAACAAATGCTACAATTTCACCTATAAAAGAAATAGCCTACCGCGTTAACAATGTACTCCAATTTTTAGATATTTGCCAATCCAGATTTCTTGACGAAGAATTATCCATAAATAATATAATAAGTAATGAAAAAAGAAACACAGATTAGTTCACAAAAACACCATATTTTAAACCAATATTCAATATAACAAATTACACAAAAGAACAACAAAAATTTTTAACAATGTTTAATTTTGAACATTCTCAAATTACACCAACCGAATTTGATAAATTAGCAAAGTAACTGTTAAAATAATCAACAGTCTACGCAACATCAAAATCTGACGTTGGAAAAATCACTTCATCACTGCATCTCCCGTTAAAACCCGACGCAGTTTTCAAAAAACAAAGAGCCAGTAAAGTACCAATTCACTTACACGATAACGTAAACAGATTACTTGACATCTTAGAACAATACAAAATTATCTCACCAGTAAACAAGGAAGAACAACCAAAGGTAACACTTTTATCAACCCTGTTATCATTCTAGCAAAAGGCGAATCACTAAAAATAGTTTTGGACGCTAGATATCTCAACTCACTAATTGATGAATCAAAATGTAATTGGCCTATTGAACCAATACAAGTTATCTTGACAAAGATAAATGGAAAATACTTCACAACCGCAGATATGAATAGTGCATACAACCAAATGCCACTAGATGAACAATCACGACGTTTAACACAATTTGTTATTGGAAATCAACAATATGAATTTAATCGCTTATTCTATGGAATATCCATAGGACTAGCAGCTTTTTCAGCTTTTATGAGTAAAATTTTCAGACCACTAATACTCAAGAAAAATGCAATCACCCATTTAGACGATGTTTTTATGCAATCACAAACCAAATAAAAAATGTTTACAGTTTTAGAACAGTATCATAAAATACTTCAGAACGAAAATCTGAAGGCCGCTCCCGATAAATCACACTTCTTTCTAACACGAGTTAAATTTTTAGGACATAATATTGATTGAAAAACTATCACTCCATTAAAATCACGCATTGATGCTATTCAAAAACTTCAGCCACCAACAAACAAAAAGAAAGTCCAAGAATTCCTTGGAATGTTAAATTTTTTAAGTAAATATGTTTATAAAATGCAATTACACTTAAGACCCTTCTATAGTATCCTCAGACAACAAAATAACTTTGAATGGACCACTGAACATCAAACACATGATTTGAAGAAATTAAAGAACTTTTAACTGAACAAATTTCAAAAACAATTCCAGATCCAAATCAACCATTCTATGCAATGTGCGATGCTTCAAATTTTGGCATCGGCGCAGCATTGCTGCAATCACATAGTGGTACAAATGAAATGAACCTTATATCAGCAAATTCACGATTATTCACTCAAGCACAGCTACGACTCTCAACTCTAATGAGAGAATGTACAGCTATAATTTTTACACTTACAGAATATGAATTCCTGATAATTGGATCAAAACACCCAACAGTTCTGTTCACAGATCATAAACCAATTATTTTTCTCTTTACACAAAAGTCAAATCCAAATCATAGAGTTTATAGTTTTCAACTAACTCTAATGAAATTTCCAAACTTACATATTTTTTGGACAGCAGGAAAAAATTTTGCGTTACCAGATACATTAAGTCGAAATACGCCACCTGAATTACTCACATGAAAAACTACAGTTGAAATGCTAAAAAATATTAAATTTTATCTCGCAAAAGATGAAACATCACCCCGAGTAGAATGAAAATATGCAGTAAAAATTGACATTGATCAATCACAGATAAATAACCTACAACATTTTCCACTTTACTTATATTGCCAAAATAATCGCTACGAAGTTGATTTACTAGGAACATCAACTTTCAAACCAATTCCATACTCACAATGGATAAAAAATAACACTCAACAAAAAAGAATACAACACCACTCGCATAAAAAAGACCTTTTTCCATTAATTGAAAAAGAAAATTTAACCGATAAAATAAGTTTATCAGGACCACAAACAAATGATTCAAAATACTTAATAAATCAAGTTTTTGACCTTCATGAAACACTTGACACAATTCCCCTATCAAAACTAGAAACTGAAAATATTTTTCTCCCCACAACAGATAAAATTACACTTAAACTCTTAAAACAATATCAAAACCTCGACCCAGTAATTAAACAATAAAAATCATGGCACAAATACAAAACTAAGCCCTTAAAAGCAGATACCACATTTTTAGGAAATAAAACACTCCTCCGATATTTCCGAAAATTTAATAACACAGCAATTAATGAAAATACAAATCTTTTAGAATATCAATTAAATGATTCTTAAGTTCCCTGTCTTCCTTTAAGTATGATTTTAATAGCTTTTAACATCTCACATACACAAAATACTAAAGGACACTTCGGATCAGAGAAAACATACTCAAACTTTACACAGAATTTTTATTTCCCAAATGCACCAATTTGGTTAAAAGTATTATGCAATGATTGTATAGTATGTCAATTAAACAAACCTTACCCAAATCAAAAACAAATACCACAAAAACAAGATTTTAAAGGACAAAGTTTATATTTTAACCATCGCATTTCATTCGATACAAAAGGACCAATTTCACCATCCTCTGAAGGAAACTCCTACATTATGGTAATTGTTGATGCATTTACACATTATGTAGCACTCAACCCAGTACCACATTGTAACGCTTATTATAGCTACACGACGCTTTTTGAACATTGGATATCTAAATTCGGATTACCCGAAATCTTAGTTACAGACAACGGTACAGAATTCATAAATAATGAAATCATCACACTATGCCACTTATATAACATCAAACATAAGCCACGTACATCTCATGCAGCTTGGACAAACGGTTTTGTCGAAAGTATGAACCGTTCACTACAAGAATATCTCAGATGTATCATAAATGGAAATGATACAAAATACACAGAATGGTCAGCAGATGTAAAATTATTTCCCTTAGCATATAATTCACAAATCGCGACAACTGTGCCAGTCGGTCATATTTGGAAGTTTGACCTTGAGAGAAGCAAAAAACACTTGATTTTGGAGTGAAATTTATTTTTTCAAAAATTCGAATGGAGCCTGTCATGCACTATTTTCTCGCGATAACTGAAAGTCAAAAAAGAGAAGTCAGAACAATCGAGTGACAATCGCGGGAAAGTTGCAAGATAAATCAGTAGGAAATTGCCATTCGCAATTTCCGAGACAATAATAATCTAGAGTAGAGCTGTCCTATTTGAAATAGAAGACAGAGTGTTCCTGAGAACTGGACAATTATCCAACTGGTCAACTATTCGAACTGGACCAGAGTGAACCTTCGGTGGAAAAGTGGACAGCTTGAGTGTCCCAATGATCCACATAAAACTGCATTCTAGAGTACAAACTTATTCCTGTTGTTGACACTGGCAAACATTAAACTCATTTAGTTACACTATTTAATTCTTGAGTTGCTTACTGACTTAATTACTCCCAATTCTTGAGCGTGCTACAATGTGAGTACCAATTTAAATTTCTAGAGTGTGTTTTATAATTGTTATGTTGAGGTAAGGCGAGTTTTAGGTTGATCCATCTGAAATGGATCAAAGTTCCACTGTCTAATAAAAAGTAACTTAACGGATTGTTCCGACCCGGTTTTTAACGGCGTTCATGTATTTTGGGTATTTAGAGACCTAAGTATGGGGACGTTCTTAATTCTAGAGTGGGGGATATTTTAGTAGTAGCCTTTAAGCTGTAATGGGTCGTAGTCTCATGTCACAAACGAACCGAATTGGCTCCGACTGATTTGAGGTACAAAAACACAAGAGATAGTGTCCCTGACTCTTGAGCCAATTGTTATAGGGCCTATTTTTCTTAAGCCTCATGTGTGACTACAGTAGACGAATGTTACATAGTGTTTTTATGGCGCTCCTGGGTGTTTACGACATCAAGACTACGGAGTCGAACCCACTTGAGACAGCTTCGGACTGAATGCCCATTCTAGAGTACCGGCGGTACGGTTCGACAGGAACGTGCAAACCTTCCGGTTGTACCGTGATAGCTTTTTAAGAAAACTCGAGAAAACTTCCTGGTACGCTCTCCGAACGAGGCTTAGCTAACCGAGTAAAGGGGGGCAACTAGGGGGACAAAAACACGAGCAAAAAGACAAAAAGCGAAACAAAAACCATAAAACGAAAAAAGACAGTGACTTTGACACCAGATTAGTTGGATCAAACCTTTATATTAATTAAATAGTATACCCATACTGTTTTACAAGTTCGATCGTTTCGATCAACCTAGTAATTTAACCCAGTAACCTTAATAAAGAGCCCGAGTGTGGGGCGTTGTCAAGGGTTTTCAGATAGCTTGGAACTTAGCTGGACAACAAGGAGACTTGACTGGAAGAGGTGACCAGCCGAGTGGGAAAGTGGTTCAGGAGCACTTGAGCTGAACCAATAGGAGACTCGACTGGAAGAGGTGACCAGCCGAGTGGGAAAGTGGTTCAGGAGCACTTGAGCTGAACCAATAGGAGACTGGACTGGAACAGGTGACCAGTCGAGTGGGAAAGCAGCCAAGAAGGATTTGACAGTTCTCGAGTTCTCAAGTTGGGCAGAACGGGTATCGTTAAAATCCACATTACATTATAGGAGATAACTGTAAAATTGGATAAGCGAAATCCCCGGTTTTGAGGAACGTTTTTACTTAAGCAGGCCTGGAAACAGGTCTACGGTTTTCTCTTGAGAGGTTTAGCACCCGGCGCTTAAGGTAATTTTTAGGCTTAAGAAGGGGGGCTAGAAAGGGGGGAGGTTAGAAGGGGGGCTGGTTAAGTTAGAGGTTGGCGGTTGCGGTTGTAAATTGTAAAAAGGGGGAAAATTAGAGTAACTAATTAGTCGACATCGTTGACTTAGTTACATTAGACATTAACACGCGTTGGTAATAATAAGTGGATATCGAAATTTGAACTCGAGTTAAGGAAGATACCCTGGTCGGATTGGTAGGGGGGAACGGACGTAGACAATTCTGGTGATACCCAATAAGATTATTAGTTGGGGGGAGGAAAACGCGTGGCAATTAGGTACCAGACTATTTTTTTTTCGACAAAAGGTAGACATTGGTCACCTTTGAATTTTAGGCGGGCTCATCTTTCCGTTTTTATTACTTTTTCTAGCTTGGATTTTTGTTGCATTTTGGTGAGGATTTGTGTTTTGTTTTTATACGAACAGGTAATCACAAGATACCTGCGCACAGGTTTTGGTCTCAAGTTGCTTGGAACATTGAAAGAGAGGTAATTAAAAAGAAATAAGAAAAAGGGGGGTTAGCATTTGGCTTTTAAGAGAGGGCTTTTGGGAAAATTTTACTAGAGCTTGAGTGGTGGTACAAGGTACAGTGAATCAAGAAGTCCCCATAACGAAGAAGAAAGAGGTCCCACCATTCAGACACTTGTCAACAGTCTTGGGACAGTGCCAAAGAAGTCTTGGGACAGAGCAGTCTGGGGACAGTCTTGGGACAGTGCAGTCCTGGGACAGTGTTGGACCAGAACAGTCTTGATACAGTCTTAGGACAGTACGGTCTTGAGACAGTGGTCTTGGGACAGTGGTCTTGGGACAGTGGTCTTGGGACAGTGGTCTTGGGACAGTGGTCTTGGGACAGTGGTCTTGGGACAGTGGTCTTGGGACAGTGGTCTTGGGACAGTGGTCTTGGGACAGTGGTCTTGCGACAAGGGTCTTGGGACAGGGTCTTGGGACAAGGGTCTTGGGACAGTGGTCTTGGGACAGTAGTCTTGGGACACTGGCCTTGGGACAGTAGTCTTGGGACAGTAGTCTTGGGACACCAGCCTTGGGACAGTAGTCTTGGGACACTAGCCTTGGGACACTAGCCTTGGGACAGTAGTCTTGGGACACTAGCCTTGGGACAGTAGTCTTGGGACACTAGCCTTGGGACAGTAGTCTTGGGACACTGGTCTTGGGACACCAGCCTTGGGACAGTAGTCTTGGGACACTAGCCTTGGGACACTAGCCTTGGGAAGTAGTAGTCTTGGGACACTAGCCTTGGGACAGTAGTCTTGGGACAGTAGTCTTGGGACACTAGGCTTGGGACACTAGCCTTGGGACAGTAGTCTTGGGATAGTACTCTCAGGACAAGGGTCTTGGGAGACTGACGAAGTACTGGGACAGTACCGAACAGTCTTGGGACAGTAGAAAGAAGCCTGGGACGGTACAAAGAAGAGTAGGGACGGTAATTGGAAGTCTTGGGACGGTATAAAAATTGAAGTACAATCACAATAAGTGTTTTAAGACAGAATTAAGACAGAACAAGACTAATTGGAACCCGGTACGGTTCAGACCATAAATAAAGAAAGTTTCTCGAAAAGTTTAGAAAGAGAACTGGAACAAGGTTTTTACCACGTTGCGTATTTCTTTTAAATAATTTTTCCTCAAAAGATTTTTATTCTTAGATTAAGAATTGTGTATATAGTAATATTGTAAATACGAGCAATTGTAAATAGAAATAATGAGACGGAGTAGGGTACCGGTGCTAGAAAAAAGGTCAAGTGCATCAAACACGAAATATAACTCGTCGCTGCGCGGAACGACATCAGGGGGCCCAGGCAAAACAAAAGATAACTTTTCAGTTAGCATGGTCAGCACGAGGAGTGGCACCGAGAGCAAGACGCGAGAAGATGCGAGGGAAAAACAGGTGGAGCCCACAATCGAAATCGACCTAGAGACACCAGACCAGAGCGTAGATGAAGTGGAGAAAAAGACAACGGAATCCACACTGATGCCCCATATGGAAGAACAAAATCCAAAAACCGTGGAGTTTTCGCCGATAGACGCACTGGAAGACACAACAGGCAATACCCGAGAAACGGTTAAAGATGACTCTCAAGTAAAGAAGACATCTTTTACAGAAAAGTTGGCGATGATGGTCGGAATGAAATCGAAAGACAACACGGCCGAGGAATCACAGACTGGAAGAGCACGAACATTTGGGACAGTGAGCACGAAAGCGACAGAAGCCGACGCAAAGGAAGAACAAGCAAGAACAGAAGAGGCAGCCGAAAACAAGACAACGGCTGTTCATGAAACAGCTGCTCTTGAGCTTGGCGACCTGATGACAAAGCTAAATCAGATCGACAAAAAACTAAAGTATAGTGAGGAAGATAGAGACTTAATAAGGAAAGAGTTAAAATACAACAAACACGAGTATCTGGATAGTTATTTTAACCTGGCTAAGGCGACAGACGAGAGACTCCAGCAGATGTCGGACAAGGTAGATGCCACCAATGAAGAACGAGATAAGAACATCAAAAAAGATATGCAACAGTTGAAAAACCGATAAGATGATGTCAACAGCCAATTAGGTAGCCTGGAAAAGAGAATGGACATAATGAACAGGAATCAGGCCGAAAGTTCGTGTGCAATACAGGCGAAATTGGATGCAATCTTGAGAAATTCTTCCTCACAAGAAAGACCGGCAGCGGATCGCACGCAAGGCACCAGAGTTGACTTTGTGGAACCACAAAGGAACAAACGGCAATCGACACCGTTGCCTTTAAACCGGGATGCGGTAAGCATAGCACCAACGGCTGCTAAAACAATCATGAAAAATGGAGCATCAAACACAATGAGTGGCCCGGGGGACTCGACAGCTAACAGCAACGCAGGTCCGGATGCCATGACGTGGGCAAGCACTTGGGAGATGATGAACAGGACTCTAGAGGCATTCGCCACGAGGAACACTGACTCGAGCGATAGGAGGGACGGAAAATCAAGAAAAACTTTCAAGAAGCCAAAGGAACTCAAAGACGACTCCGATGGATGTATCGACACTTGGGTGGAAATGATGAGATTACACCTAGAGCAAGATAACTTAAATGATGAAAGACAAGCATGCACAGCCATACTCAGCAACTTAGAAGGCACGGAATTAAAATGCGTGGTCGCAAAGAAAGAAGAAGAACGCGACACCGCGGACAAGATCTTTGAAATATTGCTGAATCGATTCGGGTCAGGCATGAAGGGTCACCAAGCGATGATGCGATTTGAAAAGAGAAGGCAGAAGGACGACGAGTCAATAGATCGGTTCCTAGAAGATCTCGAGAGCTTGAGAAGAAGGAGTGACCCAGAGGAGTCGACAAACAGAAGAAACTTTAGCATTGCCTCGAAGTTCATTGATGGGGTAAAAAGTGATGACTTAAGGACAATGTTAGCAACATACTACACATTGTCGAAAGACAGCGCACCAACCCCAGAAGAAATGAGACAGAAATCAAGGGAATACATGCTGATGAAGCCCAAGAAATACTCATATTCAGAAAACAGGAACACGCAAGGGGGAGGCCAACCCCAGAGGTCATCATGGTACAAACCTAGAGATGATATGGACAAGCGCAGATCATGCGCGAACTGCGGGTCGGCGGATCACCACGTGGCTGACTGCACAACATACAAACAAGGCATGAAGAGCCTAGGATACGCACCGGATGAGGAGGACATGAGCCAGATGGAGGAACACGAGTACTATAATGGCTTATTCATCAAGATAGGCGCTAGATGCTTCTTCTGTAACCAGGAGGGGCACTTCAGAATGGATTGTCCCTTGTTCTGGGAAGCGGTCAAAGACCAGAGTCACCCCAAGCATAAGTTGGCATTAGCGGCGGTGCAGAATCAGCGGAACAGGCAAAACGAGTTTGAATCGAGGAACTTAGGATCACCAAGCACGGAACTGCCGACGAAGACAGTGAAAGCTGTAACACATGTTAATGGTGCGATAGAATCCGCGGCCGGGAACTCTCTAGAGATAAATTATGAGAAAGCGGCGACGGAAGCAATTGCCAAAGTGAAACAGGATCTGGCTGCGAAAGAAATAGAGCAACGACTAAAGCTGGAGATCGAAAGACAGAATTTTAACGAAGCATTAACCGGATCGAACCCAACACCAGAGGCTGTACCGGGCTCAACAAAGACCGGGAATTGTAACACTGTAAAAATTGTGACGGGAAAGCCATTCGGCATATCGAAAATCGGGGCTAGAATAATGTCGATAATCACAGTGGGCGGCCACGAGGTAACCAGAAACTTGAGCGAACCGAGCGACCAGACAATAATGCACATTGACGTGTACGCAGATTACTTGAGTTGTATAAGCCCACAAACGACTTCTAGAGCAATGAGAGCACTACTCACGAGAGGGGGCAGCAAGTCGGTACGTGTTGATAACAGGTATACTGAAGCTTATGGTCCACACGAGGTGATGCTAAATATAGATGGGATCAACATCTATACCAAGACAATGATAACATGTGACGAAGACCTAATTGGGCAAATCTACGTAGGGAAAGAAGAGTTGAAAGTGAGATCGATTGGACACTGCGCCATGCTTGAAGAAGATGCAATGCACATCGGGACAGAGGCAGATGTGACAGGGCACGTGCTAGATATAAGTGGCAAAAAGACTCAGTTGCGTGGGTTACTTGATACGGGAGCAGTCTTGAGCGTCATACCAATCGAAACTTGGGAAAGGATGGGCTTTGACAAAGGTGACTTGATAGACTCGAGAATACGCCTGTCAGCTGCAAACAAAGGGGCCCTTCGGGTGCTGGGCAGGACACCGATAATAGCCCTCAATTTGGGGGAACGTAATCTGTGGATGAGCTTTCTCGTGGTAGAAAACCTAGATGAATCTGACCAATTTATTTTGGGCAGAGACTTCATCAGGAATTTCGACGTAACGATTGATCTAAATAACGCAATGTTCAGGATACGGAACCCGGATAGGAGGTACGCAATCAAACCGGTAAATTTGATAATAGCAAATGAAAACAAAGCACCGGTATTCTTGAGTAGGAGGGTGAGGCTAAAAGCGAATGAAGCGGCAATCGTAGGCTTGAGGATGAAAAATTACAATGAACTAAGTGACAACAAGCAAGTGTGTATAGTTCCGAATCCTAATAGTCAAAGTGCTGCTGTTTTAGGAAGATCCTTCCCGATAACGAAGAGCGGCCTCTGCGTCAGTGTCTTGTTGAATACCCTTGATATACCGATCACGATACAGAGAGGGAGGAAACTGGGATATGCTTTACCAGTTAAAACTCGATATGAAACGATCGAGAACTCAAATCAAAATGAAGTTGTTGATTGTCCCAATCATAGGGACAAAATTTGTATCTTGAGACGATTGCAGAAAATAAAAGAGTCTTCAGGTCTTATTAAATCACTTAAGTCAGAAACGGATGATGGGCTGTCGAGCTGTTCAAAGTTTCCAGAGCGACCCACACTAGATGAAATGCAAACTGATAAACCGGTTCTGCCGGAGATTGAACATTTGAGGGGCAAACTGAAAGATGAACAGCTCGAAGCCATCAAGGACGTACTAGAGCGGAACGAGGAAGTTTTTTCGAGGCATAAGGCGGATATCGGGTGTTGTAATTTTGTTGAGCATGAAATAGAACTTGAGGAAAACGCGGTACCACACAGGGAGGGGGCGAGGCGCATGACCCCACACAAATCGGACGCGTGTAGAAAAGAAATCGAGACGTTACTAGAGTATGACATGATAGAACCATCCAAGTCACCGTGGGCCTGTGGAGTAGTGATGGCCAAAAAGAAAGGCGACCAGTTGAGGTTTTGTTGTGACTTTCGATATCTGAACTCTGTCACGGTGAAGGATGCCTATCCCATACCTAGAATTGATGAGAGCCTCTCGAAGTTAGGTGATGCAAAATTTTTTACGACTCTTGATTTAGGCTCGGCCTTTTGGCAGGTACCACTAAGGAAGCAGGACAGGGACAAGACAGGGTTCGCCTGCGAGTTGGGTCTGTTTAAATGGAAACGGATGCCGTTTGGACTTTGCAATGCCACAGCCACGTTTCAGCGGTTGATGGCACACGCGCTGATAGGCGTGACGAAGAAGTATGGCAATCTGGTAATGTGCTACGTGGATGACGTGGTAATAGCGACGCCAACACTGGAAGACCACATTGAGAGACTTGACGAAGTGTTTGCATGCATGAAAAGGTCGGGGCTAAAATGTAAACCATCGAAGTGCGAGATACTCAAGGACTCAATAAAATACTTGGGTAGGATGGTAGACAAGCACGGCATCAGACCTGATACGGACGCCGTGGAAGCAGTCCTAACCTGGAAGTCACCGAAGACAGAGCACCAGTTGATGAGCTTCCTGAGTTTCGCTAACTATTATAGAGAGTTCATCAAAGGCTACGCAGACAAGGTAAACCCGATGCAACAATTAATGAGACACAAGGGCAAGAAGTTCACGTGGAACAACGCAGCAGAAGAGTCATTCCAGAGAATAAAGAAAGAGCTATGTGAGGCACCAGTACTGGGAATGCCGACTGAGAAAGGGATGTACGTGCTGGACACGGATGCGTCGGTAGTCGCGATTTCTGGGATTCTCCACCAAGAACAAGAATGGAATGGGAAGACAGTCTTGAGACCAATAGCGTACGGGAGCAAAGTCCTGAGTGACACGGAAATGAAGTACGGAGCACCGAAAGCAGAGATGTTCGCGGTGGTTACCTTTGTCGAGAAATACAGGGCATACCTGGGCAGTGAGCCATTCAAGTTGCGAGTAGATAACCGAGCACTGAGCTGGCTGAAAACGTACTCAATGGACCAAAGTTACATTGGGAGGTGGATAGTTCGCCTAGATGGATACAACATAATAATTGAGCATCGAACACGAGATAAACATCAGAATGCCGACAGCTTGAGTAAGAAGACGGAGTTCTATGAGAGACAAGAGCAAAGAGAGGCAGACAGACCTGAAATCAAAGATGGCTTTTCCTTCATGGACAAGGGAACGTACGACAGTCTTCCACTCACGAGATGGCTGGACAAGTCAGGCAAACCGATAGAAGATCATCCTGAATTACCTGAAGAACCTCCAGAGAAGACCATCATGAAGAAGAGCAAAAGGATTCCGATAGAGATAATACTCAAGTCGAAAATCGTGAAGGAGACGCTCAGGGCAAAAGGCTATGATCTCAACCAGGTAGAGGCAGGAACTGCACAGATAGATAATGACTTGTTGAGGTTACTCGAGAAACTATCAAATGATAAGCCCGTGATCCAAGAGAAGGGTCAAGAGGAACCGGAAGTCACTATACTTCGGAGAAAAGAGACAGTGAACGATACTGACTCCTCAAGAGGAAGAGTCACTGACAGCAAAGATGTCGTGCGGTCACTAGTTGACAAGATCCCCGAAAACATTCTGGAGCAGACCAAGGTCAGGAAAAAGAAAGTGACTTTCAAAGAAGACACAGGACACCTGGGACTAGATCAAGAGTCCGGGGAGCGTTACATGTTCTCGGAAGAGGAAACCGGACAAGGAGAATTGTCCGGGGAGCGTGAAGGATGGGATGAAGACTCGGATGAGAGCAGCGAAAACCAAGACAGTCTGTGCATGATATTGGCGGAAGAGAAGACAAGGCACCACGACAGGGAGTTACAGACGGATCCATCTTCAGGAACATACAATATGGACATACAGGAGATGCGAGGTGGTGAGGAACTTGAGAAAATTGCGGTTGCAAGGAAGCCATTCAGGGAACTATCATGCAACTCAAACATCAGAACGAATCTGGTGCCAGAAGATGATATGAAAATCGTGAAAAAGATGATATGCGTGAAGCTGAGCGACGACATCCACAACCCTGGTGAGATGAATGGACAGATCATGGCGCTAAAGGAGCATGTCAAGGCGAGATACAGGCTGTCAGACCTAATAAGAGCCCAAAAGAATGACAAAATGACAAGTAATCTCTCCAAATGGATCCAGTCGGGGGTCAAGGAGAAGGGGGAACTCGAGGAAGACAGCTACAAGATCTTGAGCCAGTTCTACAAAGAAAAGAAAGACTTACTCTACCACACAGCTGATGGGGTGGTAGCATGCAAAAGGAAAGATGAGGAGAAGATATTACACAAACACAACCTAATCATACTACCGCAATTGTATCAAACGGAGGTGCTTTTCAGATCGCACGACCAGATGGGACACCAGGGGATAGATAAAGTACAACAAAGGATACTTCACAGGTTTGATTGGCCAGGAATGAGAAAAGCTTGCGAGAGGTGGGTGAATGCATGCCTGGCATGCCTCCAGGTAAAAGACCCAAGGAAGATGAAGTTTCCCCTCAAGTCTGTGGAGAGCTCGGAGTTCAATGAAGTGGTGCAGATAGACCATCAAAAAATCTGCATGACAGAGTCAGGATATAACCAGATACTGGTTATAATAGATCACTTCACAAAGTTGGCGGAAGCGCTTCCGTGCCAGACAGCCTCGGCCGAAGACATGTGATCATCTGATAACGCATTGGATATCGCGGTATGGTTGTCCAATGACTTTCCAGTCAGATAACGGCAAAGCTTTTGTGGGGGACTTGACAAAAGAATTGATGAAGAGATCGCACATTGCTCAATCACATTCGACAACCTACCATCCACAGACCAACGGGTTGGTAGAGAGACAAAACAGGACACTGGTCAACATGTTGAGGGTGTACTGCTCAAGATACATGAGGGACTGGGATAAATACCTGCCACAGGTAGTAGGGGCCTACAACAGTACACAACACTCAACGACGGGCATCAGTCACTTCATGATGTTGACGGGCAGGGAGAGAGCAATGCCTCTGACATTCTTTTACCCGGAATACGAAGGGAAAAGGACGTTGCCTCAGGCAAACGTGAAAGAAGCGATCAAAAGGCAACAGGAGTTGAACGAGCTATGCAGGAGGAACACGGCGCAAGCGCAAATGAGGCAACGCAGAAAATATGACGAAAAAATATTACGAGCGAAGCCATATGAAGTGGGTCATTACGTGTGGATCTTTTAAAATGTCATACCGCCCAAGTGAACAAAGAAACTACTCAAAAAGTGGAGGGGACCATTCATGATAACGGAAGTTCATCAACAAGGACGGTTCTATCGCTTGAGTACTGGGCGAGCGGCACATTATGAAAATCTGAAGCCTCACGTCCCGTCCCCAGAGGATTGGTGCATACCGAAGGACATGGAGGGTCTTGAGTACCTGGTGGTAGGGCCAGCGTGTGAAGTGAATGAAAAAGGCACCAGAGAGAAAAATGATGGTAATGAGAACTTGAGTTTGGACGACAATGAAAAGATAGGAGTGGAGTCTGATGCAGGATCATTTGTAGAAGAAGACTGGAACGACCCGGAGCAAGATGAGGTGCTGAAGTGGATGGAGCCAGATCGACCAACACCACCGGAAACCAGGACTGGCAATCGTAAATGCACCGGCATGAGGTACAACAGGTACGGGGATGACTTCTTGATCGTCAAGATACAGCCAGACGAATTGGGCGAGGAACTACTGAGTGCAGGCGAACTGGAAGCCGAAGAGGAATGGCAGGTCATTGACGATGGTGGACACTATCCGCAGGAAGACTACTCGACGCCAGAAATGGAGACGGACCTCGAACAGAGCGAGATAGAGAGGAGGGAGAATACGAACTTGAGGATACTAGAGTGGATGCGCGATGTCAAAGACGAGAGCCGCGAAGGACAGAGCATTCAACAAGTCGATGTATCAGCGGCAAATTACATGAAGACAGAGGACCCTCTTTTCGGATGGACGGCAACAGACAGGCCACTGGACATTCCTCAGGACAATTCAGACCCGACAACATCGACGGGGACGTCGATAAATATTTTTGTCCGGGGAGTGGGGGTAGGACTTACCCACACCGAAAATTTGACGATAAAGAAGCTCAAGGAAGTGAGAGAAACAAGCGAATTGCAACTGGAAGAAGAAGAACCAGAGCCTACCATAGGTCGGAATTTCAAAACGAAATTTGAAATACCCAATGAGTACTCGGAAAACATCATGATAACGGATAGCGACTTCATCCTGTCAAACAGGACTAGTGCGATCTGCATTACGGCGGAATGAGTTTCAAATCGAGATTGGAAGCTGACTTCAAGAGAGAGTACCAGAACGTGGAGTTTCTGTTCAGACAGAGACCAGGTCTGGGAGGGATGGCAGCGCTTCCACCATCAGTAGCACAAGTCCCGGGCAAATATCTGTGCTTCCTAGTGACGAGGGTCAATGACAGGAACACAATCAATCCCGAACACGTGATCTTGGCACTAACAAGACTACGAGACTTCATGATTGAAAGAGGAATAACGGAGGTCTCGATGCCGGTGTATGACCCAAACAGGGGCAAACTGAGCTCAAGGGAATTGTACGCTATCCTACACGTAGTCTTCGCGGAAACTGAAGTAATGGTGTATCTGCACAAGAAATACTACTTGAGCATCGCCTGAGTTGGGGACACGGGGGTCTCGAGTTGGGCGTGAGGGAGGAGTCTTGAGTGAGGTACTGGGGTGCGGCACAGGTAAAGGGGATCTTAAGACGTGATTGGCATGACAATTGAATTTTAAAAAGAATTAATGGTGCTAAAACATAAAATGAATCTGCATGCTTTTAAGGAAATTCCAATTGAATTGTTTTAAGTGAAAAGAGAATGATAAGATTTTAACCATACTGGTGAAAAGGGGGGTCTCTAGGTTAGGAACATGACATGTTAAGTTTTAATATGGTTTCTGTTTTCAGATCAAGTTTGAAAAACAAAGTTGAAAATCCAACTATACTCAAGCGAGAAACAGAAAGAGAAATCTTGATTGAACTCGTGACAATCGGCACCTACCGCAAGTGTTTGCAAGGGAACATTTCTAGAGAATTCTTGAGTTGGGTAATACTTGAGTCGGTAAGGTAATTCTTGAGCTGGTTAACACATACCTGTATACATCCCGAAGTCACAAAGAATGGCAGACAGATTCTGGAAATCCATGCCCGCGGCCCTGAAGAAGCCTACTCTTGATGAGCTGTACAGACGCCTGAGGGACCTGGATTATACCCAGATAGACGAGAGAATGGCGGTAATGCTGAATGCCATCCTCCAGTTGGAAGACCAGGGTGAATGCAGGGAGTCTGCGACGGAGGCTGTCTTGATGATCGGCTACACCACCGAGGGTATATCAAACCAAGAACAGACCAGATGGTTGTCTTGGAATGTGGATGGAGGAGTAAGGGGCTTTGACTTGGCAAGGAATCCTGGCCTGAGTAACAACACTGAATATGGCGCAGGGGAATTCCCACTACCAGCTAGGCCAACAGCAAGACCTACAGGCCAGGGCTCGAGTAGGGTGCCGTCGATGACGCGAGCGCAACAGACGACCGAGGCATATCCGGATCTTGGTGTTCTGAAGAAAGAGCTCGAGAAGACGCAGAAGGAAAGGAATAAGGCGAACCTCGATCGGGATCAGGCAAAGCTGGATCGGGAGAAGGTTCAGCTGGAGAGAGACCAGGCGGTCAACGAGCGAGATCAGACTCTGAGGTTGCTTGAGATGCTAAAAGCTGAACATCAGCAGGAACTAAGGGTGCGGGAGAACGCCGCGAATCGTGATCAACTGAAGTCGGAGTTGGAGAGAATAGAACAACGACAACGCGAGCTTGATGCACAGAAGGGAGCCAGGCCAAAGGAGCGAGTGGTTACCAGCTCGAGGCCAGAGTCACGCATGGAGGTGGATGAAGCCCCCAGGGCAAGAGGACGGTTCAACCTTGACCGCGAGGCCCGAGAACACATGAGTGAAGGGTTGGAAGTCTGGATACCGAATGACGCAACGTCTTCCTTGCGTAGCCTAGAGACGCAACCCGTACGCCCACTGATGGATGTGGTGCTGCCGGGATATACCCCAACCTCGACCTCGAGTGACAGTCAGGTGAGCGGCGGCTCATCGCGTCTGAAAGAGCTGGGCGAGAAATTGCGGCAGAAAAGTCGTGAAAGTTCGGCAAGACCGGAGCTTCCCCCAACTTGGAGGGAACAGCCGGTCAGGAGCGTCGTGATCTCGAGCTATAAGAAAAACACAGAGAAGAGATACCACAGGCACAATCGGCTGGAATGGAGTGCAGAACAGAAAGCCAGGAGGGACTGCTTTCATGATGCAGCCTGGGTGGAGTATCTTGCGCCACCCCGTGTGCCAGAAGGTGCGGTTCACCTAATCATAGGGGACAGCCTGGTGCGGGTGTTGACCCGGATCCAATCGCACTGGCAGACAGGAATCTTGAGTTTCGCTGGAGCTGCCACGCCACAGATGTTGGCAACGCTTGACATGCTAGGGATGACTAAAGTATACACGGTGACCCTGATGATCGGGACTAACGACGTATCAAGGGGAGAAGCGAGGAAAGTAACGAGGCTGCACGACAAGATGAGCTGCCTTCTTGAGGAGCTGAGGATCCAGATGGACCCCATCCTGTTGACGGTATGTACTGTCCCCTACAACATGATGTTTGATCAGCACGCCTTGGAGATGAACGAGAAGGTGCGGAACCTAAACAAGGTGATCCGAGATATCCACCGGAAGAGTGTGCTCCCTGTCAGACTGTTGGACGTGGCGGAGCGCATGGAGAAAAAGGGATTCCCTGAGGACACCTCCAATGATGGAATCCATTTTGATAGACCAAGGGGAGCAGAGTGGCTGAATGACGTCTTCCAAGAACACATAAACACGCTAGAGGCGGATCTGCTAGAGACAGCCCAATTCACATTAGGACCACCTCCGAACCCACCATTCCTTGCCTCAAGGGCCTTGTCTGGTCGCTTGGGACCGAGAGTTGACACTAGAGACACTAGAGGAGCAACCAGGCCAGATTGCAGAGTGCCACGCCAATGGAGTCTGAGGAGGTGAAGTCATCAACACCTCCAGGCTCGGCGATATCCTCAGTGGTAGTGGCAGAGAGCAAGCGGGAAAAGAGGTCTATGGAGACCGCTCGCTTGAGATATCCTGATAAGGTGAAAGGGCTGGACCTAGAGAGTTTGGAATGCAGGCGAGAATTGGCGGAGACCCTGGGTATTGAACGAGTGTCGCACGAGGACTTAAACAGACATCATTGCGTGGACTGGTTGAAAGCTCATGAGGCGCACTTCTCGAGAACGAAATTGATGGAGACCGCGGATCTGACCGGAATTCCCACAAAAGCGATCATGGGACCCATTAACTACAGACCTCTCAAGCTGCTGGGGAGTCCTGGACTCATAGCAGAACCCCCCAAACACCGAACGAGCATCGCCAGGATCAGGTTGGCGACCCCGGCACAGTTGAAGGTGGTGGACAAGCTGCTCAATCCGGGGGGAATGGAATTGCCAGATGCCGCTTACGAAGGCTCGAAATTGGCGGAAGATCCCAGATACGGGAAGCCCTGTGGGAGCACCCAGCTGGCCAAAACCCTGGCAGTTTATGATAGAGCAGATCCAGCTGCTGCGAGAGTAGTCATTGTGGCGGGATCGGACTTCGAGGGAACGTCTCCTAAGTTGTTCTGGCCGGAGACTCTGATATACTCTTTAGCAGGAGCTGAATTAAACCAGATGTTAACTCTGGTGGTGGCAATAAAGTCGGAGATGCCCTGTTAGCCTGAGCTGCTATTGTTTGCAGGAATGAATGATCACCTGCACGCGATGGGTTTCTTGAGCAGCTGAAGGGCAATGAAATTCCGACATCGAGGAAGATATGGGAAGCCATCCAGGCGTTGTTTGCAGCGATGAATGAAGTGCAAGAGAATGTTGTCTCGAGATTTGGATCCAAGACGAAGGTGGTGTTCACCACATCCCCTGGATACGCGAATATGCCACCCGCCCTACAATTCGTGTACGCGGTCTTGATCCTAATAGCAGAGGGGAACGAATGGCGGATTCTAATGGCAGCCCCCAATCGGGAGTTGGAGCCATCGAACCTGAGGCTTCGCAAGTCAGAATTGGCGGCGGCATGGGCGGACATATCTCATGCACTGTGGGGCTTTTATGGACTAGCCGACATCCTGATCGTATTAGACGAGGTGCTCTTGCTAGAGATATCGAACTTTGCCAGGCAACTTAAATTCAGCCCAGTCATCGGGGACAATCACCCGGCGATAAGCCAATTGACGGCCAGCTTGTGGTTTCGGAGCATGGAGGTGAAGATCACAAATTCCACCAGCAAGTCTAGAGGTCCGAGTAACGAGAGAAGAAATGTGGCCGAGACGGAAAAGCAATTAGAGTCGATGAAATATCGCTTGACGCAAGAGAATGGCTGGTGGCCATTTTTGACACCAAGGCTGGAGAACGCCACGAATAAGACGAGGGAGGAAGCACCACCCCTCGTGAAACGAGTCTGGAGTTTTCTAGAGAAACAACTGGAGCTGGCCGAAGTAAGAGACATGACGGTGGCTAGATTTGTCTCGGCCGCCAATGAAGTGACGATTGGAGGGTTCTGGAGAGAGCACGCCAAGGGTGAGCTGAGGACTAGGAGGGATCATGAGATTCTCAAGTTCTTGAGTCCTTGCTGGGAGAAGGAATTCATGGCAGGAATGTTCGGCACCACGGCGACTATCTTTGGAGCCTTCGTGCAGGAGATACTGGGCATGCCCATCAGCCTGCTCTTGGCTTTGTATCTGGTCTACCCCAGATACTTGTTCAACATGGGCCCAGCATACATGTTTAGTCGAGGAGTAGAGACACTTCGAGTTGATGGGTATCTGGCACTGTTACTCTTGACCCATGGGGAATTGGTGTCGTTTCATCGATTGATGGAATATGGAGAGCCTCTGTCTATGGGGAGAGTCCACTCGAGCATTGAAACCTACTCCTACAAGTGTGCCGCAGGGTTGAAGACGTTGTTAGTGCAATACCTCATGATGCAGAATCGGCACATGACGGGTGAAGATGAGAATCCAACCTCGAGAGAAGAATGGAAGAAGATGAATGGAGGGATGCCTCTATTGACGGACCTATGCCTGGCAATGAGGTCGGACCCCATGGGGATAATCCGGGGTCTAGAGGAGGTGGTGACCTGCATTTATGGCCCAGCAGTGACGTACGCATTCCCAGATCCCCTGGTGACAACGTATCGTCACTCTGTGACGCACTTGAGTCTTATCAGCATACTGGATGGGACGGCGCTCAATTGGTGTCAGCAGGAGGTGCTCAGAGCGCGAATGAGCAACACGGTACTCTTTGGAAAAGTGAAAGATGCCGAGCTGATAGTGTACAACTTCAGGGGGCAAATGCAATGTAGAATGGGAGGCAAGCGAGAGGGCCCCATCGAAACGTATCCCAAGTTTTGGAACTTGAACCCATTGACGGCAGACGGACGAGAGATCTTGAGGATTCCTGCTTGGAAGGAATGCTTTGCACTGGTTAAGAGGGAGCTGGAGGCCATAATGGAGAAAGAAATCCTTCCAGCCGCCATGCCTGAGTTCCCGATAGTCAGGAGGATGACCTTGGGAATGAACAGTCCCTTGGTAGTTCCCTCCATAATGGCGAGGATGACGACGGAGGAAATGCAGAAGTATTTCACTGATGGCTGGGACCCCTGTTCATCGGCTACACGGCGGCGGTGTACTTCCATACTAGCGAGGCGAAGATAAATTCGTGGACGACGCAAGCGAAAAAGATGAGAGGTTCGCAGCCCCCCGGATATGAGGTGCGGAAGGTCTTGAGAGCTCTTGAGCAGGAGGGACTAGAGAACATGCTGCCAATATGGGATGATGGCAGGATGATCATGATGGAGGGGCACGTCGCACTGGTGGACGACATGAAATTTGCAACAAGAAAGTACAGGGCACCCTATGGCTTAGAACAGGCGGAGATGAGACAGGAGTGAAAAGAACTAGATGCAGCAGGCCAGCTGCACGTAGCCCTGACGGAATACAAAAAATTGGACCCTGCGACACCATCACCACTGTCAGTGGACACGCCTGGAGACAAGAGGAGTGGACCCGTGGAGGACCGGTTCAAAAGAATTCTCGAGAGAAGGAGAAATGAGTCAGAAGAAGAGAGTATGGATGAAACTCTCAGTGAAGCCGGTGAGGACATGGAAGTGGGGAATACGCCTGAACTAGGACCATCAGGGGAGGAGCTCACCACTCAAGAGCTGTTGAAACACTTGAGCGAGGAGAATTGGGCAGATACTGCCACTCCACCTCTGACTCCGTCCCCCCGGAAGAATCTGGAATTGCCATTGGCAAGTGAGACCTCCAATATGGGGATGATACTCTTGAGCTCGGAGGAAAGGGAAAAGAACACTTTCGAAGGGAACAGGGACATGTTCCTGGGGTCCCTGAAGGACGATGCTTGGCAGGAGTTCTTAAAAGAATTCAATCAAGAAGTGGGCAGCGAGACGACGCTGGACAAACTCAAGGAGGAACTGTGGGATACAGTCGTAAGGTTTGGAGAACCGCTTCTGATAGGAACGGGCCTGGATGAGAAGGCGAAAAAAGAGCTGCTGAGCAAGCTGGTAGAGCTGAGGAATTCACGATCGAAGACTAGAGAAGAAAAATGTGAGGACAGCTCTACTCTGAAACAAAAAACTGTAGATAAAATAGTTGATGATATAGAAAGGGATAAGGTTGGGACTAGTAATATGGTTAAAAGTACTAATATCCTTAAGGCTCGAGCAGGGGGGAGGCAAGAGTTGGAAGGATTGGAGGTAGACAGAGAGGTCGAATCAGTGATGATAGCCACAACTCGCAAGAGGAAGAGAGAAGTGGAGGGATTGGGTAGTCCTTACGTGGATGCCGTTTCGGAAGGAAACTTGAGAGAGACGGCGCCCATGGTTTTGGCTCGATGCAAGACGGCGGCATACAAGAGCAGCTCGGAGCTCAGAAGACCACTCGAAGTAGAGAGGGAAATAGAGGCTTCCACCAGTTCGACATCGGAGGAAGACTTCAAGCCTCAGAAGATAAACGTAAAGAGAGGTTCAACGAACGGACAGACATGGGAAGTGGATGTCGGCAAAGAATGGATCTCGAAGGCACACCAGGCCACGGGCAAGCAAGTGACGAGTGATCCATTGGAGAGGAACAAGACAAGGAACACCTCCCGGAGTGGTGGGTGGCTCTCGAGACATTGAAGGAAATGGAGGACTGCTTGAAGAAGTTGGACAGTGGAGTAGCTCGCAAGCGACGCAATTGGGCCACCCAGCAAAAGGCCGAGGTTAATAAAATAGAAATGGCGAATCAGCTGAAGAGGTCCTGGCAGAACTTGTTGAAGGATCATTTTGAAGAGGTAATGAGGACACCCTCATCAGCACCGCCATTGATGGCGAATCCCTTCGTTAGAACTGCAGGACAATTAATGTTCACCTGGAGTCTGGTGGGAATAGAGTTGGAGACATTGACCTCGTATGACAGGCTGAAGTTGGGAAGCAAGAAGCTAGATGTGTATCAAGCACTGATGCAACACGTGGCCAGGGACAATTCAGGCTTGAGCCTGGCTAGGAGGAAGGATGCCACATGTTTCTTGAGATGGATAATGTCAATGATGTCTGATAGTACCATCTTGGCATGCCACCAGAGAGCAAGCGGAGGTAAAACCATGGAAAACAGAGTCTCAACGATCATCTTGAACGTGTATCAGAGTACAGGGATAGAAAAGGAAGATGGTTCCAGACTATCCCTAGAGAACCACAGAAAGCTAGACGAGGTACGGAGGTTTTATAATAAGAAGTTCGAAGAAGAGCATGATGTTCACCGTAACCTGGCGTCGTCAGAGCAGTACTCGAGACTCAGCGAGAAGGGGGAATACCAATACGTGTCGGGAGTGATGGGAATAGCCTACAATCCCTTCTTAGACTCCGAAACTGGAGGCGCTCACAGGAACCACCAGGTAGCGGAGCTACTGAAGTTTTGGACAGAAAGAATAATGGAAATAGACGCGGTGGAGAACGAGGGGCCGAGCCTGGGCCTGATTCTTGAGAAAACACCAGAGGTGGTAAGCATACCGCGCTCGAACAAGAGAGTTGAAGTGAACATGGGCGATGGAAATGGCTTGTTAATCACGAACTTGGGAGTGGTATGGAAGCTACTAAGACCCTCCTGGTGTCCACATCCCCACGCGAGTCTGATCGAGGAAACCACTGAGCGAGTGAGGTTAGCACCAACTGAAGATGAAGATCTGGCAAAGTTGAGTGTGTTGCACAAGTTAATCTCACCTCAGATGCAGGAGTCAGGCGAAAAGACGAGCAAGCTCGGGTCAGCAAAGAAGATGGAGCCGGGTAGCTGTCTGGATTCGACGTGTGGGAACGGAGAGCACACCTGCGATGGACGGTCATGTGTCAGGATACTGTCCTTTCAAAAAGAAGACCTGGTCACTTGGTTTGAAGACATCACGGAAAGGGAGAAAAGTGAAGTGCAAATAGTTGCGGAGTGTTACGCGAGAACTACGGTGAATATAGCGACAGCTCTCGGATTCTTCTCGAGAATGTGTAGTCTGCAGTCACTGGAGAGGCTAGAGTCTGAACACCATTTAGTGACGGCGTTGAGCGTAGAATCATGGCCTGGGGTGTTGCAGGTGACTCAAAAACACATCCGGAGCTGGAAGGTTGGTCTCGAGGCGGAAATGGGGTTTCCCATGAGCGAAGCTTATGGCCTGCCATTGAACGCAAAATCCTTGATAGGGTCAATGATGGCCAACTTGTGCGGAAGCCACTACCCACTGCACATAGCGATGGTGGAAGCATCCAGCCAGAGAGTACTGGTGGACAAGGCCTTCTCAGTGCCCAAGTGCGTGAGGTTGGCTCGGATATCGCATCACTCGCACAAGTTGTTGAGGAAAATCAGAGGGATAGTACCAAAGGAATTGAGAGATGACTTGAGTGAAATCTGGGGAGAAGAACTTTTGAAGTTGGAGAGTGAGAACACAAGCGATCACGAGAGACAAAACGTGATCGGAAAACCTGTGGGAGGTGCTCCAAACATGGAAGATAACGACACGATGCATGAGAAAATGATAGAGCTTGAGCCTCTCTTGGAAGCCTCGGGGGAGCGTAACCTCAGGAGCATTGAGATCACCCATGGAGAATGCCCATGCCACTGTTTGGCACAAACGGTGTGGTATCCAGATCACAAGAACCTTTGCCTGGTGTGGGATATGGAAGAAATTCGGTCGATCGGACTACCGGATCACCGGCAGAAGGTGACGCTCTTAGTAGTGAGTACGATGTTGGCTCTGAGATGGATAGAAGAGAATATAACGAAGTATCGGGAAGCGACGACGCCAACGGCTGAGTCAATATACGCGATAGACTACAGCAGGAGACTCGAGTTGTTTGAGACTGCGTGCAAAGTATTCGCCATACCAACGGAAGTCAGACACGTATGGAGCCGTTTGAGGTACTTTCCATGGTTTCGGGCGACACTGACGTCTTGGTTGTACATGACAACGAAAGATCACATGAGAAAGCATCAAAAGGAGTATCGACAGTTCCAGGCCGAGATTGGGCCGGAAGTTTTCAAGAGACCCCTGTTGACCCATCGAAATGCGATCACGACAGGATGGAAGAGAGTGGGTAAAATGTCTAGAGACAATACCAAAGCGAGCGAATCGATACTAGAGGAGGACCTGGCGAAGAACGTGAGCTTGAGCCTGCACAACTCCTTTTGTTTGAACCGGGAATCTAGGGTGAAGGCACTACCCAACCAGGCAAAGAGGTTGCAGGAGCAAAGAGAATGGATGCGATCCTATGAACAGCTGAAGGCTTGGGAGGAGATCGTGATTAGCTCCGATGATGAAGAAGAACTGTTGAGACAGTTTGCCGTATCTAGTACTTCAGGGTGCGGCACCTCCAAGGCGAAGAGTGCGAGATGAGTGGATGGTTCGAATGGATCTTGAGTCTTGAGAGAGAAGGGGGGCTTGAGTGTGGATCCGGGTGAAACCTGGATTCACGAAAAAGAAATTTTAACGAATCAAATATTGTTATTAATATACTATATTTACTATATAAATCAAAATGCTGCATGACAATTTCCTGATTGAATGGGACAAAAGAAATTTTAAATGATTGGCTTAAAAAGCGAGAATTCAAGGGTGCAGGTGTGTGCAGATTTTGATTGCTGTTTAGCGATAGTGTGAAAATTTTACATGGCCGTGAATTTTGGGGTGTAGATAAGCCTAAGTCTGCTGCAAACTTCTGTAAATGACCACTGGCACTGTACCTTGAGCAACACTCGGTTTTCGGGGACTCACTGGCAGACGACAGCACGCGATGAGGACATCGATCTCGAGTCCGGGGAGTATGTGCCAGTCGGTCATATTTGGAAGTTTGACCTTGAGAGAAGCAAAAAACACTTGATTTTGGAGTGAAATTTAATTTTTCAAAAATTCGAATGGAGCCTGTCATGCACAATTTTCTCGCGATAACTGAAAGTCAAAAAAAAGAAGTCAGAACAATCGAGTGACAATCGCGGGAAAGTTGCAAGATAAATCAGTAGGAAATTGCCATTCGCAATTTCCGAGACAATAATAATCTAGAGTAGAGCTGTCCTATTTGAAATAGAAGACAGAGTGTTCCTGAGAACTGGACAATTATCCAACTGGTCAACTATTCAAACTGGACCAGAGTGAACCTTCGGTGGAAAGGTGGACAGCTTGAGTGTCCCAGTGGTCCACATAAAACTGCATTCTAGAGTACAAACTTATTCCTGTTGTTGACACTGGCAAACATTAAACTCATTTAGTTACACTATTTAATTCTTGAGTTGCTTACTAACTTAATTACTCCCAATTCTTGAGCGTGCTACAATGTGAGTACCAATTTAAATTTCTAGAGTGTGTTTTATAATTGTTGTGTTGAGGTAAGGCGAGTTTTAGGTTGATCCATCTGAAATGGATCAAAGTTCCACTGTCTAATAAAAAGTAACTTAACGGATTGTTCCGACCCGGTTTTTAACGGCGTTCATGTATGTTGGGTATTTAGAGACCTAAGTATGGGGACATTCTTAATTCTAGAGTGGGGGGATATTTTAGTAGTAGCCTTTAAGCTGTAACGGGTCGTAGTCTCATGTCACAAACGAACCGAATTGGCTCCGACTGATTTGAGGTAGAAAAACACAAGAGATAGTGTCCCTGACTCTTGAGCCAATGGTTATAGGGCCTATTTTTCTTAAGCCTCATGTGTGACTACAGTAGACGATTGTTACCAACTCTAGAAATGTCACCATATGAAATGGTTTTTAATCAAAAGCCACGTAAACCAATTATGTTTACAGCAAATTCCCATAAAAATGCACAAGGTTATTGCCAACCAAATAAAGACTCAATTTGTTATAACCTACGTTTACACACACATGATGAAGATAATTTTCGTCACCCACAATATCTTAAATTAGCCTCCGGCACACACACTGAATGGATTTTAAATACAGATAACAAACACAATGAAATTTACCAAAAAGTAACAAAAAAATTGTTACAAAGGCAAAATATTAACGACCAAATTATTTCACGCTTTACACCAGCCACAGATTTAAAAATTGGAAAATTTGTCTTAATACCTAACTTTAATACACCAAAAGGAATTTCTAAAAAATTACAACCCGTTTGAAAAGGACCATACCAAATAATTGCCAAACCCAATGACGTAACGTATAAACTCACAGACTCAAATCAAAAGGAAATTGTTGAACATCGCAACAATCTATTGCCCTACTACCCAAAAGAATACGCGCTACACGAATTAACTCAATTATATTCTTTCACAGGTTTGAAAGTTATTCAAAATCATTCACATACAGAAAAAGAAATAGATGAACAACACAACGTTCATCATGAAAAACAAAATCAAAAACAAAACACAACTCAAAACAATACAGAAACGCCAGACCAAAAAATACCTCAAAAAGAAGGAAAAAATAGAAAATGATAGAAAAAATTCTACCACAAGAACAAGTAGAAAAATTCAGAACATAGAAAATCATCACGACTTAGAAATCAACCACGTAAAAACTACAAAACATTCATCCCACAATCTAAAATATTAAAGAAAGTTGAATTTCAAAAACAACTTTAATTTTAAAATTAATAATTTTTGCACCTCTGGATAATTTTGAACTTTCATTTTTCAAAATAACATGCTGACAAACACGCAACAATTCTAATTCAGATTCAGCCAATAGGATTCACTTAAATCCGTCACCTTCTATATCTCTAACACAAACCAATTAGACGAAAGTTATTAAACTCCAGGCATATAACTATAACTTTACAACCTCGAGGTCAAAATAAGCAGCCCGCTAAAACTTGATAACTAAAATAAATACCACCATAATATCACAACCCTCCCCTATCTAATAACGCAAAGATGAACAATATTTTCCCAACTCAGACCTCAAAAACCCTCCAACCAAAAATGTTAAATTAGCCTAAAGCACAAGTACGACCATATTAATTTAGCCTAAAGTACAAAAATCTCAAAAATACCCCAGATCACCTGACAAATAAAAATAAAGTAAAAGAAGACCTCCCGAACACCATAAAATTCGCCCCCAACAACTTTTCACAAAACCCAACCCACTTGTCAAAAAACCAACAAATAATTCGACCACACTTGAAAATTGCCCCAAACAACAAAAAATATTCGACCAAGAAGCCATTTCTTAAATGCTCTTCTCTCGACCAGTCAACATAATTTTCAACATTTTCATAAACTTTTTAACAATACTTAAACTTTTATTCATATTTCTCTTTGATATTTTTGAAGCTTTTATAATCATTTTAATAATTTTTTGCAACATTTTTTTAATTTTCTACTCCCTATTTGAAATATATCTCCAACTTTCTCAAATCATTGATCATATTCACAGGTACGATAATCCAAAGTCTATTTAAATGATACGAACAACTTTTAGAAGAAGATATATATTTTTTTACTATTTGTAATTTTCATAACATTTTTATTATCCCTAATATTGACAATGTGCAAATGTAAAAAAAAGGCAATAGTCACATTCGCCTTAGCAACAATCCTTTTAATTCTTTTCATGGAAAAATACTACAATAAACATAAATTTTCCCAATAGAAAAAATCAATCAGAACACTTTCAAAAATTGCTAACCAACAATCACAAAATCAGTCTTCACCGACATCATCCCAGGAAAACCCAACAATACCTACAACTACCCAAAATTCCCCAAACATCCACACGAATTTTTTTCCAAGATAATCCATACACTTTTGAAGAACGACACGCCCGCTTATCCGAACCATTAGAACCAGTTCAGCGACAGGCACCCCTTAGTGAACCAACATATAACTTGTACCCCACATTACCACAAGAGTTAAGTAGAATAAGAAACATTAGTCAAAACCAAAATACAGTTGAAATAAATAGACAAATTATACATCCACGACGAAACAGAAATTTTCAAACCCCTAGAGTTCAATTTGATATACCAAAATCACCAACAGCAACTACTTCAGAAAACCCAAATAGTACATTACCAGAAACTCCCCCTTTTCTTTCACAACGTAGCACCTCAAGTATACCCTCAGATGACTTAGGTTCAACACCAACATCTGAAAAAGTACGTGAAAATCCCTTTAACCCCCCAATCCCACAACACGACTACCATATTGGACAACGCGCTCATATACACAAGGTGAACCAAAATTAGTAAACGACCCAATAGATATTTCCACGGATACAACATCATCATCACTACCAGAAACATTATCACTACCATCAACACCATCATTAAGCCAAATTTCACCGACGCTCTTCCCTTTAAATTTTCCAAATAACCTCGACGCTAGATATCGAGAACAATCATCAACAAATATCCCTTTACGATTAGATTGGAACACATTCATAGCACCCCCACCATTATTTGGACAATATCAAGAAAGTTACCGACTCCACGGTTGTACACTCAATAGACTACAATATAGACAAGATATTCACGAAGATATTCGTGAACACAATATTCAAATACTCCAACAATATAGTCTCCAATTGAAATTCGAAATCACGACCAAACTTAATAATATTGTTCAACATCCTTACCATTAAATCCACCAAATATAACATCTCAATCGCTACCACCACCATTTATAACAACTGAAGTAATATATAAATACGATCGATATACCAAAAAATTAATTGGTTATATAACATTTTATAACCCATACTCAGGATTATCATAAACATGTATATTCTAAAAATATTAACATTTCAACACATCTTTTTTCTAATATTTTCCGACCAGAACACAATTCCTTCTCCTCGCACAGGACACCAGGATTTATTAGTAACACACTACGATTTTGAAGAAAACGAACAAAAAACACTACACAAATATGCAATAAATCAAGTATCACAATGCGAAACAGAACCACAAGCTATAGAAACTACAAATGTAATAGCAACACTGTATTCAAAAGCCCGAGCAACAACAGTCACAGGATATAAATTTACAGCAACATTTTCCGAAAAGAAAGTACATTGTTCACAAGTTTCAAACGGAAATAAAAACCGACTTCATCACGAATCATTCTATCAAAGTAATATAGAACGACTCCTACATCTAAATCCCGATGATTGTAAAAACGAACTACTCAGACTAAACATTACAAGAAATACAAACACAGACAGGAAACTAGTAAATTTCCAAGTCTTTGCCGATACTGTACACCAAGCACAGCTTGAAAGATATCAAGGAAATATAAAACTAGACGAAAAATACCCATTCAACGGCGCACACGGAAAACTACCTTATGACATACACGCTAAACACTGGATACCACACATTGAAATAAATGACCCCTCAAACTGCAAAGCAGACACAAAACATAAAGGATATCAAGAAATAATGTTTTTCGATTGGAAAATACAACTCGAAAAAGTACAACTCACACGAGATTTATCAGATAACACAATGATCTATCAAGGAATTAGATTACCTTGCAAAAATGATCAAGGTTATTCTGACCCTACAACACGGACACAAGCAACAATTGTTTGGTTTCCCGAAGATACATGCAAAACGTTTCAAGTAGCAAAAATACACGCTCGAATGATAAAAATTCATGAAAAATATTTCATAGAATCAATTCCATACGAACAAGTAAATCCATCCCGAAAACAAACTAATGATTTTAGAAATATTCTTGATATAGAAAATAAAGTAACACGTTTCCAAATATACCAAGAAACAGAAATTGCATGCAAATACAGAAACCCACTTTATAAAACACAATATCCTGAAATACTTGTCGAATACGAAAAAGATTTCGACATGACCACTGGAAAAATAAAATTTGACCCCTATGCTACAAGTCATCCTCTAAATGAAGGAACATCATACATACCAGTTAACTTTCAAAAAAACACAGGTCAACCTGGTGGAAAACTAAAGCCCCATGACAGTAGAAGTACACGTTTACAAGAACTATCACTAATGAATAACACTTACTTCGGTAATATCCATTATGATATTCACTTAGATATGAAGTTAGACTACACAATTAGTCGAATTTTTCAAGAACTGTCACTCTCGGAATTAGAAACACTTGACCAATTATGCGAATTGGAAAGGACACAAATCCTACAATCACTCGCACTAGCAGTATTAAAAATACCCTACGCAGGATACTTATTGTCAGGAAATAGATCAAATTTTCTAGACTACGAAGGAAATATTTTATTGTTTTATACTTGTACCAAAAAAGTATCACCACTATATGTTTTTGAAGATAAACGTTGTTATAAAAGAATCCATATATTCTATAATAATAAAGTACATTTTGTCGACACACTTTCAAGACGAACATATTTTTGGGATACCAGAGTCCCATGTGGATCAGAAAATAGCCACAATGTAGTACAATTGAATCCTGATGAAGATAAATACTATCTCCTTACTACATACCCTACGTTAATGCAATCACTCAAAAAATTTTCACCCGAAAGCATCAGAGCAATTGCTCGTAATCCAAATATTGATTTACAATCAATTGGAATATATTCTAAATCAGATATCCTACAGCACATTAGAACACAACAATTTCAAGAATTATTAACACAAATGGACACTATACAAAGACAGTCAATTGACCAAAATTTAAGAAAACTTGCCAAAACCGCAGGATTTGCAGATATTTATACACAAGATTATAGCGGATATTTTAAAGACATCAAAGACTATATATATTTAAACGGTGAAAAATATAGACCTTCAGTTTTGTCACCCTACAAAATGAAATTCTAGCTTTTCTAGGATGGCCCTATTACATCTTAGAAAAATTAACTATCTTATCCGCAATGTTTAACTTTATAGGATTTCTTTTCTCGCTTTTAAAAGGAATCTATAACACATGCCCTATACACACACAAGTAAACAGACAAGCAAGTGTAGCACGCATACTGTTTGCAGGATTTTTTGGAATTTTTTTATCATCAATAAACAAAATGATTCTAGACGCACAAATAAAAGAATATAACACGAAAATATCCACAAGACAAAGAACATAATAACATAGAAATAACACCTACCGCACCACAGTTGCCACCCCTACCACAAAACCATCCACTATCATTAGTCCCACGTAACTTCCGAAACCTAGCAATCACAAATAATCTAATTTCTAGACCAAATATACCACAAAGTCCCATCCAACATATAATGGCACATCATTCACAAAATGATAATACATACGAACAAATTGTAGAACAACCCCACACCACCACTTTTCAGTCTCAAAATAATCATCATTTTTTTAGCCCACGATGAGCCGACAACTTGGATCCCTACATCGCTCAAATTCCCACCCAGCCAACCTCCAAACTCAAATAACAATAATCCCACTTTTTGCTTTCCCACCACCCGATTTTCCGATTATTAATATACGTTCAAGCACGAATTCTAATACTAACTCAGATATTTCAGTTTTATACTCTATCTCACAATTTAATAACCCTAATGTAGAAACCCCTGACGAATTTGCAGACTCCGAGCCATCTCCATCAAATAATATTCAGACCAACTCCTCAGTTTTTTCAAAAACCCCTTTTCAACCAATTCCATCAAATAATTCACTCCCATCCGTTTCCACTCCTTCTTATGCTTCGCAAGTGACCCCAACCTACTTTCCACTTCACTCCGACAGATCATATATTAATTCTCCAGATACCCCTCAAATTTCCCAGGAACTCGATAATTTTATTACCTTACAAAAACAGTTAATACACGCTAACACCCTCACAAAACATCAACTATCACCCACAATAGAATCCTCAAACCCACCTACTCCTACACCCTCTTCAGCTTACACTGCATCATTAACACAATCATCCACATCCACCGAAACATCTAGTAGCACTCACCAAGCTTATCAGACTTTTAGACGAATATTCCCGAATCACCCATTCCCGACCAAACCCGGAACAGCCTGCGAATATACTTATCACCCGCAACACACCAACACGAAAACTTTTCTAGCAATCACCTTACCCTCATTTCCACAAAATACAATAAACACACCTAACGATACTAATGATACACGTAGTTTTGTAGATGAACATGTTTTAATGCCAACAATTCATTGGACAGCTTATTATCATTTTACTAACCCCCTTTGCCTACCACTAACTAATACTCATGACAACATAGAAAAGAACAAAGACATGTTATATAGACTCACTACAACACTAACACCTAGACAATTTACTTACGTAGGATATAAAAAATTACTAAAAACATTCACTGCACCCCGAGCTAACGAATTTACAATAGAATTTTACGACCATAATATCATCCGACCTAATCAAGACCAATTTTTAGATGAAGACCGCTTCGCTTATCCGCAACTAACAGAAAAATTTTTCATCAAAACGTCATACGTATTCAAACTTAATATTTTTGATAGAAAGTATGATCACATCATTTCCGAATCACTAGCTGATATTCAGGCTTACGAAAGTTTCCATGACAAATTTCAGTTAATTTCACTAACCTTTCACTTTCTTTCACCACATGAACGCAATTTGCACTGTTCCCACTATATTATTTGACGCACTAAACAAACCCACACATATACATACTATCGTTTTATCCAAAATCATTTTGATTTGCATACCCCATCAAGCAACCTCACCATCGTTTTCAGTTTCTTAACTCAAAATACACGTCACCATTTTTCCTTAATTTTACATATTGCATCAAAGATACTAACCTCCACGGCATCCTTCGCAAATATGACCCAGTAACCCAAATGTATATATTTTGTCCCATCACGAAGACCTTTAACGCCGAAGAAACCAGACACTTCCTTATTCCGCATGAATTTATCCAGCCTATAGAAATACCAATATTAGAATTCATTCACAATAGTAAATATAATCATAAAATATATAACCTCATTCAAAACACACCTTACGAGTTTGCAGTAGGCACCGAAGAACTAAAAACCGTTAAAACACTTCAATTGCTTTGGCCACTGCTCCAAACTAAAAACATCATTCGCATACTAGCCAAACTACTAACAACATCAGATATGATACACGACATCTTCCCCCACGGCTTTGTCCCAGACGATTAACAGGTAAGTATAAATTAAAATACTCTTCACTAATAAATTTAAATTAGTACTAACCATTTTTTTTTAAATGTTTCATTTATATTTCTAGTCTTCACACCACGATCACCTACAAAACAGAAAAAAAAATACAAACTTGTTAAATTCTCTTAAAATTCCTTAATTTCTTGCACTAAATAATGTAAAAAAATTCATACCAAATGTAGTAATTTAATCTATAAATAATTTCCCCATGAAGCAGTAAAATTAATTACGATGAAAATTTATAATTTTAAATTTCCCCCAAACGCAGTAAAATTCAAATTCTATGCAATAAATTAATAAAATGAAAAAGCAGTACTAACCTTTTGATATTTTCATTCAATCGCACAAAAATTCTATCCAAACTCGCACAGCTCGCCCACGAAGAATTGTTTAAATAATGATTTTAAGTTTCAAGTTTTCACACTCAACAACTCCAACACACGATAACAAGTTTCAAACTTTCCTTTAACCCGGTTGGAAAGGAATTATATACTAAACCAAACTAACCAACGCAGCTTACTAAACACCACAAATCATAAAAAAACAGCATGACTAAGAAAAGAAATCGAACGGTACCCAAACCGGATTAACCCAGTTTAAAACTGGATAATTTATTCTTTTGAAGACTATTATAAAGTCTAAGAAAGAAATAATAAAACACAAAAAAGTCGCAAGACAAACTCATACCAAAAACAATTTGATTTTTGAAAAAGGACAAAACCAAAGTAACATAAGAAAGACCAACATAAAACCAACATAAACCGTTATCACATAACAGGACTTCTCAAAGAGCATGAAATCATACTCCCACTACTGGCCTAACCCACCAGAGAGGACGTCCTGAGCATGCTCTATAGCCGGCCTAACCCACCGCGCTACACCCACGTTTTGTGACCACACTTCTATTTTTAATAAGAGGTACTCAAGGGTGAGTAACTCTTCAAAATAACCAAACTAAAACAAAACGCTTTTGTGAAAACGATTAACTAAAATCATGATTAAAAAATTGGATTAACATAATTTTATAAAATGTAAATCATACTTTGCAGTATATAGATCAATACACAACAACAAAGACGAACATCCAAAGACTAGATGATCCCATCACACTCGAACAAAAGAATGGCTAAGCACAACCGACATGCCGTCCACAATCACAACTCAAAAGATTTAGAGTACGACTTGACTCCGCAGAAAAGGACTTCATTGAACTAGACCAATGACCACCTCGATGTTCAAGTATACGTACAGATCCGAGTTACGAGGCATCCCTTCCACACACGATCTCCACGCCATTCCCAGACGAGGCTGTACACAAAACAAGTTCTCTAAATAATATAGAAAAACCCGTCATAGCAAATCATTTTGAAATCAGATTGATTTCATTGGGGATCACAGTCGTTGTCAAAAGACGACGCAACAATTTATGTCCCTAATTCCAGCGTCCTGGAACTTCTTCTTCAAGAGGAACCGGACAAGAATATGATGTTCGCCAAATACCAACGTTCATCATCCATCCTTCAAATTGCAGAAAGATAATTCTAAAAAACTCTGTAAAACCCGGATGGGTGGAACCTGATCTAAACTACATTTTATAATTGGATAAATTGGATATTTTACCACTGTAAAATATTGAATATTAACCAAACATAATCCATCTAACTAACAACCCACTTATTTGTAAGTGCTAAAATTACTTGTAATTTCAGCACCAGAGAGATTTGAATTTAACTTAGAAATTAGTTGCCTCTCCAAGAGAACTTCAGCTGCCGCAATAAACCAGTAAACTCTAGATCTATTGAGCCTAGCAGAGACTAGTTAAACACCCTGATACTAGTAAGTATAAGAGTAAGATTAGGATCGGTATAAGACTAAGAAGTTGCACGAATCTAACCGGCCGAAAATAAGATAGCGTGACGAGCAGACGGTGTACCCTATCCGAAATTACTCTATGAATTGTCAGAATTGTTTTTGATTGTGATATTATTTTGCTGATATGAAAAAACATATAACTAAAACTTATGCAGTAACCTTGCCAGGTGCAAAAAAGAGAGTGAGATCGCTTCCACAGATTTAAATGAACAGTTCAGAAAACCAGTTGCCATTTTGATATATAACCAAATTGGGATAAAAACACCAATCAAACTTTTCGCCATCAGACTGAAGCAATTGGCAGTGGGAAAAACTTTTTTCAGCCAGTGAACTTAGAGCGAAGCAGGCCGATTGTAAATGGGACAGAGAGGTTCTTCTGCTCTGTATGAAGGTCTCAGTTTGAGTAAGGTTCCGGGACAGGTTCCGGAGAGGGAGGTTTTTGCTTTCTTCTGGGCGAATGACCGCATTGTTTTTCCAGGTGTGATGGTCGTTTCGACATTTTGGTATCGATATCATGAAGTTATAATGACAGTATGGAGTGTAGTAGGATTTTGAATGAAAAGTTTCTGCTTAAAATTGACGTTGTCTATACTGATTTTTGACTGGTGTTGTCATTTAACCCCTCAATTTAAGGTATGAAAGGCGTTCAACATTTGAGGCATCAAACTGAGATTTAAATTGTTCATTTTCAAAAAGCGTTTTTCAAGTTTCCGGCTTGACAGGTATCCGTCAAAAGGACATGTCTTATAATTGGATGCATGGCAACCTTTGATAGGGCACCGAAGGCGCTTATGAGAAAACTGGACTTTGTTCTTGCAAACTGTATAGAGTAAAATTGTAACCGCAGAGTAGTATTGTATCGTGTCCCGGATCCTAAGGGGGGGGGGGTCCTTCCTAAGGGGGGGGTCCTCACGTAAAGCAAAATCCTAGGAAAGGGGTCCTTAATTTTTTGGAGGACCCTCATCCTAGGATTTTGTAAACGAAAGAGATTTTCCACCCAAAAAGCAGAAGACCCCCTACTTAGGATCTTGCTAAGTTTAGCTTAACAACAAGGGACACGATACAAAAATCTTTCTAATTCCAAATTTTGGGGTCCTAATTATTGGTCCTGATTAATTATATGAATCATATTAATTGTTATGCTTGTTTAGGGTAAATGAACTTTCGACCTAGTTGAAATTTGTTAGTGAACGGGGAATTGACTTTTATGGTATATAATAAAAATTCGCCGGCCATTTTGGCAGCGTAGCTTAACTGTTGGCAGCAGTAAACTAATTCCTTAACTTGACCTAAATTTTATGGTGAAAAGGCAGTAAATTGAAATTACTCTCAAAAGGCGGCGGCCGTTTCTGGGCAAAATATACCAAATGATAAAATTGTCAAATTTTGAAAAGAAAAATGAAATTAGAGGGGACTTGGTGTACTGAAAATATTGATAATGAACATTTACAATTAAGAGTGTTTTCAACCGCAGAAAAAAACTCATTTTTCAAATTATGTAATGAACGCTACGTCGTCTTCCTCGAAAGGGCAAAGGAAATTTCAAAGAAAGAATACGAGTTGATTTTCAAAGAACAATTTTATTTGAGTGAGCTTCAACAAATCTCTTGGTGCATTTCTACAAAACAAAAGTATGGCACTGTGAGCGATTTGAATATTGCTGATTATGAAAACGTTTTCGACTATTCGTTTGACTTTAACTCATTATGGGTTGATAAAGACTTGGAGAGAAAAATCCGTCTATGTTTCAACAAGCTATCAAAATACAAAAAACTTCCGGTGGTTCATTTAATTATTTACCACCGTTATCTTAATGAGTCTAAATGGTATTTGCAAGGTCACTTTTATTTCCACTGGCTTGAAATTCAGCAGGTTGGAGAGGTGTTGGAAAAAATAAATAATGAAATTGCAAAAAAGCAGAGTAACTCCTATTGATTTGAAAATAATTCACGAAATTTATACGTCTTTGAAACAAACTTATCCTGATAATTCTAACCGACGCAACTATTTTCTAGCTGCATGTTCTCTGTTTTTTGTTAGTTCTGATAACCTTAACTACGACATTTTAATTAAGTTGAGACCTTATGGTGGCTTGATTGGTATTGATAACTCTTCCTTGGACAAATATTTGAAAAATTCCAAAATTTTACGATTGCACGCTATTTTGCACGATGCGGCCGGATTTATACACGAATTTTATCAACAGGGTCCCACGTACTGTTACATGTTGCCCTGGAACTGTAACAACAGCTTATTGGGACATTTGAGTGGAATAGCGTTCTGCCTTTTCATTAAGTTGAAAAAACCAGAAGTTTATCATTTACTAGAATGCTAGGCGAGAGATCAGTTGTGCTTGACGTGGAAGGCTTTCGTTACAAGAAAAACGCCTTTGTGGTTAAAGAATTAGCAATAACAACTTCAGACTACAGCGATCGACTCATTTTCCTACCTCCAGTGAATTTCAATATACTACCAAAGCTTGAACAAAAAGCTTACAACTGGTTAACTAATTATTTACACGGTCTCCATTGGGAAAACGGTGATTATCTTTATATAAACTTGAATCAAATACTTCAGAGTTTTGTGCTGAGAAATCCTGGTGCCGTTTTTTACGCTAAAGGAAAAGAAAAGACAGAATTTTTGGCCAAGTACTTGGACCGAAAGATTGAAAACCTAGATGATTTGGGCTGTCCTCGGGTTGAAAACTTATATTTTAAAAATTATCCAAGTTGCAATAAACATATTCCACATTACAACTCCAGGAATCATTGTGCCTTGAAGAAAACCAAGGTTTTTTATGATTGGTTGAAAAATGAACAACAGCGAGAGATCAGCGAAAGTGGAGACATACCTATCACAAAATTCAATGCTTTGTGCGTGGATGACTCCAGAGGGTGATATTAAAATTTCATTAACGAGAATAGAGCGTATTGATTGCAGTGGCCAAATTGTTCAGAGGAAGGAGCAAATAATAATTTCCGAAGAAGAGTTGTCTACGTTGAAGAGGTTTTTTCCAGTTATTGATCAATTTGTATACTTCCAGAGATTGAAGTTTATCAGAAATGTTAGCCAGCAAGCGAGGAGTATGTCTTCCCGAACTAGTCTTAGTACCCAAACGTCAGCCAGGAGTTCAGATGGATCTAAACAGCAGTGAATTGCCAGATGAGATTAAGACGATTGTGAAAGAGGATACTGTGAAGAAAATAATGTACTACAAAAAAACCGCAAATATCCCAGCAAACTTTGTTTTAGAAATGCATGACATAAATGATAGAGATTTCACACGTTATGAAATTTTTTACTGTTCTCAAAAGTAATTTAATTTTTTACAAGCTTCATTCGCAGAGAGAAAAAGTCTAACGCAGTCTGTAGAATAAATAGTTTCTCAAATGTCAGAAGCAACAACAGCAGTAGATGAACCTGACGCAACATTAGTAACAGAGTTTGTTTATAACGAGACAAACAGTGAAAAAAAATCATGGAAGTTTTGTAACAATGTAACTTTGCCAAGGTCTGAAGTAGTTTTTGTTGCGCAAATGGTAGTAATTCTAATTTTACTAACTTTCTGCATTCTCAAACTTTCTTTCACTAAATTAAGTTGCGAAGAAACGTCAGTTTGGTTCTCGATTTTATCAGGCTTGGTTGGTTACGTACTACCAAACCCAAGAATATGAATAAAGTGATTGATACTTCGACAAGAATTTTTATGGCGATAGTGGGACCTTCAGGATCCGGGAAAACTGAGTTAATTTTGAAACTTCTGATGGGAAATACTTTTTACCCTAAATTTGGAACCGTTCTATATCTTTACAAAGAGATGCAACCTGCATTCTCAGAAAAAGTGTCTTCTCGCGAAGTGAATATGGAGTTCATGAAATTCGACGGATTCGAATCTGTGAGAAAATTAGAAAATGTTCTTCTAGTTTTCGATGATTCATGTGAAGACATCTATAATGACAAGGAATTTGTTAGGTTAGCGACAGCGGGTAGACATAGAGGGATAGATGTAATATATGTTAAGCATAACTTGTTTCAACAAAGTCGATGGTCGCGTACGATTGATTTGAACACTTCACACATCATTCTGTTCAAATCGCCTCGCGACGTTCAGCAACTAGATCTATTAGGAAGACAATTGAATGTATCAAAATTTTTGAGAAACTGTTACGAATTAGCTACCAGAGACTCTTTTGGACATCTTCTAATCGACTTGGACCCCCGTACATCAGATTGTTTGAGATATTGTTCAAATATCACACCACCTGGGCCAACAGTTTTTTATTTACCCTTATCTGAAGCAGAAACTACTCCAATCACAAATGAAAAAGAAAAACTTATCTATTCTGCGGCATATGGTACAACTGAAACCTGACCAGCTAAGAAGATTAATTAGAAAAACTTCAAATCGTGAGATCATAACACTTGTTTGTGAATGTTTGCTCAATGTAGTCAATGGAAACGTACCCGTTAAAATCGCAAACATCGAACGATTCGAGACAGCATACAAATACTTATTAACTCCAAAAACCAGTGTTGTCAAAAAACGTGCGATTATTTTGAGTAAAGAAGGCTTCCATTTAGTTCGACAAATACTTTATTTTTGTTACAAGTACCTCACAACTTAATGATGACTGCTGAAGAATTCATTCTAATTCCGAAACATTTATATGTTAAAGAGCAGCCACATGCTGCACGTGTTCTTCATGATAATAATATTAAACATAAAAATGCTCAACTGTCCTATCTTAACCGGCTTAGACCCCAATTACCTCCACAAACTAGTAAGACTACTGCAACGAAGGAAACATTTACGGATAATGTTGAGCCCCAACAAGAACAGCTTAAACTGTTAACGGACGATGAAGAAGTACCGGTCGAATGTGTTAAAGACGAAAAACTAGAAGAGAAACACAATAGACAGACCGAAAGCATTTTAGGACAGTTACAAGTTTTAGAAGACAAAAAATTTGTTAGAGCAAAAACCGTACTTGAAATTATAGAAAATTCAGAAAGAGTAACCATAAACCATGACAATGAGGTGATATATGTAGATAAAGTACCAACAGGACTTAAAGCTACAATATTTTTATACGACATACAACAACCAACGAAAAAACTACACAATCCGGCGTTCATTAACATTTTAACTGCTCTCAACTTGAATGAAAACCTGGTAATAAATCGAAATGCCAAACACGCGGTTCAGTCAGCGTCTTTTAACGCTCAAGAGAAACGAGAACCCGGACCCTCAAGAACCCGCTCAACATCGCCCACTTGGCAGGAAAAAAGTAGTGCAAACCTTAAGAGAAGTAAAAAACACAAACGAAAAAGTCTCAGCGGTAATAGAAAAACCCAAAACCAAAAACGTGAAAAAGAGTCAGAAGAAGGCTCTGACTCATACGGAACGCCCCATAACGATTCAGATTCTCCAACGTCAGAAAAGACGAAGGCGCAAACAAAACAATGGGAAAATTACCAAGATTGAAGAAAAATTGTTGAAAACTAAATACAGTGACAAAGGTCCCGCGTTATTTGGTAGTGTGAACAACTTGATAAAAGCAAGCAATTTGTCGCGAAAGAAAGTTAAACATTTCCTTCATACTGAACCTGCTTACACAAAATATCGAACTGTGATCCGAAAAACGCCGCGACTCAAGGTCATAGTTTACGATATCGACGAAATCTGGTCATTAGATCTGGCCTTTGTTGATAAACTTGCCCAGTACAACCATGATGTTAAGTATCTGCTTGTTGCAGTTGACTGCATGTCCCGCTATCTCAGAGTGCAACCCTTGAAATCAAAGTATGCTACTACAACAGCAGAAGCGTTCAAACTAATGATAACGACAAAACAACCGGAAAAAGTATGGGTGGACAAGGGCACAGAGTTTAAAGGGTCCTTCGAAGCATTATGTAAAAAGAAAGGCATAAACACATATAGCACAGAGAGCGAGAAAAAGTCCGCATTCGCTGAGAGAAATATCCGTTCCTTGAAAAATCTTATTTATAAGTACTTGGAGGATAAATGGACTTACTCATACATTGACAAATTGCAAGATTTTGTCAATGCAATTAATTCGAGAACAAACCGTGTCACAAATCTTGCACCAAATAAAGTAACTAAAAAAGATGTTCCTCGCCTGATTTCATTAAGAGCAGAACAGTCTTTGAAGTTAGTTCGACGTCCAAAGCTTTATGTTGGTGATTATGTTAGACTTGCCAAAGTAGACATACGTTTTCGCAAGGGTTACAAACAATCGTTCACCGATGAAGTGTTTGAAGTTTTTGACATACCAACACGAAATCCCCCAACATACAATTTGATTGATTCTAACAGAGAACCGATTGAGGGAAAATTTTACGAGTCTGAACTGATTCGCGTTCTGGAGAAGGACAATCATGACTGAGGGCACTTCCGACAGTCTTTTCACCCATAATGTTCCCCCTTCCTTCACAATTACCCTAGTTTCATCTGCATCAATGAACGTTTTTAAGGATAACACTCTGGCCAACTTCAAAAATCTCCTGAGTGAAGAAATAAATTTGCAAGGTGAATGGAGAGTAGCAGTTACAGAAATTACCTTCCCTACTCAGATAAACAACGTAACTGACAACAACATTGTGTACTACAAAAAAGATCGGGTTATAGCAAGCATGAAAGTTGAGAAAGACAAGATCTCCAGACCTTACCTTGGAGAAACAGCAAAATTAACAAAAGGAGAATATACGAGCATTGATCAAATACTGGACGAGATTCGTCGAAAGACAGAATTAGAGAAATTGGATTACGTAATAGATCCAATAACCAAACATCTTTCCTTATGGCTGCATTATTGGGAAGGTATAACTTTTTCAAGCCCGCAAATTCCTAGTCTACTTGGATTCAAAGGCGTCAGAGATGGAACTGGTTATCATATAGGTTACAAACAAGGAAGCACGAAACATAGCACATTCTCTACCCAAGATCTTATTGCTGACTATCCCGTTGATGTATGCGCTGGTACTCAGCTTATGTTTATTTATCTGGACATAATTCATTATCAAATAGTCGGAGACACAAAAGCACCCCTTTTACGAGTCATTGATACAAATCGTCGAGTGAAAAACGGTTACGCATGTACAATTGAACCGAATCATCGTAAAGTGTTTAGTAATTTGGATTTTAAAAAACTTTTGGTCAATAATATTTCCAATATTTCTGTGAACTTGCGCACAGAAACTGGAGGACTTGTTCCTTTCGCTGGAGGGGGAAAAGTTGTTCTGACTTTGAAATTTCAAAAGTTTAGCAATTGATCAAAATGGATTCATATTACCACAACCAAGCAAACCTACCACATTTCTCGGGGCATTATAGACAACGAGGCAGTGGCTTCGGTGCATTAGCCTTGGGAATAGGAAGAGTCGCACTTCCACTGGCTCGAAAATTTGTGATACCCGCGGCTAAAAAAATCGGAAAAGAACTACTTCTTCAGGCAGCTCCAGAACTGATAGAAGTTGCAACAAAAAGAAAAAGTCCTAAGCAGGCACTCAAAAGCACCGTTAGAAAAACAATCAAAAAGCAAGTAGGAGGAGGAAGTAGATCTCGGAAAAGTCATCCGAAAAGAACGACGGCGTTTAAACGAAAAACGAGACGCGTCATTCCCAGAAAACGAACTGCACAGAGAAGTCGCTCCGATTTCTTTACAAGGGTTAAAAATGATTTCTAATTTAATCCCGAGTGAAGCAACTCACAGCTCCTTGGACTTATTTGAGAAACCGCCTTTGCTTGTCACTTTTGAAAATGCATTCACCCAAAAAATTGGACCTTCCTACTCCCCTGATGGTCCTATGCTAGAGTTTGAAGTACTCGGCGACAGAAATAATTTCATCGATCTTCAACGTACTCGTTTGGAAATAGTTGCACGAATTGTTCGAAGCAATGGAAACGTGCTTCGAACACATGCTACAGAGGCGGCAAACAGAGATACGCCGTATTTTGTTAACAATCCTTTATCTTCATTATTTTCTGAGTGTACACTGTCTCTGAATGGTGAAAAAATATCAACTACCAATGCTAATTTTGCCCATAAAAGCTTTATTGAGACCGAGTTTTCATACGGTAATGATGCCAAGAAAACATGGTTGGCTTGTCAAGGTTATTATTATGAAGAAAATCCATCAGCCATTGACGGTGCTGGAAGGAGAGCTGATGATGTTACGGAGCGTAAAGGTCTCGTTGCGGCCTCGAGCGAGCTGAAGCTATTTGGTAAAATTGCTTGCGATTTTTTGTCATGTGACAAGCATCTACTTAGCGGTGTGACAATAAGATTGTCTCTTAGACGTTCTCCTAATGATTTTGTTGTCATATCTGAAGATGCAGCTAAACACTACAAGGTCCAAATAATCGAAGCTAACCTCTATGTCAGAAAGATGACTGTGACTGACTATGTTCTCTCATCAATAGAAAAAACTTTGTTGAAGAACCCGGCAATTTACAATTACATCGAAGTAGTACCAAAAACGTTTCTCGCAACTGCAGGAGTACAAAGCTGGCGACAAGAGGATGTTTTTGCAAAAGAACCTGTTCGAAGAATGATAGTAGCAATGAGCATAAACGAAGCATATTTGGGTACTAATAGAACAAACCCTTTTCATTACCAGAAATTTGGGTTGAATGAGATCATTGTTTACAGAAACGGTCTACCCATTGCCGGAACTCCCATCTCAACATCAGACAATAAAAGAATTTATTACAATACGCTTGAGGCTCTTGATTTTGTTTTAAACACTAGTCATGGAATCAGTCTCGCTAATTATGATAATCATTATATTATGGCTTTTGATCTCACGTCTACTCAGGAGGCTTCACACGATTTTATTCATCCTGAATTGACCAATTGCACTATTTCGCTCGAACTCAAGTTTGACGCAGGTCTCGCTAATAACGTCGAGTTATTGTTTATGGGAGAGCGTGCATCAACAGTTTATGTGCGTTCAGATAGAAAAATTACCAAAAACACTCTTATGACCTAAGATAGACATGGATAATCTTCAACTAGTAGAAATTATTAACCGTTGTAAACATTTGAAACATCGCTTTAGAGGTGTTTTTCCGGCAGATTTGCCATGCTCTTCAGTACTGAAAAACGATAATACGTTCATGATTATGAATGCCTCACCATCGGATCAACCTGGAACCCACTGGTTGCTTTTTGCTCAAGCTGGAGGACAGATATTCTTCGCAGATCCTCTAGGTAAACGATTATGTGATTATCCCCTCGTGTACAAGAATATGCGACGAACAATTCACGAGGGAAATCAGCTACTGTTGAAAAAACCAATACAATCAGCTGATTCAGTGTTATGCGGACTTTATTGTATTTATGTTGCTCATGTTATAATTACAAACAAATTTCCAATAGGTTTCAAACTTAATGATCATGATTTGATAAGATTTGCCAAACATATGTTATTCTAAATTAATTTATTGATGTTTTTGTAAAATTTATAAATTCGTTTTTTTTTTTTTCAATTCATTCTTATTAACAACAAAGTTTTTTTCTGCAAGTTTATGTGAACCGCGAAAAGTTTCATATCAAGTCCTTCGAATTATTAAGGCATGGCCGTTTGGTTTAAGGGGCAATAGCTAACCCGGCGTTGCTCGTCGCTACGCTCCTCGGGAACGCCTCCCGCTTGTGTAGTAACAATTTTTTTTTTTTTTTTTTTGGTATACAAGAGCGAAAGAAAACCAATATTTAAAACTTGAATTTCTTCTCCATGATAAATTTCACAAACAAAGTGTTTGAATCAATTTCCATACAACCATACCCACTTAAAATTATGTCAATTATTTTAGAAAACTCAGCAGCGTTTTCACCATTCAAAATATTAGTAAAGCGTTCAATTGTTACGTTAGTAATCAGGTCAGTTTGAGTTTGAACAGATTTAGTCTGCGAGCCGAAGCAAACTTGAGGCAATCGTCTGCGAACTGGAACACCACTAACATCTAAGTTGTTGATAGAGTTATAATTCACAGCTATTTTCAGTTTTTCCATCAGAGGGCCAGACAATTCATAGTTGGAGCAACCCAAAATTAAATATTTGAATGTAGAGAGAAGACAAGGAACAACGAAGGCTTTTGAAGTCATGTTGTTAAGTAAATCGGTAGACTCTTTCGTAAATTCGACCAGCACATGATAATGTTTTTCGTTGTCAATCGAATGGTTGCAAAAATCTAATTTATTCGAATGGGAGGATACTGCAAAATTTGCTTTTGAAGCGAAGCCTGAAAAGTTGGGTTCATGATTCAGGATGAAAAATTTGTAATTTTTACGGAATTGTTTGAAATAATCAGGGGATTGCTCATACATTGCTTCAACCATTGCTTTGAAGTTTCAATCGAATAACGAGTTGATAATGTTACACAACCCGACAGTTATCATCGTTTTCACTTTCGCATTCCTTTTCAGAGCATGAAGATTTTTTAGATTTGTTTCGCTTTTTTCTAAGTTTTTCAGTCACGTCGCAGTTTTTTGCTTTCGTCAACCTTTTAATTTTTGTGTAATTGTCCGCCAAGGACTCGAATTCACCAGTTGACAAAGTTATTCCTTGTCGATACTTAAAAGTTCCCTCTTCGTCTTTTTTGTACAATTTGATAGTTATGTAAGTACCGGTCTGTGGGAATGTTTTTGCACCGACTCTAACTAAACGTTTATCATTCGAAGATATATCCCTAAAATCATCGAAATAGTCTACATCCGTGTCAAGAGAAGCGTACATTATAAATGAATAACAACCAACTGGTTTTTAGTGTGGAACGTTGAAGAATGACTGATCACAGTATACGAGACAGATCATGCGCTCCCAAAGTAAAAATTTAGGTGATAAAGTTTACGAGCGCCCTAAGCCATATTGATAAGACTTAATCACCAAGGATATAATTTCTTTAACGATAAACCTCTTTTTATATGGGTATTTAGTTACTTTTTCCCCCGGCTATACTCTAAAAATCTTCTAGTGTTATTTATTGTGACGGTTATTTTAATGACTGTTATGAATCATGGTAATGAATTTCTAACAGCATAACAATGAATGTCTGGCAAACTATCATGAAAACTTGATTTTGAGTGCTTTCGCCCGTAGCCACTATAATAAAGCTGTCACATAAATCTAAAAAATCGGGTTTTCACATTCATTCCTAACATGACCTCAGGCGTCATGCTTAAAAGAATGAATAAAATTTGATAGCCTCGCCTAAAAAGTTATTAGCTTTGACCTAATTGAACTATGCCACCCCTTTCCTGATCTCATTTTCATTAATAAACTTTTCATACTTTTCATTCTCTCAATTTCATTTCGGTAGTTCAGTCATTTCATTTTAACAAAACTTTAAACCTCTTCAAGTCATGACTAGTCCTTTACAAATAATCTCAGTGTCTGATCGAGAAAGAACCATTATCTACCAAACATACACGAGAGAGTCGATTGCAGTCATCCATCAACAGAAAGAGAGAGTCTCTCCGTCTACAGCAAGTCCGTTCAATGACTTGGCTCCCCGAAAAAACGACGAGAATCAAAACGAGGAATGGACTACAAAAAGTCATATCATGCTACCAAACTACCTCCTTGATCACATCGATCTACTTAGACAGAATCGAAAACGAATGTACGAGAGTTGCACTATTCACGAGAGCTATCCGGCATTAGAAAAGACGGAGATAAACGACACAACCTCGCTCGAGCAGTCTCCAAGAAAAATTCTCTTCGCGTATGACTGCGAGTCAATGCCGTTGTATGAAAATCAGGAGGGATGTATTCGTGACTATGCAGAGCGCGAAGCGTACTGGGATATTCCGACAGCAATGTCTCCCGAGTCGTTTGTTAGGGGACCAGTTTCAACTCCAGAACAATCAACTTCCTATTCGGATGCTCGGGTTTCATCTAGTGCGGAGACAATTGATCTAGTCACCCCAGATCTCATTCAAGGCACTCCTCCAAATGCAGCTTGCTATGCGCCAAAAAAGAGAAAACTACAGTTTCGAGGTTTCTAATAACTTAAACAAAAAACTTTCCTTCTTTTGTTTCAAATATTATTCCAAGGTTTTATATTTTCATTTTTGTTTGATTTGACTTCTAAGCTGTTTTAACATTACTGTGTGTATATTTTTTGTCTCAGTTTTTATTTTGCTTAATAGATCAATTAAAGTTTGCCCCGTAAAGTTTTCAGCAAAATCTTAGAGAAAAACTAGAAAAAAATCAGAAATCGAGAATAATTTTACGCTAAAATTGTTGTTTGAGAAAGAATGAGAGAGAGAGAGAGAGAGAGAGATAAATACTCTTGCTCACTAGTGAACCCCATTTGGAATATCCTTTTCGGGATATTGCTTTCTTTTCAAAAGAAAGATAAATATGGAAGGGTCCAACATTTTCTTGTTGGTAGTCCAACCATATTTATTTGGCTTTTTTATCAAACACTCTCTGTCCTCTCTCTCTCATCATACTTTGTGCCCGGTGGGGTTAGCCAGGTCTTACGCAAAGTAACAGAGAGTGTTTTAAGCCATAAATCTGCATTATATTACATTCATATACATGTTTTGGGTGAAAAACGGACAATTTTTTGGTAAAAATGTGAAAAAAAAAAAAATTATGTTTTTTTTTTCGAAAAATGAACATGACCCTTAACCCTGCTCAGAAATTCATGGCAAATTGATTGAGGGTAGTTTCAATGGATTTGGAGAGAAAAAAAATTTTTTCCCAATTTTTTTTTTCAATATTTTCACAAAAATCAGATTTTCTCAAAAAATCACAACTTTTCAGGCGTCTACTCTCATTGATTGGGCTATAATTGTTTTTTTTTTTTGAATTTCTACGCTTGTCCTAATTACGTATCAGATAGCTCCTAAAAATTTCAAACCACATTCACTTGAATTTAAAACGAACGAATAATTCAAGCTAAAAATGAAGGAAAAAAGAAGTTAAAAAATTATGTTTTTTAAATTCGAACTTGACCAGTAGAACTGTGCTTGAGGTCCCACAAAACTTACTGGTTTTTTTGTTGATAGATTTAAAAGACACTTTTTTAAACATTACTTTTCCTTTTTTCACAACATAAAAAGTTTGAGGTTTTCCTTTATTTTGAAAAAAAAAAAATTTCACTTGAAATTACAGAACGGGAGGCGTTCCCGAGGAGCGTAGCGACGAGCAACGCCGGGTTAGCTATTGCCCCTTAAACCAAACGGCCATGCCTTAATATTTCGAAGGACATGATATGAAATGTTTCACGGGACACCGAATGACATGAAGGAAACTTTGATTCCGATATCTTTTACACATTCAAATGACAATCTATGCTTATCATGCATCGGTAACTATCAAGGTGTCAAATTTGCAAAATTTTCATTTTTTAAGTTTACTATTTTTTCAACTTAATTAGTTAGTTGAGGGCTTTACTTTCTGAATACTTTTATCTCATAAATCTACTTTTTATTATACCTATTTACGCAAACCAAGAAGTGGGCTTGAAATCATTAGGAAATTACTGTTTCACGGTTAAAATTAGTCAGAAAAAGTTTTAGGCTCTATCTGAATCATTCTAAGCATTAAATTTTGTAATTTAGTGCTGAAATGTTAATTGAAAGTCTAAACCAGTCGCCTAAAAAAAGCCAAAATTTTACCGCTAACCCTTAAAATTAACAGCAAAAGTTTGAGGCTGTAAATGAATCAGTTTTTAGTATACAAAACCCCTCCACTTGAGCAGAGTGATGAGACATATAGAGCTTAAAGCTAGAATAAACCCTGTTTTTGGAAAGGAAAAGACTTATTGCCAAGACGGCGAAGTATAACTCTCGTTAATGGCTTCTACTTGCCCTTACCCGCAAAGTTTTTTGGTGCTAGTCACTTCTCGCTTTTGCTTTTCCATAACCAGTTCTACTTGAAATTCTCCTAAATTTTCTTGAAATTTTCCTGAATTACTTCAGTAACTTCAACAAACAATGCCGAACTCTACTTCTATCGCGACACCTGTTCCTTGCCAGCAGTGCGGAAAAATACTGAGCTCTAAAAGGAACTTGAGAAGACATGAGCAAAAAGTTCACAAGATCCTTCCTCCCCCTCCTCCTCAAACTGTTTGCGATGAGTGTCTAGAGTCATTCGAGAGTTTGTCGGAAGCCCGAGAGCACGTCGAGCTGGTACATGACATGACTTCGAATAGTCATTGTATCTATTGCCATACAATATTTCTCACCGCGGAAAGCTATGGACAACACTTGCTGAAGAAGCACGCATTGCCTGTTTGGGACGGCATTGAGACGACGTCTTCCGCTGCCCCAACGGAAAGCGCGTTCAGAGGCCAATTGCGTCGATACGATCTCAAAGTTGGTGAAAAAGAAATGGATTTGCTTCAAGTCATGATGCAAAACAAGGAGGAAATAGATGCTCTTATACTGGAAAGGGTCAAAGAGGGTCCGAACAAGGTGCAATTCCATGTGGAAGTGGGAATGATCAAAATTCCCACTGTGCAAGACGGGGACAGTGGAAACTTCGAAAGGACCATGCTGTTTCTGAACACTAAGACATTGACAGTGTACTTCGAGGGAATAGCTGGGGTTCAATTCTTGGAACTGATTGAACATATGGTCAACCAAGTCAATTCGTTCTCTTCTCATGGTAGCGGATGGATTATTGACAGAATTGAAAAATTGCAAATCAGTTTCGCGGCCTTCTCACCAATAAGAGCAGGATCCTACCTCGAGCTACCTGATGCACTCAGCGCAGCATCTACTCTGCTCACAAATATCAACACTAAAGATGATGACCGTTGCTTTCTCTACTCCTTTGTTGCCGCATATCACAATGTGAATGAGCCGGCCCTCTACCCCACATCTAGACGGTGGCTGGAGAAAAACAAAGTCTCAACCTACAATCTCGACAAAGAAGGAATTGTGAAAATCAATGGGGAATACGAAATGCCAATGGGTCTGATGGATATGGACAGATTTGAAAAGTTGAACAATTGTCAAATCAACGTCTTCCGGTAAGCAAATTCTAATTTCCTTCTAAAAATTTTAAAATTCCTTCAATAATGTTCTTCACCTATTCAAACACCCTTTTTATTTCATTTCAAACCTAGGTATAAAAATTATTTTTCTGTTCAGGTACAACGATGGCGAATTGTTGCCCATAAGAGTATCGAGCAGATTCACTACTAGCCTGATTGTGGACTTGTTGCTGCTGACAGATGGATCAAAATATCACTATGTGTTGATAAGTGATCTCCAGAAACTGGTCGAGTACGTGCGGCACAAAGTGCACCGATTTCAATCTGAGATTTGTCGCAAATGTTTCCACACATGCGCTTCATTCGAAACTTTGAGAAGACATCAAGAACTGTGCTACCAAGACGAAGATGTCGTCATAACAATGCCCAAGCCGGGAAAAGATGACCACAAGTTCAAAAACTTAACAGCTCGTTGGTACGTACCCAGAGTAATCTACTTTGATTTGGAGTCACTGCTCTTACCAGTATACGGACCGCAACCTGATCCGCGAAAATCTAGCACGCAAACAATTGAAATCCATCAACCGTGCGGCTACGCGTTAGCAGTAATCGAATTTGGGAAAAAAGACCTGTTAAAGTTTGAGCTTAAAAGAGGACCGAATGTGATGGAAGAGCTAATTAGCTCCCTTGAATCGTTAGCGAGACAAATTTACGTAGAAAAAAGGAAATATTACACTTTCACTGGTATAACAGACCAGGAACGGGAAGATGCTACAATTTGTTGGATATGCGAGAACGATTTTTCCGACAATGATCAAGTGGTACTTGATCATTGCCATTACACCAACAAGTTTCTGGGTTGGGCACACAATGAGTGTAACGTTAATAGAAAAACAACAAATTACATTCCAGTGGTAGCTCATAATTTGTCAAATTATGATTTACACTTTATAATCAAAGCGCTGGCAAAAAGCGATTCGGAAAACACTTTTTCCGTAATACCCGCATCTGAAGAAAAATATATATCCTTGACAATCTCAGTCTACATAAAAACGTACACGGACAAAAACGGAAAAATCAAAAAACTCTACGAAAATCTGAGATTCATCGATTCGTATAGGTTCATGCTGGCATCGTTGGCAAAACTTGTCGATAATTTGCCCAACGAAAAGTTTTTTCTGCTGGAGAACTATTTTGAAAAACTCGGCCACTCACGTGAAAAAGTCAGTCTGTTGAAACAGAAAGGGCATTACCCCTACTCATACTTCAACTCATTCGAAAAATTCCGAGAAACTCGCCTTCCCCCACGAGCAATGTGGAAAAATAGTCTAACAGGAGGGGATGTGAGTGTTTCAAGAAGCGAGTACAATCATGCCCTTAAAGTTTTCACCGAACTGAAGTGTGGCTCACTTGGTGATTACCACGACTTGTACTTGACTACAGATGTGCTATTGCTTGCTTCCGTTTTCGAAGCTTTTCGTGAAGTTTGCTATCAAACATACGGGCTGGATTGCGCCTGTTACTTCACGGCAAGTAACCTTTCCGGGGACGCCTTTCTAAAAGTTTGTAAGCCCGAACTGAAACTCTTAACGGACCGTGAACATCTAGACCTTGTGCAGCGAATGATACGAGGAGGCATGTCGTCGATTTACGCGCGCCGATTTTACAAAGCAAACAATAAATACCTCGACGATTTTTCGCCCTCAGAACCATCAAGCTACATCCTCAATATTGATGCAAACAATTTGTACGGGGGGATAATGAAACACTGCCCTTTGCCCTTAAACGATTTTTCAATAGTTGAAAAAAGTCTGGCAGACATACTGCTCACCAGCGAAACATCAGAATGGGGTTATATAGTTGAAGTCAATTTAACCATACCCGAAGAGCTTCACGACTTCTTTGCTGATTACCCCCTTGCCCCCTCTCGTGAAGTAGTGGACATCGGTGCAATGAGCAACGAGCAAGTCGACATGTTGGGAAAATTGGGAATCACCACACTGCCAAAAGTGCCAAAGCTTCTACAGACCTTGCATCCTAAAGAAGGTTATGTTTTGCACTACCTTACCCTAAAATTGTACCATGAGCTAGGAATGAAAATAACTCACCTCGGAAAAGTTCTTCAGTTCCGCCAAAGTCACTGGATGGCACCCTTTGTCGACCTCAACACCCGCCTACGAAAAGCCGCGGTAAATAAATTCCAGGAGAACTTCTACAAGCTAATTGTTAATTCAGCTTTCGGTAAGACAATGGAGTCTAAGTTAGGAAGAAAGAAGCTGGAGATTGTAAGGAATGAGAGAGAACTTTTACAAAAAACAGCTCTGAGCACAATGAAAAGCTTTCAAATCATTGACGATCAATTAGCCACAATTAGCTTTTCAGTAACAAAAATATTGTGGGATAAACCTATGATAGTTGGTGCGACCATCCTAGACCTCGCCAAGCGTTTCATGTTTCAGTTTCACTATCAAAAAATGAAACCAAATCTAAACTTGGAACTCCTTTACTCCGACACGGATAGTTTTATTTACGCCATAAAAACTGATGACGTTTACCGAGACTTGGAGAAAATAAAAGCTGATTTCGACTTTTCAAATTACGATAAGGACCATTTCTTGTTCGAGGATACCAACAAGAAAGTTGTGCTGAAGTTCAAAGACGAGACTGGTGGGAAGCCGATCAGAGAATTCATCGCCCTAAAACCGAAACTATATTCGGTCGTCCTTAATGGTAAATAAAATTTAAGCCACCCTTCCACCCCCCATTCCTACCTTTTACAGAACAAAAATACCACCACCAACCTACCTACACCCCTTAATTTGTTGCATTAAACTATGGGCATTTAGCTGATTTAGGCAACATTATACAATGTTGCCTAAACGTTGATTTATCTGACAACATATTCCCTCTTGTTTCCTCTTTTTTAATCATAATTTAGAGTCTTCTGCTCTTTTTTGGTAAAATGAATCAAATTTTGTTCGGTATAAATTGAGTTGCCGAAGTGAAATGAAGCTATCCCCAACGTTGTAGAAAAGAATAATAATTTTGCTATTGTTTAGAAGGCACTCAAAAATTGAGTGCCAAAGGAATTAAACGGAGTGCACAGAGAGAACTGGTCCACCAAACCTTCAGGGACACATTATTCACTGGAAAAACAATGAGAGTATACAACTATAATATAGTTTCGAAAGGTCACACCAATATGACAGTGAAACAAAACAAACTTGCATTATCACCATTCGACTCAAAACGTTTTCTACTTTTCGACGGAATTTCGACAGTGCCCTTTGGCCATAAAGCCGCTGAAGAAAATGCTTTTCTAGAAGACATTTACATGGACACCGAGTGGGCCAACTCATACAATGAAACTGATAACAGTTCTCCCGATTTTACACTCCCGGATTGGGGATTTTTACAGCGGCCCTACTCAGAAGCAGAGCTGCAAGAAGAAGAAGAAGCTTCTAGTAGCCGAGTCCGTGAACGTCCCCCTATAAAAAACCCATTTATTTTATCTGAAGCTTCAGAAGAACGACCATCTAAAAAACACCGCAAAGAAAACCAAAACAATAAACATTAAAGTCTGAAACATATATTTTCAGATGATTTTTACTCTTCGTCCTTTTTATACTTCGACTTGTATATGTTTTGGTTTTTACCAATTTACAACTAATAAAATACTCGTATTGAGCTCAATCACTGTTTTAACATAAATAGCTTCAGGCAAATAAACTAGTAGACACAAACCAAGTGTTAATTCAAACAAATGTGTGAAATCCTTAGGCTTGTTTTGAATAATAAACTTTAATAGCATGACAAATCTTTGACGAAAAGAAAGAAAGCCAGGAAATGATATCCACATGAAACTAGGACGAAAAAAGAAAAGTTCAGGAATTAGGACGATTAATTTTAATTATCGCGGGAAAAGGGACCGCTTTCAAAGGAATTAGAAGGAATTATTGTATCGCGTCCCGGTTGTTGAGCTCAGCTTAACAAGATCCTAAGGAGGGGGTCTTTTACTTTAGGGGTGGGAACTTGCGATCATTTACAAAATCCTAGGATAGGGGTCCTCCAAAAAATTAAGGACCCCTTTCCTAGGATTTTGCTTTACGTGAGGACCCCCCCCTTAGGAAGGACCCCCCCTTAGGATCCGGGACACGATACAATACTACTCTGCGGTTACAATTTTACTCTATACAGTTTGCAAGAACAAAGTCCAGTTTTCTCATAAGCGCCTTCGGTGCCCTATCAAAGGTTGCCATGCATCCAATTATAAGACATGTCCTTTTGACGGATACCTGTCAAGCCGGAAACTTGAAAAACGCTTTTTGAAAATGAACAATTTAAATCTCAGTTTGATGCCTCAAATGTTGAACGCCTTTCATACCTTAAATTGAGGGGTTAAATGACAACACCAGTCAAAAATCAGTATAGACAACGTCAATTTTAAGCAGAAACTTTTCATTCAAAATCCTACTACACTCCATACTGTCATTATAACTTCATGATATCGATACCAAAATGTCGAAACGACCATCACACCTGGAAAAACAATGCGGTCATTCGCCCAGAAGAAAGCAAAAACCTCCCTCTCCGGAACCTGTCCCGGAACCTTACTCAAACTGAGACCTTCATACAGAGCAGAAGAACCTCTCTGTCCCATTTACAATCGGCCTGCTTCGCTCTAAGTTCACTGGCTGAAAAAAGTTTTTCCCACTGCCAATTGCTTCAGTCTGATGGCGAAAACCACTCTGAAGCAAAACTTTTCTGGGATGCTCAGCAAAACGATCTAACTGCTTCTACAACAGATTCAGAAGGCTGTTCCCAAACAGTGAGAAGACAGTTATACTGAAGCTTAATTACACTCGGTGGGTCTAGAGATTACTCAGACAATAGACGAGATCAGTCATTGGACAGGTGACCATCCTGCTTCGGATTAAATTTTCTGTCATCTTTAACTCACACAGAATTTTTGGTGTCCATGCACACTCTGAACTATGTTCTTGGAGAAGCAAGGACCTCCAGTGTTGCCTTGCAAGTACCATATCTCAAAACACAAAAGTGCCTCAGTTTTATGGGCAGTCTTCAGTGCCGAGAAAGTTTTGGTTCAGTTTCTTTCATCAGTGTCATATGAAATGTAAAAGAGCTAGGTCTAGTTGAGCTGGATCTCAGACGACGACAAACAGAAAAACGGTCATCCGTCAGCAGAGGCCTTTTATCGGCAAAAACTGTATTTGCCGTTTCTTGTTTTTCTAATATAAGACTTGAAGGTGGGTTTTGCTGATGCAACCCTACAGGCAGTGCATCTCATTAAATTTTTTCCATCTTACCTAGCTACAAGCTCTGTTGAAGTGAAAGACTTTGAACAAACCGTAGCTCTTTGTTCCGAAATGCTTCCGGGCCTAAACTTTGAATCAGAGCTTTAAAAAACCATAGGCCAATGCTCAAAAACTCTAATGCCCACGATGTACGCCCTGATACAAAATTATGCCAGCTTCCCGATCACTGTCTGCACGGCCGAGCGATATTTTTCTGTGTTAAAACTTTTCAAAGCATACTTGAGATCAACCATGAGTGAAAACCGGCTATCATCGCTGGCTCTTTTTTGTATATCCATAAAAAAGAAATTTTTGACCTAGATGAAATCATCAAGCGAGTTGGCTTCAAGAAAGAACTGACATTTACGGTTTTTGTAGACACGTGAAACCGCCCCCGTTGGAACATGTCTACCCACGCTACAGTTTGCAGCATACTGAAAACAAATTATTTGAATCATCCGGTAGTAACCAAAACACGAAATCATTCCTTCCAACTTTTTTCAACGGAAGTGCCAACCAAATTTTATGATGATCATTTATATCTTTAAGCTATCACACGCAACAACAACACAGAAACACTGTTGCATCTGCTGTTTGCAGTGGAAGTGGCTGGTTGGAACTATAGCACAACGGATGGTTTTTTCGGCGAATTTGATAAATCTCAAGCAAAACTCGTGAAAGCTCAAGTTTGTTTTTTTATCAAATTTGGACAAACTTGGCCGTGAATCAGATGTCACAAAATTATAAACAAAGTCTATACGTTTTCTTTCTTTTGAATTTTTAAAAAACCAATGATGTCAGAATAGAAAGCTGAGGGCAGCAAACCTCTAGCTCGAAATAATTTATAGAACAAACTTGTTGTTCAAAATGTTCTTTCAAAGCTCATTGGTGGTATAAAATCCATTAGGGAGTGGTATTATAAAAACTGCTTTTTGTTAGCATATCATTTTATAAGAAAATTTTTTTTATGGAGTTGTGCTTCACCTGGCAGCAAACTTGTTTTTTTTGTAAATTTTTTTAAAACATGTATTCTTCATCTATTCGTCAAAAGAACTGTGCTTTATTCGTCAAAAATTGCTTTCGAAGACCAAAACATTTCGAATTCTTTTTCTGTGCCACTGGTAATCTTTTTTGGAAGCTCTCATTGTTGCTCATATCACAGCTGAAGTGTTTTGATACGTTATATATGTTAACGTCGTCTGATTTCCATTCACGGTATCTAGGACGAAATTAGAATGCAGGATTAGGACGACCCCTTCTTTCCTCAGGAATTCGATTTCATCAGAAACAAACTATTTTTTGAGGAGGGGCAGCACGGCAAGAAAACGCATTTTTTTTGGTAAAATAGGTCTTTTGCGGCATCGGAGAGCTCGAAATTTTTTTTTTCGAGTGTTTGGTCTGAAGTGTTTGGTTGCCCCAAAAAACCAAACACTCAGGATTATATAGAACCGCCCCTGAAGGAACTTTTTTTTGCGCGAAAGAGTGACCGATTCAGTAGTATCAACATGTTCGTATTGCCACAAAAAGCGTAAATTTCTTTTTCTTTCGCGCTGAGCCTTTGGAGTGACATTAGACTTAATATTTTTTCTTCCTATAAGAAACTGGCGTTCATGAAATGGGAACTGTCGCAATTTCCAGAGAGCTATCTCTTTTGGATCTGAACACTACTCAAGCTTCAAAGAGAATGCTAATGCATTTTTAACGCATCAACATGGCCCCATTGTATTCGTAATGACATCTCTCCTCTCAATTTTTATTGGATATGACTAGGTAGGCAACGTTTTTCTCCTAAGTAGGGTTATACAAGAGTCCCTGAAGACCACATGCAGTTGACGACCACATGCAGCTGAAGACCACAAAAAAGGTGTAGATTATTCTTGGATACATGGAGTCATAAATTTTGATTTCGATCCCAGTTTTGGTCGTATCTGAGCAGCTTGGTCACCTAAAAGTGGTTGAAAATCTAGACCAAGGAGACATCTGATGCGATTCCCGTAACTATGAACATAGCTTCCGTATCCGAATTGCCTAGAGACGAGCTATCAACTAGTCGAGTGCCGTGGAGACAAATCAGCTTACGGTTAAAATTCACTCAAATCCTGTCTATTGATGATTCAGAGATGGGAAAAGAATTGACTTTTTGAATTTAAGCAATCTACCGGCTGTGCAAACTTTAATAAGCAAAGACGGCCTGGTGTTGTCTAAGAGAGCTTTGAAAAATGATAAACTTGCTATCAACCTAATTTGAAGGCATTTGGTTTTCCCACTAGCTGAAATCTTAAGATTGGTGTTCTTAAGACTGTTTTCGGATCTGGTCGTTCGAGATTTGTGTCGATTAGATCTGTGTGTCAACATACATATTTTGGACTCAGTTGATGCCTCAAAAAAATTTCAAAATTCGAATTTTTAAGCCAGTTTTTTCAAAAAATTATGCCAATTTTTTTCTTCTAGTTTGAGTTTGCGTAGCAGAATTGATTGTTTTTTAGCTGAAAACTTGATACTGCAAAACTATTGAAAAGTTTTGCTTTTGGAAATGGGTGCATTGCACCTCATTTTTTTTGAGCTCGAACTTTTTACCAAAGATTCCCCTCTGCGGTTACACTTTTACTCTATACAGTTTTCAAGAACAAAATCCAGTTTTCTCATAAGCGCCATCGGTGCCCTATCAAAGGTTGCCATGCATCCAATTACAAGACATGTCCTTTTGACGGATACCTGTCAAGCCGGAAACTTGAAAAACGCTTTTTGAAAACGAACAATTTAAATCTCAGTTTGATGCCTCAAATGTTGAACGCCTTTCACACCTTAAATTGAGGGATTAAATGACAACACCAGTCAAAAATCGGTATACACAACGCCAATTTTAAGCAGAATCTTTTCATTCAAAATCCTACTACACTCCATACTGTCATTATAACTTCATGATATCGATACCAAAATGCCAAAACGACCATCACACCTGGGAAGAAAATGCGGTCATTCTTCCAGAAGAAAGCAAAAACCTCCCTCTCCGGAACCTCACCCGGAACCTTACCCAAAGAAAGACCTTCATACAGAGCAGAAGAGCCTCTCTGTCCCATTTACAGTCGGCCTGCTTAGCTCTAAGTTCACAGGCTGAAAAAAGTTTTTCCCACTGCCAATTTCTTCAGTCTGATGACGAAAACCACTCTGAAGCAAAACTTTTCTGGGATGCTCAGCAAAACGATCTAACTGCTTCTATAACAGATTCAGAAGGCTGTTACCAAACAGTGAGAAGACAGTTATACTGAAGCTTATTTACACTCGGTGGGTCTAGAGAGTTACTCAGACAATAGACGAGATCAGTCATTGGCCAGGTGACCATTCTGCTTCGGATTAAATTTTCTGTCATCTCTAACTCACACAGAGTTTTTGGTGTCCATGCACACTCTGAACTATGTTCTTGGAGAAGCAAGGACCTCAAGTGTTGCCTTGCAAGTACCATTTCTCAAAACACAAAAGTGCTTCAATTTTATGGGCAGTCTTCAGTTCCGAGAATGTTTTGGTTCAGTTTCTTTCATCAGTGTCATATGAAATGTAAAAGAGTTGGTCCAGTTGAGCTGGATCTCAGACGACGACGAGCAGAAAAACGGTCATCCGTCAGCAGAGGCCTTTTATCGGCAAAAACTGTATTTGCCGTTTCTTGTTTTTCTAATATAAGACTTGAAGGTGGGTTCTGCTGATGCAACCCTACAAGCAGTGCATCTCATTAAACTTTTTCCATCTTACCTAGCTACAAGCTCTGTTGAAGTGAAAGACCTTGAACAAACCCTAGCTCTTTGTTCCGAAATGCTTCCGGGCCTAAATTTTGAATCAGAGCTTTAAAAAACCATAGGCCAATGCTCAAAAACTCTAATGCCCACGATGTACGCCCTGATACAAAATTATGCCAGCTTCCCGATCACTGTCTGCACGGCCGAGCGATATTTTTCTGAGTTAAATTTTTTCAAAGCATACTTGAGATCAACCATGAGTGAAAACCGGCTATCATCGCTGGCTCTTTTTTGTATATCCATAAAGAAGAAATTTTTGACCTTGATGAAATCATCAAGCGAGTTGGCTTCAAGAAAGAACTGACATTTACGGTTTTTGTAGAAACGTGAAACCGCCCCCTTTGGAACATGTCTACCCACGCTACTGTTTGCAGCATACTGAAAACAATTTATTTGAATCATCCGGTATTGACCAAAACACGAAATCATTCCTTCCAAATTTTTTCAACGGAAGTGCCAGCCAAATTTTATGTTGACCATTTATATCTTTAAGCTATCACACGCAACAACTACACAAAAACACTGTTGCATCTGCTGTTTGCAGTGGAAGTGGCTGTTTGGAACTATAGCACAACGGATGGTTTTTTCGGCGAATTTGATAAATCTCAAACAAAACTCGTGAAAGCTCAAGTTTGTTTTTTTTATCAAATTTGGACAAACTTGGCCGTGAATCAGATGTCACAAAAATTTTAAACAAAGTCTATACGTTTTCTTTCTTTTGAAATTTTAAAAAAGCAATGATGTCAGAATAGAAAGCTGAGGGCAGCAAACCTCTAGCTCGAAATAATTTATAGAACAAACTTGTTGTTCAAAATGTTCTTTCAAAGCTCATTGGTGGTATAAAATCCATTAGGGAGTGGTATTATAAAAACTGCTTTTTGTTAGCATATCATTTTATAAGAAAATTTTTTTTATGGAGTTGTGCTTCACCTGGCAGCAAACTTGTTTTTTTTGTAAATTTTTTTAAAACATGTATTCTTCATCTATTCGTCAAAAGAACTGTGCTTTATTCGTCAAAAATTGCTTTCGAAGACCAAAACATTTCGAATTCTTTTTCTGTGCCACTGGTAATCTTTTTTGGAAGCTCTCATTGTTGCTCATATCACAGCTGAAGTGTTTTGATACGTTATATATGTTAACGTCGTCTGATTTCCATTCACGGTATCTAGGACGAAATTAGAATGCAGGATTAGGACGACCCCTTCTTTCCTCAGGAATTCGATTTCATCAGAAACAAACTATTTTTTGAGGAGGGGCAGCACGGCAAGAAAACGCATTTTTTTTTGGTAAAATAGGTCTTTTGCGGCATCGGAGAGCTCGAAATTTTTTTTTTCGAGTGTTTGGTCTGAAGTGTTTGGTTGCCCCAAAAAACCAAACACTCAGGATTATATAGAACCGCCCCTGAAGGAACTTTTTTTTGCGCGAAAGAGTGACCGATTCAGTAGTATCAACATGTTCGTATTGCCACAAAAAGCGTAAATTTCTTTTTCTTTCGCGCTGAGCCTTTGGAGTGACATTAGACTTAATATTTTTTCTTCCTATAAGAAACTGGCGTTCATGAAATGGGAACTGTCGCAATTTCCAGAGAGCTATCTCTTTTGGATCTGAACACTACTCAAGCTTCAAAGAGAATGCTAATGCATTTTTAACGCATCAACATGGCCCCATTGTATCCGTAATGTCATCTCTCCTCTCAATTTTTATTGGATATGACTAGGTAGGCAACGTTTTTCTCCTAAGTAGGGTTATACAAGAGTCCCTGAAGACCACATGCAGTTGACGACCACATGCAGCTGAAGACCACAAAAAAGGTGTGGATTATTCTTGGATACATGGAGTCATAAATTTTGATTTCGATCCCAGTTTTGGTCGTATCTGAGCAGCTTGGTCACCTAAAAGTGGTTGAAAATCTAGACCAAGGAGACATCTGATGCGATTCCCGTAACTAAGAACAGAGCTTCCGTAACCGAATTGCCTAGAGACGAGCTATCAACTAGTCGAGTGCCGTGGAGAAAAATCAGCTTACGGTTAAAATTCACTCAAATCCTGTCTATTGATGATTCAGAGATGGGAAAAGAATTGACTTTTTGAATTTAAGCAATCTACCGGCTGTGCAAACTTTAATAAGCAAAGACGGCCTGGTGTTGTCTAAGAGAGCTTTGAAAAATGATAAACTTGCTATCAACCTAATTTGAAGGCATTTGGTTTTCCCACTAGCTGAAATCTTAAGATTGGTGTTCTTAAGACTGTTTTCGGATCTGGTCGTTCGAGATTTGTGTCGATTAGATCTGTGTGTCAACATACATATTTTGGACTCAGTTGATGCCTCAAAAAAATTTCAAAATTCGAATTTTTAAGCCAGTTTTTTCAAAAAATTATGCCAATTTTTTTCTTCTAGTTTGAGTTTGCGTAGCAGAATTGATTGTTTTTTAGCTGAAAACTTGATACTGCAAAACTATTGAAAAGTTTTGCTTTTGGAAATGGGTGCATTGCACCTCATTTTTTTTGAGCTCGAACTTTTTACCAAAGATTCCCCTCTGCGGTTACACTTTTACTCTATACAGTTTTCAAGAACAAAATCCAGTTTTCTCATAAGCGCCATCGGTGCCCTATCAAAGGTTGCCATGCATCCAATTACAAGACATGTCCTTTTGACGGATACCTGTCAAGCCGGAAACTTGAAAAACGCTTTTTGAAAACGAACAATTTAAATCTCAGTTTGATGCCTCAAATGTTGAACGCCTTTCACACCTTAAATTGAGGGATTAAATGACAACACCAGTCAAAAATCGGTATACACAACGCCAATTTTAAGCAGAATCTTTTCATTCAAAATCCTACTACACTCCATACTGTCATTATAACTTCATGATATCGATACCAAAATGCCAAAACGACCATCACACCTGGGAAGAAAATGCGGTCATTCTTCCAGAAGAAAGCAAAAACCTCCCTCTCCGGAACCTCACCCGGAACCTTACCCAAAGAAAGACCTTCATACAGAGCAGAAGAGCCTCTCTGTCCCATTTACAGTCGGCCTGCTTAGCTCTAAGTTCACAGGCTGAAAAAAGTTTTTCCCACTGCCAATTTCTTCAGTCTGATGACGAAAACCACTCTGAAGCAAAACTTTTCTGGGATGCTCAGCAAAACGATCTAACTGCTTCTATAACAGATTCAGAAGGCTGTTACCAAACAGTGAGAAGACAGTTATACTGAAGCTTATTTACACTCGGTGGGTCTAGAGAGTTACTCAGACAATAGACGAGATCAGTCATTGGCCAGGTGACCATTCTGCTTCGGATTAAATTTTCTGTCATCTCTAACTCACACAGAGTTTTTGGTGTCCATGCACACTCTGAACTATGTTCTTGGAGAAGCAAGGACCTCAAGTGTTGCCTTGCAAGTACCATTTCTCAAAACACAAAAGTGCTTCAATTTTATGGGCAGTCTTCAGTTCCGAGAATGTTTTGGTTCAGTTTCTTTCATCAGTGTCATATGAAATGTAAAAGAGTTGGTCCAGTTGAGCTGGATCTCAGACGACGACGAGCAGAAAAACGGTCATCCGTCAGCAGAGGCCTTTTATCGGCAAAAACTGTATTTGCCGTTTCTTGTTTTTCTAATATAAGACTTGAAGGTGGGTTCTGCTGATGCAACCCTACAAGCAGTGCATCTCATTAAACTTTTTCCATCTTACCTAGCTACAAGCTCTGTTGAAGTGAAAGACCTTGAACAAACCCTAGCTCTTTGTTCCGAAATGCTTCCGGGCCTAAATTTTGAATCAGAGCTTTAAAAAACCATAGGCCAATGCTCAAAAACTCTAATGCCCACGATGTACGCCCTGATACAAAATTATGCCAGCTTCCCGATCACTGTCTGCACGGCCGAGCGATATTTTTCTGAGTTAAATTTTTTCAAAGCATACTTGAGATCAACCATGAGTGAAAACCGGCTATCATCGCTGGCTCTTTTTTGTATATCCATAAAGAAGAAATTTTTGACCTTGATGAAATCATCAAGCGAGTTGGCTTCAAGAAAGAACTGACATTTACGGTTTTTGTAGAAACGTGAAACCGCCCCCTTTGGAACATGTCTACCCACGCTACTGTTTGCAGCATACTGAAAACAATTTATTTGAATCATCCGGTATTGACCAAAACACGAAATCATTCCTTCCAAATTTTTTCAACGGAAGTGCCAGCCAAATTTTATGTTGACCATTTATATCTTTAAGCTATCACACGCAACAACTACACAAAAACACTGTTGCATCTGCTGTTTGCAGTGGAAGTGGCTGTTTGGAACTATAGCACAACGGATGGTTTTTTCGGCGAATTTGATAAATCTCAAACAAAACTCGTGAAAGCTCAAGTTTGTTTTTTTTATCAAATTTGGACAAACTTGGCCGTGAATCAGATGTCACAAAAATTTTAAACAAAGTCTATACGTTTTCTTTCTTTTGAAATTTTAAAAAATCAATGATGTCAGAATAGAAAGCTGAGGGCAGCAAACCTCTAGCTCGAAATAATTTATAGAACAAACTTGTTGTTCAAAATGTTCTTTCAAAGCTCATTGGTGGTATAAAATCCATTAGGGAGTGGTATTATAAAAACTGCTTTTTGTTAGCATATCATTTTATAAGAAAATTTTTTTTATGGAGTTGTGCTTCACCTGGCAGCAAACTTGTTTTTTTTGTAAATTTTTTTAAAACATGTATTCTTCATCTATTCGTCAAAAGAACTGTGCTTTATTCGTCAAAAATTGCTTTCGAAGACCAAAACATTTCGAATTCTTTTTCTGTGCCACTGGTAATCTTTTTTGGAAGCTCTCATTGTTGCTCATATCACAGCTGAAGTGTTTTGATACGTTATATATGTTAACGTCGTCTGATTTCCATTCACGGTATCTAGGACGAAATTAGAATGCAGGATTAGGACGACCCCTTCTTTCCTCAGGAATTCGATTTCATCAGAAACAAACTATTTTTTGAGGAGGGGCAGCACGGCAAGAAAACGCATTTTTTTTTGGTAAAATAGGTCTTTTGCGGCATCGGAGAGCTCGAAATTTTTTTTTTCGAGTGTTTGGTCTGAAGTGTTTGGTTGCCCCAAAAAACCAAACACTCAGGATTATATAGAACCGCCCCTGAAGGAACTTTTTTTTGCGCGAAAGAGTGACCGATTCAGTAGTATCAACATGTTCGTATTGCCACAAAAAGCGTAAATTTCTTTTTCTTTCGCGCTGAGCCTTTGGAGTGACATTAGACTTAATATTTTTTCTTCCTATAAGAAACTGGCGTTCATGAAATGGGAACTGTCGCAATTTCCAGAGAGCTATCTCTTTTGGATCTGAACACTACTCAAGCTTCAAAGAGAATGCTAATGCATTTTTAACGCATCAACATGGCCCCATTGTATCCGTAATGTCATCTCTCCTCTCAATTTTTATTGGATATGACTAGGTAGGCAACGTTTTTCTCCTAAGTAGGGTTATACAAGAGTCCCTGAAGACCACATGCAGTTGACGACCACATGCAGCTGAAGACCACAAAAAAGGTGTGGATTATTCTTGGATACATGGAGTCATAAATTTTGATTTCGATCCCAGTTGTGGTCGTTTCTGAGCTGCTTGGTTACCTAAACGTGGTTGAAAATCTAGACCAAGGAGACATCTGATGCGATTCCCGTAACTAAGAACAGAGCTTCCGTAACCGAATTGCCTAGAGACGAGCTATCAACTAGTCGAGTGCCGTGGAGAAAAATCAGCTTACGGTTAAAATTCACTCAAATCCTGTCTATTGATGATTCAGAGATGGGAAAAGAATTGACTTTTTGAATTTAAGCAATCTACCGGCTGTGCAAACTTTAATAAGCAAAGACGGCCTGGTGTTGTCTAAGAGAGCTTTGAAAAATGATAAACTTGCTATCAACCTAATTTGAAGGCATTTGGTTTTCCCACTAGCTGAAATCTTAAGATTGGTGTTCTTAAGACTGTTTTCGGATCTGGTCGTTCGAGATTTGTGTTTTGGACTCAGTTGATGCCTCAAAAAAATTTCAAAATTCGAATTTTTAAGCCAGTTTTTTCAAAAAATTATGCCAATTTTTTTCTTCTAGTTTGAGTTTGCGTAGCAGAATTGATTGTTTTTTAGCTGAAAACTTGATACTGCAAAACTATTGAAAAGTTTTGCTTTTGGAAATGGGTGCATTGCACCTCATTTTTTTTGAGCTCGAACTTTTTACCAAAGATTCCCCTCTGCGGTTACACTTTTACTCTATACAGTTTTCAAGAACAAAATCCAGTTTTCTCATAAGCGCCATCGGTGCCCTATCAAAGGTTGCCATGCATCCAATTACAAGACATGTCCTTTTGACGGATACCTGTCAAGCCGGAAACTTGAAAAACGCTTTTTGAAAACGAACAATTTAAATCTCAGTTTGATGCCTCAAATGTTGAACGCCTTTCACACCTTAAATTGAGGGATTAAATGACAACACCAGTCAAAAATCGGTATACACAACGCCAATTTTAAGCAGAATCTTTTCATTCAAAATCCTACTACACTCCATACTGTCATTATAACTTCATGATATCGATACCAAAATGCCAAAACGACCATCACACCTGGGAAGAAAATGCGGTCATTCTTCCAGAAGAAAGCAAAAACCTCCCTCTCCGGAACCTCACCCGGAACCTTACCCAAAGAAAGACCTTCATACAGAGCAGAAGAGCCTCTCTGTCCCATTTACAGTCGGCCTGCTTAGCTCTAAGTTCACAGGCTGAAAAAAGTTTTTCCCACTGCCAATTTCTTCAGTCTGATGACGAAAACCACTCTGAAGCAAAACTTTTCTGGGATGCTCAGCAAAACGATCTAACTGCTTCTATAACAGATTCAGAAGGCTGTTACCAAACAGTGAGAAGACAGTTATACTGAAGCTTATTTACACTCGGTGGGTCTAGAGAGTTACTCAGACAATAGACGAGATCAGCCATTGGCCAGGTGACCATTCTGCTTCGGATTAAATTTTCTGTCATCTCTAACTCACACAGAGTTTTTGGTGTCCATGCACACTCTGAACTATGTTCTTGGAGAAGCAAGGACCTCAAGTGTTGCCTTGCAAGTACCATTTCTCAAAACACAAAAGTGCTTCAATTTTATGGGCAGTCTTCAGTTCCGAGAATGTTTTGGTTCAGTTTCTTTCATCAGTGTCATATGAAATGTAAAAGAGTTGGTCCAGTTGAGCTGGATCTCAGACGACGACGAGCAGAAAAACGGTCATCCGTCAGCAGAGGCCTTTTATCGGCAAAAACTGTATTTGCCGTTTCTTGTTTTTCTAATATAAGACTTGAAGGTGGGTTCTGCTGATGCAACCCTACAAGCAGTGCATCTCATTAAACTTTTTCCATCTTACCTAGCTACAAGCTCTGTTGAAGTGAAAGACCTTGAACAAACCCTAGCTCTTTGTTCCGAAATGCTTCCGGGCCTAAATTTTGAATCAGAGCTTTAAAAAACCATAGGCCAATGCTCAAAAACTCTAATGCCCACGATGTACGCCCTGATACAAAATTATGCCAGCTTCCCGATCACTGTCTGCACGGCCGAGCGATATTTTTCTGAGTTAAATTTTTTCAAAGCATACTTGAGATCAACCATGAGTGAAAACCGGCTATCATCGCTGGCTCTTTTTTGTATATCCATAAAGAAGAAATTTTTGACCTTGATGAAATCATCAAGCGAGTTGGCTTCAAGAAAGAACTGACATTTACGGTTTTTGTAGAAACGTGAAACCGCCCCCTTTGGAACATGTCTACCCACGCTACTGTTTGCAGCATACTGAAAACAATTTATTTGAATCATCCGGTATTGACCAAAACACGAAATCATTCCTTCCAAATTTTTTCAACGGAAGTGCCAGCCAAATTTTATGTTGACCATTTATATCTTTAAGCTATCACACGCAACAACTACACAAAAACACTGTTGCATCTGCTGTTTGCAGTGGAAGTGGCTGTTTGGAACTATAGCACAACGGATGGTTTTTTCGGCGAATTTGATAAATCTCAAACAAAACTCGTGAAAGCTCAAGTTTGTTTTTTTTATCAAATTTGGACAAACTTGGCCGTGAATCAGATGTCACAAAAATTTTAAACAAAGTCTATACGTTTTCTTTCTTTTGAAATTTTAAAAAATCAATGATGTCAGAATAGAAAGCTGAGGGCAGCAAACCTCTAGCTCGAAATAATTTATAGAACAAACTTGTTGTTCAAAATGTTCTTTCAAAGCTCATTGGTGGTATAAAATCCATTAGGGAGTGGTATTATAAAAACTGCTTTTTGTTAGCATATCATTTTATAAGAATATTTTTTTTATGGAGTTGTGCTTCACCTGGCAGCAAACTTGTTTTTTTTGTAAATTTTTTTAAAACATGTATTCTTCATCTATTCGTCAAAAGAACTGTGCTTTATTCGTCAAAAATTGCTTTCGAAGACCAAAACATTTCGAATTCTTTTTCTGTGCCACTGGTAATCTTTTTTGGAAGCTCTCATTGTTGCTCATATCACAGCTGAAGTGTTTTGATACGTTATATATGTTAACGTCGTCTGATTTCCATTCACGGTATCTAGGACGAAATTAGAATGCAGGATTAGGACGACCCCTTCTTTCCTCAGGAATTCGATTTCATCAGAAACAAACTATTTTTTGAGGAGGGGCAGCACGGCAAGAAAACGCATTTTTTTTTGGTAAAATAGGTCTTTTGCGGCATCGGAGAGCTCGAAATTTTTTTTTTCGAGTGTTTGGTCTGAAGTGTTTGGTTGCCCCAAAAAACCAAACACTCAGGATTATATAGAACCGCCCCTGAAGGAACTTTTTTTTGCGCGAAAGAGTGACCGATTCAGTAGTATCAACATGTTCGTATTGCCACAAAAAGCGTAAATTTCTTTTTCTTTCGCGCTGAGCCTTTGGAGTGACATTAGACTTAATATTTTTTCTTCCTATAAGAAACTGGCTTTCATGAAATGGGAACTGTCGCAATTTCCAGAGAGCTATCTCTTTTGGATCTGAACACTACTCAAGCTTCAAAGAGAATGCTAATGCATTTTTAACGCATCAACATGGCCCCATTGTATCCGTAATGTCATCTCTCCTCTCAATTTTTATTGGATATGACTAGGTAGGCAACGTTTTTCTCCTAAGTAGGGTTATACAAGAGTCCCTGAAGACCACATGCAGTTGACGACCACATGCAGCTGAAGACCACAAAAAAGGTGTGGATTATTCTTGGATACATGGAGTCATAAATTTTGATTTCGATCCCAGTTGTGGTCGTTTCTGAGCTGCTTGGTCACCTAAAAGTGGTTGAAAATCTAGACCAAGGAGACATCTGATGCGATTCCCGTAACTATGAACATAGCTTCCGTAACCGAATTGCCTAGAGACGAGCTATCAACTAGTCGAGTGCCGTGGAGAAAAATCAGCTTACGGTTAAAATTCACTCAAATCCTGTCTATTGATGATTCAGAGATGGGAAAAGAATTGACTTTTTGAATTTAAGCAATCTACCGGCTGTGCAAACTTTAATAAGCAAAGACGGCCTGGTGTTGTCTAAGAGAGCTTTGAAAAATGATAAACTTGCTATCAACCTAATTTGAAGGCATTTGGTTTTCCCACTAGCTGAAATCTTAAGATTGGTGTTCTTAAGACTGTTTTCGGATCTGGTCGTTCGAGATTTGTGTCGATTAGATCTGTGTGTCAACATACATATTTTGGACTCAGTTGATGCCTCAAAAAAATTTCAAAATTCGAATTTTTAAGCCAGTTTTTTCAAAAAATTATGCCAATTTTTTTCTTCTAGTTTGAGTTTGCGTAGCAGAATTGATTGTTTTTTAGCTGAAAACTTGATACTGCAAAACTATTGAAAAGTTTTGCTTTTGGAAATGGGTGCATTGCACCTCATTTTTTTTGAGCTCGAACTTTTTACCAAAGATTCCCCTCTGCGGTTACACTTTTACTCTATACAGTTTTCAAGAACAAAATCCAGTTTTCTCATAAGCGCCATCGGTGCCCTATCAAAGGTTGCCATGCATCCAATTACAAGACATGTCCTTTTGACGGATACCTGTCAAGCCGGAAACTTGAAAAACGCTTTTTGAAAACGAACAATTTAAATCTCAGTTTGATGCCTCAAATGTTGAACGCCTTTCACACCTTAAATTGAGGGATTAAATGACAACACCAGTCAAAAATCGGTATACACAACGCCAATTTTAAGCAGAATCTTTTCATTCAAAATCCTACTACACTCCATACTGTCATTATAACTTCATGATATCGATACCAAAATGCCAAAACGACCATCACACCTGGGAAGAAAATGCGGTCATTCTTCCAGAAGAAAGCAAAAACCTCCCTCTCCGGAACCTCACCCGGAACCTTACCCAAAGAAAGACCTTCATACAGAGCAGAAGAGCCTCTCTGTCCCATTTACAGTCGGCCTGCTTAGCTCTAAGTTCACAGGCTGAAAAAAGTTTTTCCCACTGCCAATTTCTTCAGTCTGATGACGAAAACCACTCTGAAGCAAAACTTTTCTGGGATGCTCAGCAAAACGATCTAACTGCTTCTATAACAGATTCAGAAGGCTGTTACCAAACAGTGAGAAGACAGTTATACTGAAGCTTATTTACACTCGGTGGGTCTAGAGAGTTACTCAGACAATAGACGAGATCAGTCATTGGCCAGGTGACCATTCTGCTTCGGATTAAATTTTCTGTCATCTCTAACTCACACAGAGTTTTTGGTGTCCATGCACACTCTGAACTATGTTCTTGGAGAAGCAAGGACCTCAAGTGTTGCCTTGCAAGTACCATTTCTCAAAACACAAAAGTGCTTCAATTTTATGGGCAGTCTTCAGTTCCGAGAATGTTTTGGTTCAGTTTCTTTCATCAGTGTCATATGAAATGTAAAAGAGTTGGTCCAGTTGAGCTGGATCTCAGACGACGACGAGCAGAAAAACGGTCATCCGTCAGCAGAGGCCTTTTATCGGCAAAAACTGTATTTGCCGTTTCTTGTTTTTCTAATATAAGACTTGAAGGTGGGTTCTGCTGATGCAACCCTACAAGCAGTGCATCTCATTAAACTTTTTCCATCTTACCTAGCTACAAGCTCTGTTGAAGTGAAAGACCTTGAACAAACCCTAGCTCTTTGTTCCGAAATGCTTCCGGGCCTAAATTTTGAATCAGAGCTTTAAAAAACCATAGGCCAATGCTCAAAAACTCTAATGCCCACGATGTACGCCCTGATACAAAATTATGCCAGCTTCCCGATCACTGTCTGCACGGCCGAGCGATATTTTTCTGAGTTAAATTTTTTCAAAGCATACTTGAGATCAACCATGAGTGAAAACCGGCTATCATCGCTGGCTCTTTTTTGTATATCCATAAAGAAGAAATTTTTGACCTTGATGAAATCATCAAGCGAGTTGGCTTCAAGAAAGAACTGACATTTACGGTTTTTGTAGAAACGTGAAACCGCCCCCTTTGGAACATGTCTACCCACGCTACTGTTTGCAGCATACTGAAAACAATTTATTTGAATCATCCGGTATTGACCAAAACACGAAATCATTCCTTCCAAATTTTTTCAACGGAAGTGCCAGCCAAATTTTATGTTGACCATTTATATCTTTAAGCTATCACACGCAACAACTACACAAAAACACTGTTGCATCTGCTGTTTGCAGTGGAAGTGGCTGTTTGGAACTATAGCACAACGGATGGTTTTTTCGGCGAATTTGATAAATCTCAAACAAAACTCGTGAAAGCTCAAGTTTGTTTTTTTATCAAATTTGGACAAACTTGGCCGTGAATCAGATGTCACAAAAATTTTAAACAAAGTCTATACGTTTTCTTTCTTTTGAAATTTTAAAAAATCAATGATGTCAGAATAGAAAGCTGAGGGCAGCAAACCTCTAGCTCGAAATAATTTATAGAACAAACTTGTTGTTCAAAATGTTCTTTCAAAGCTCATTGGTGGTATAAAATCCATTAGGGAGTGGTATTATAAAAACTGCTTTTTGTTAGCATATCATTTTATAAGAAAATTTTTTTTATGGAGTTGTGCTTCACCTGGCAGCAAACTTGTTTTTTTTGTAAATTTTTTTAAAACATGTATTCTTCATCTATTCGTCAAAAGAACTGTGCTTTATTCGTCAAAAATTGCTTTCGAAGACCAAAACATTTCGAATTCTTTTTCTGTGCCACTGGTAATCTTTTTTGGAAGCTCTCATTGTTGCTCATATCACAGCTGAAGTGTTTTGATACGTTATATATGTTAACGTCGTCTGATTTCCATTCACGGTATCTAGGACGAAATTAGAATGCAGGATTAGGACGACCCCTTCTTTCCTCAGGAATTCGATTTCATCAGAAACAAACTATTTTTTGAGGAGGGGCAGCACGGCAAGAAAACGCATTTTTTTTGGTAAAATAGGTCTTTTGCGGCATCGGAGAGCTCGAAATTTTTTTTTTCGAGTGTTTGGTCTGAAGTGTTTGGTTGCCCCAAAAAACCAAACACTCAGGATTATATAGAACCGCCCCTGAAGGAACTTTTTTTTGCGCGAAAGAGTGACCGATTCAGTAGTATCAACATGTTCGTATTGCCACAAAAAGCGTAAATTTCTTTTTCTTTCGCGCTGAGCCTTTGGAGTGACATTAGACTTAATATTTTTTCTTCCTATAAGAAACTGGCGTTCATGAAATGGGAACTGTCGCAATTTCCAGAGAGCTATCTCTTTTGGATCTGAACACTACTCAAGCTTCAAAGAGAATGCTAATGCATTTTTAACGCATCAACATGGCCCCATTGTATCCGTAATGTCATCTCTCCTCTCAATTTTTATTGGATATGACTAGGTAGGCAACGTTTTTCTCCTAAGTAGGGTTATACAAGAGTCCCTGAAGACCACATGCAGTTGACGACCACATGCAGCTGAAGACCACAAAAAAGGTGTGGATTATTCTTGGATACATGGAGTCATAAATTTTGATTTCGATCCCAGTTTTGGTCGTATCTGAGCAGCTTGGTCACCTAAAAGTGGTTGAAAATCTAGACCAAGGAGACATCTGATGCGATTCCCGTAACTATGAACATAGCTTCCGTAACCGAATTGCCTAGAGACGAGCTATCAACTAGTCGAGTGCCGTGGAGAAAAATCAGCTTACGGTTAAAATTCACTCAAATCCTGTCTATTGATGATTCAGAGATGGGAAAAGAATTGACTTTTTGAATTTAAGCAATCTACCGGCTGTGCAAACTTTAATAAACAAAGACGGCCTGGTGTTGTCTAACAGAGCTTTGAAAAATGATAAACTTGCTATCAACCTAACTTGAAGGCATTTGGTTTTCCCACAAGATTGGTGTTCTTGACTGTTTTCGGATCTGGTCATTCAAGATTTGTGTCGATTAGATCTGTGTGTCAAACTCAAACAATTTTGCTACCATCAAAACAGCGAAATTAGATTCACTTTGTGGCGTACCGAAGGATGCTTTCGGAGAACTCGCTTCCACAATTTTCTCATGATTTGTTGCTTTTGGCTAGCGGATCGTTTGTTCGTTTTTTATGCCCTTGACTAACGGTTCTGCTCGCTGCTCTTTCTTCGAATGATAAGACTGACAGATTTTCAAAAGATTGCTCGATGAAGGAATGGGAAAATGAAAAAAAAAACCATTTGTGTTTGAAAGACCATTTGTGCGGTTTCATTACTCTTTTCTTTGACTAATGCTGATCTTCGATCTTCCGCGGAATTTTTTGGACAATTGCACGGTTTTTTGCATTGTCTTCGGAACTCGTTTTCGCAATCAAGAAAGTGACACCTTCTTTCTCGATCGAGACTGACAATAATTCATTTTGGGCTGCTTGGCGCAATAGGCGTATAAAATAGGACTTGAGGCTCTCTTTAATATAGGTTTCAGTGAAAAGGTAAAACAGCAATCCTTATTTTATATGGTTCTTTTTAATTTGGATGGAGAATAGTTGCATTCTGTTGACTATATGGTTCTTTTCTTTCATAAAAAGTATTTCGCAGTGTCCAAAAACTTTTAAAATCTGTAGAAGCTGGAGTAATCAATAAAACATTTCTTATCTTCCAAATCTAGTGAAAAGAAGAGGCTTGATTTGATCAAGTGAAGAGGCGTGATTTGCTCAGATTATACAAAGAATATGTTAGGACCAATATTGGGCAGGGGGGAGTAGAAAAGCAATATTGGGCAGGGGGGAGTAGAAAAGCGTCAGCGTCAGGGCCACATCTCCGCCTCTTCCTTCAAATTTGCTACTCCACACCCAAATACAAAATACTTCCCCATTTTTACTGATCGGAACAATAATTTTTTTAGTTATACATGCTAATAGTCAGCATTTGAGCGACATGACATACCTTCAAACAAACATTAGAAGAAAATGTGGGCGGTGGTCAATTCTCGTTTTTTGTTCCGAACCGAGCCAACGAAATGTTTCTGACTTTAAAGATAACTGCGCTGTCAGAAGAATGAAAAATCCTTGCACGCCATATGTATTCCTAATCCGTATCGGAAATCAATTTTGAATAATCCGTTTTTTTTCGAAGACAACCATTCTTCACGAAGCTTTTGTGAATATGAGCTTCCTTGAGTTTTTATATTCTTTCTTGAACTATTTTCAAACTCTCGATCAGATTAACACACTCGGGAGCATTTGAAAGATCTCGAAAAATTACTCCGCTCAAATGATTTTCTTCAAAAACTTCAAACAGTCAGCACAAAAGCTATAAAACCGTTTGATTTAACTTAGAAGTGGTACTTGAAGTTCTCAATCAGGTGCCTTTCATATTAAAAACAGTTTTTACTACTGTGTTTGATTAGAATTTGAAGCTCCAATGATTACAAAACCACATGTAACTTTATTTTCAACTCCCGTAAAACATGCACGTTGATTCGGCCATTAAAGATTGGCTATTCATTATATGCAATTCAAAAAAGTTTTCAACTTAATGACTACAACGCAAAATTATGGTATAAAGTTATTATGTTATGCTACTTTTTTAAATGTGTTACATATCATATTTTACGTCATAGTTTCATTGAAATGAAATCATCAAGTATTGCAAGCCCTCGTCAGATGCTTTGAAATGGTAAGATCCATGTTTTTCTTTTACTTTCCCACTCTTTGTTTTCTCAGGTCAATCAAACGATGAATCATAATTGGTTCACGCGATGTTGATTCCATTGTTTTGGGATCAAAAGTAAGAATCATAAAACTGCAATAAAAATGCACGATCGTTTTCCAATTTGTCTTTGTAGCTGCCGTTTTGTCTACAAAATCTTTGGATGATATCTTTTCTTTAAGAAAATGGTTTAAAAAGCTGATTCTGATGTTATATCGTTCAATATAAGAGATTTTCTTCTTATTAATTTAAAGAGTGTATAAATAGATATTTACGAGTTAATTTTCGAAATAAAAAAAAATCGAACCAAATGTACATCAATAATATCAGTGTGGATCGTAAAATTCCGTTCGGCGACTCTAAGATATCTTCAGCTAAAAGCGACGAAGAACCCATCAGAATCGTAAGTTTGTTTATTGTGATTATTTTACAGAAGAAAAAAATGGGAAGTTCATTTCTCATCCACAAAATACGAAATTGAAATGATTTGTTTTCTCTAAAAAAGGAACCTTCAAGGATAAGAGCCAATTTTTGGCTCTTAACAAATAATCCAGGTTGTTTCTTTGGTGAAGATACCTATCTTTTTGTTCTTAAGCTTGCCCCTACCCCTTGCAACTAGCACGCATCACGGCGCGTCTCAAAACACTAATTTCTGGATCAACAACAAACCCACTTCGTTGAGGCGTTATTAGCTGTCTTTTTCCGTTATAAGGTGCTGCTACAGGTTGGCACGAACTAATCAAGGCTTTCGTTTTCAGGCTTTATTAGTTCACCGTGTGCAATTTCCAAGGTCAAACTCTGACCTCATCATTACCCAACGGTCACGCAACACTTCGGCCCTTAAGGAATCTGAAACACAATACGTGAGTCATTTCAACTCTTACCTCATTCGAACAAAATCTCTTTACTAAAGAAATAAACAGAAAATTGAAGCCATTTTTGCGCAGAAAAGTTTAAAAACAGACAAGTTTATCCAGCAGTGATCTCTCAGACTATCAGATCGTTTTTTCAAAAGAAAATGATTGATTATATAAAACGTTAAACTTTTAAATTTGGATATATTTTGAATACAATTAGTCTTTTTCTCGCAGTCAATTGGACTAAAATTCCGATTTATGAAAATTTAATTGACCTAAAAATAATGAAAACAGCCAGAAAATTGAGATCTTGGAAAAAAAGCTTCCTGTAAATTGTGTTGGAAAATTGAAGACAGCATTCGCCCAAATTCGCTCACTCTTCTCCCTCCCCCCCCCCCCCCCTCAGGGAGTCGACCCCCTGCTGACCCAAAGGGTCCCCCTTTGATACTTTTTAAGAAATCCATATTTTTGGCCGACCGACCCTAAAATTTTTCTAAAGGCGCCTTTGGCGCCAATATATACTTACTTTGAGGGGAGAGCGCGCGCCAAAATACGCTATTTTGTTGGTCAAAATTTTTAAAAAAGTGCCCAAAAGCGGCTGTTTTGACTGTTTTTTCAAAAATTTGCCTGCTCTGAAAATTTACCCCTAAATAGGGGGAAAACAGTGCTTTGGGAGAGCTCAAAAAATCAACTTGGTCGACCTAAAAAGAAAGGTTTTGAAATTTTTGAAAATCCGCCCCCCCCCCCCCCTCGAGAAAATCCTAGATCCGCCCCTGCTCTTCAGTGTTTTTACCCTTTTTTGATCCCTGTTTTTTACCCAGATAATTTTAACCTCATTTTTTACAATCCTATTTTTTTGCTTTTTTGGCAAGAATGATATAATTCCGTGAAACAATTCATATCGAGACTCACACCTGATAAATCAGTGTCGTATGGTCGTTGACTTTTACCTTTATCCTAAAAAGTAAATTGGTTATTGATGTGCGCTAAGAGAGAACTCAGAACAGAAGGTATAGCAAAAAAGTAGATAAATAAAAAAAATGATTTATCTACTGATTTATCTAAAAGTACGGGGTATGAAATGAAGCTGGCTAAATACATAAGCAGCAATATAAAACGGGGGAAAAGGTAGATTTAAAAAGAAGAAACGGTCTTCTCTTGCTCTTTTTTTATGGGTTCAAGTTGGTAACATTTCAGATCAAAACGGAGTTTGAAAAGGCCATACCGAGAGCTGGTTTCATTCCCCAGCCTATTCAAGTGAGTAACTAAAGAAATTTAATTAGAAGACCCCAGTGTGGTTTTTACAGACGCATAGAATTGTGTTATCAATCCATTGGATTCCGCACGCGATTGTTTAATCCTGTAATATTAAGGTTTGTTAAATATTTTCTACAAAGATTCCTCTTGTAACTGCAAAAATCATTTTTTTCCAGTTTTTTATGAACACTTACGGCTTCATCGGGGTTCACTTTATGATAACTATATGACCACAAGCTCCCTGCCAAAATTAAATGCCGTTTCATTGTTTTTATCGACACCAATTTTTCTCGACACTAAGAATCTTTTTGATTTTTCAAGAACCCAAGTCAAGACTGGAAAGCTTTCAATGTGAATTTTGTTTACAATTGTTGGTACAAATGTGATAGAGGGGTACCAAGAAACTAACAGGTTTGCTAACTTAAACTGTTCTTTATAGTTCTTCGGTGATATCAATTAAAGTATCGAATAGGTTTTCGCGAATGAGGCAGGTTAATTACGCTAGAGATAAAGTTTTAAAACGAGACCGGCGCTTTTTCAGCCTGTCAATTGCAGTATTTGCCTAAAATTTTTGTAATTTGGGACCCCTCTCTCACAGTTGGTTTTTACCGGAACCTCTCTATCACATTTGTAACAAGTTTTCAAACAGACCGGAGAAGAGATGAAACAAAAACATCGCCGACTAATTTGGATTTGCTCTAAACATTGTGATGGAAAATTTTGCCCTGCTTTTAAGAGTCGGCGAACGTAGTTCAGACTCTCAAATAAGTCGCGATGATTTTTTTCCGTTTTTTTTCCATGAAAAGTCTTCAAATTTATTTAGGCCTGAGATTAACCGAAGTTTTAGATTGAAAACTTTGTTGCTGAACAATAAGTAAATTGTTTTAGGGTTAGATACTTTGTTAGTTTGAATTACTTTGTTGCTTAGTTTCGAATATAATCTTGGTTTAGGAAATTTATCCCGATAGATCATGAGTTTATGTAGAATCAGATTTACTAGCAAACAGTAGCGATAACAGATAAAGAATGAACACGCTCAGCGTGGTATTGATAGAGGTTAGAACAATGACCCTGGTTAATATAGATAGTATCACTTTGCAGTATGACTGCAAAAGAACAAATAACTTACGAGATGCCGAAGGTCGCCTCACGACATTCCCCGCGGGGAAAAAATTTTGAAAACATCAAAATTAGAGAGAAATAAACTGCACCCGGACGAGCAAATGATTGATAGCCCCCCTATCCCACACAATTGCGTACAGTAAAGCAAAGTGATATCTTAGCTAAAGTTTGAATAGTTTTAACAAGTTTTTAATAGTTTTTCCCTGGCGATATGGTCAATCTGTGCCAGTGGTTTCCTTCCTTTGAGCGAGAGAAGACGACGACTGAGTTGAAGGTTGAAACGGAAAACGATCGCGAATAAGTTGTTTCCGTGGTGATGAGGTGGACACGGTCGGCGCAACTGAGGGTATAATCTGTTCCTCCATGACTGATATAGGAGGTGAAGTTAGTGTCGTTGCAGAGGGCAAAATTTGATCCTCTTCTACTAATTTTACCGAATGCCGCAACGGATTGCCGAAAAACTGAGTTGGCTTTTTGCTACGGTAAGACGTCCTGACCGACTCGGCATCGTCAACCACTGGTTGTGCAGGTAGAAAAAGTGAAGGGTAAGAGGAAGGCAGCTCTGTGGACGCTGAATGAGAGGGGGGATTCAAATCTTTTGACACCTCCTTTTCCGGTGACGAAACCATAATTTCAGGACTAGATGTACTAACTTCAGGAGGCTCCGCAGGATAAATAAACGAGGAAGAAACCGCGCGATGTAAGATCCTCGGTTGAGGCGAAACGAACGACCCATCTGGTTATCGAGTAGAACCGATATTGCGCGAGTAAGTAGCATGAGTGGAGGAATGGGGCGTCGACGTCGAGGCAAACTGACGAGCAAATCGAACCGGAGGCGAGTCACACTGAAACCTCTGGGGTTTTCCGGTAGTAACCGAATCTCGGGCCACCTGACGACCGTTGTTTGATCCAAAAGAACTTTCACTGGAAAAGTCTGCAGTGAGATTCACCATCGGGGTAGAGAGAGGGGGATTGTTTGGCCGTTGTTCCAGTAACACAAGCTGCGGCGGCGTGACAGGTCGTTTAGCCGCTCCTCGAGAAGTTGAACCTGAAGCTTGGACGCGATCACCTATAGTGTTCGGAGCAACTAAAACGGTAGATCGATAATTAGGTTTGAGACAGATATGATTTTTCCGGTAGACTTCCCATTGTCGGTAATATAAGTATGATCGGTAACACGAACAATCTTAAACTTGGTTAGTTTTCACAGAGGTTTCTCCGATTGACGATCAATAACTTTCCTAAAGACTTTAACTCGACCAGGATCAGACAGTAGAAGGTTTTCTAATTTACTTGTTCTCAAGAGACGAGTAGGTTGCACAACTGGTGCACGCCTGGAGATGACTTGCGTCCCCGGAGGTGAGGCAATTGCCGAGAAGCGAAGGGTATTGCTGTTGAGACCGGACTTGAGAGAATGGGCGAGGTCCGAATGTCGGGTTGCGAGTTCCTTGAATACCAATTTCCCTCCATCTGGCGGAAGATTACGCCTGAATTGCGACCATCTATTTGCCGCCCGAGCAAGATCCGCCAGCGCCTTGTAGGGTTCACTGTCTGCCACATTTCCGTCCAACGAAAACAAGGGTTTGAAGCGGGTAGGAAGTGTTGGACTGGAACTGCCGCGAGGAACAACTTTTGCCCTGTCCCTACTGTAGTCGTTGCTGGCGATTTGGTCTGGTGTAAGGAGGTTGCGCTCCAATCCTTGGGCTAAAGTGTCAGATTGAACAACATTATTACGTGCCTGAGACCATACAGTATTAGGTTTACGACCAAAATGCAATTCAAAAGGCGATTTCTTAAGCAACGAATGATTACTCTTGCGAATATCTTCAAGTATTTGATGAATCGTATCCTTAAGATTTTTGAAATTAGGATCGAGTTTCGCCACACCCAGTTTTCTCTTGATTGTCTGAATCAATCGTTCGACCAGCCCACTGCCGCGATGATCTCCGACCGGTGAGAGGATATGTTTAATACCTCTATTAGAGCAGAATTCTTGCACTAAACTATTCTTAAACCCTGAGCCATGATCCGTTCTAATAGAATGAGGGAGATCGTGAATACGAATATAGGAATCGAGGTATTTCGTAACCTTCTTAGCCCCAGTGGTTTTAAAAATCAGAACTGAAGGAAACTTAGAGAACCGATCAATTGCTACTAAAAGAAAGATCCTAGACCCCTTTTCATCAAGTAACGGGCCAGCAAAATCTAATTGTAACTCCTGATTAGGTCCGGATGGTACGGGCAGAGATTTCGCAGTATTAAAACTTGACGCGGGCTTAAGATTCTCACCAAACAGGGTGCATTCACGACACTTCTCACACGTCTCGATGATTTGACGGTTCATAAACGGCCACCAGAGGTATTCGGAGGCAGTCATCATGGCCTCTTGTCCGGGGTGGGATCTGTGAAGGCGAGTGAGCACGGCTTGTCGGAGAGGTTCAGGAATGGCCAATTTATTGTCAACAACTACACAGTTATTAACCACCGCTGCTGTAGACCAAAACTGGGCCATATACGCACCAAGCTTGTTGAAGGAGGTGATGACTTTATTTATGATGGCTCGCTTCATGGGGCCAAGAAAACGATCCTCCGTCGTCAATTCTGCCAACAGGTCTGCATCAAAGAGCCCAGGCAAGCCCACAATTTCCTTTTTGGACGAGGAGAGGAGAGGTTTACCCCCATTTACCGCTAAGACCCCAATCTTCGCGGCCATGTTGTTTCTTCCTGGCTTTGACAGGCGACATCGTCTCATTGCCTCTAGTAGTTGCGAATGACCATCCTTTCTAGTAGTAGATCTTGTGGCGACAAAGCAGGTTTTAGCGGCTTGTTCCCGTGTTCTGATGCGTTGTCGAATCTGATGCAGTCGGGACACGCGGTTGAGTTGACGAGATCGTATTTGCGGCCTCGCACTAGGTCGACGAAAGTTGGGAGAGCTGACTGGAAAAGTTTCCACAAACGTTTGTAACTCTGCCTGCTCAGTAGTTGGTTGTAGTATGGTCATAGAGTCCGGTTGAGCGATGGTAGTGTTTGAGTCAGTATGAGTTTTGTTATTATTTTGCGGTGTTGTCATGTTGATTTGATTTTTTAAGAAAATAGTTTGTATAAATTGACTGTTTACTAAAGATTCAGGTCGGAGACAATGATTTTTTGAAACGTCAACTGGTTTGCAACAATCAATTAGCATACCGATCCCTGATTGGTTGAATTCGTGAGCGCATAAATCGACGCCCTCTTGTGACAAACAACGCAAGCAATCCATTTGCATACCGCAACATGATTGATTGAAACATTGAGGGACATTAACATCGCCCCCAACCGGCGAGTGACGGAAATAACAAAAATAACAAGCGCTATTAAACTGAGACAAAAATTGGATGCCGTCTTGCGGTGTTAAACAATTTTGATACCACGGAGAGGAATTATAAGAATTAATAAACGAGAGGGCCTGATGGAATGCCTCAATTGACTTAACGACAAACAGTTCATCGTATTTAGAGGGTTGAGGGGCTAGAAATGTAGGATAACGTGATAAGTAATCGACGATCCCCAGCATGACCCCTGGGACGTGAATAACCTCAAAATCAAAAGGTAGCAGACGATCAGCCCAACGAGCAAGACGAGACTGATATGACTTATTATGATAATTTTCCTTTAAGGCCGATATGATAGCCTTATGATCGGTTATCACTTGAAAGCGCGTACCTAACAAATAAGTACGGAAATGTTCGGAAGCCCAGACAATAGCCAATAACTCCAGTTTGTTAGTGCTATATTTAACCTCCGCATTATTAAGGAAACGCAAAGCAAAAGCAGTTGGGGCCCAAATTCCCGGTTCAACTTCCTGTTCGAGGCAAGCACCTAAGCCATTATGACTCGCGTCGCATTTTACTCTCGATCCCTTCAATGAATCGAAGTGATACGGACTCGGAATTTTTGCAATCAACTTGATTATATCGTGAAAGGCTTTATTTTGATCCTCACCCCATAGGAACGATTGTTTATTACAAGCCTTCAATGAGGCCCGGAAATAGACAGTATGAGTACGCAAATCGGGGATAAATGGTTTAACGTTCCCATGAATGACCGAAGTTGTTTTAGAGTTCGCGGTGGTTTAAGCGATTGAATTGCCTCGATCTTTGAAAATTTTGGAGAGTACCCATTTTCATTAATGTCATACCCTAGCCAAGTTAGTTGGTTAACAGAGAATTCGCACTTACTCAGTTTGAGGGCCCATCCTTCCGCATCAAGCCTTTGCATAACTCTCTCGACCAAATCGTTATCTTCTTGGATATCTCCTTTAGTGACAATCAAAATGTCGTCGAGGTAACAAATAACTCCTTCCAGCCCTTGCAAGGTACAATCCATTGCCTTCTGGAACTCGGTGGGCATGTCGGTCAGTCCATGAAACCCGGTCCTGAAGCGGTACGTTCCAGTCGCCTCACCACACAAAATATTGAAGTTACAGTGGCTGCTAGTGAGTGATGACAGTGGTAACTGACTAAACGCATACTTTAGATCCAAGGACATGAACCAAACCTTACCAGGAACATTTCGAGTTATGACGTGTGCCGCGGAATCAATAAGCTCGTGAATATTCGGCATCTGGTACTTATTTTTCTAGATCTGAGCATTCAAATGTTCAGCATTGAGGGCCAGTTTGATAGATTCATACTTTTTTGCAGTTAGTACAATCGGTGCGCAATGAAGAAATCAGTCGTACACTTGTCTAACTTTTCGATATGTCCTTGCTCCACCAAAAGTTTTATCTCACTCGCCACCCCTTATCCTGAATATGAATAGGAATTTTTCTTCCTTTAATTTGACGTGGCACCAATGGGAACTTAATATTAGTGTATACTTTATGACTTTTTGATCGACCCAAACGACTGAACATATGAGCGTACTTCTTTGCGAAAAAAGAACACCAGTATTCTGAAATCGGATCCGAAGAGCTATTATCTACCGACTGGATTGTTTCCGCCTTCAATTGTGTAGTTACAAGGCCCAGTTTCCTCTGCAAGTCCAAACCGAGAAGATTACGAGTTCTATTCTCCGAGATGAGGAATTGAGCGTTAGCCACCCTCCAGCCACTAGAGGAAATCGTGTTTTGAATCGACCCCAGGAGGCGAATGGGCTTCTTGTTATAGTCAACATACAAGGTATCGATAGGGTAACGTGTGATATTGCGAAACTCAATTGATGGATTTCTTTGCAAGAGTAAATCACAGGTGCGTTTATTCAGGAACGAAACTGGGCTTCCTGTGTCTACTGTCGAATAGAAAAAACTGAAACCAGAGCGTAACTGGATACTGAGGCTCCGAGGTTGTCCTTCACTTGACTTAAGAGTTTCTACGCTTTATCATGACATCGGATTCCAGCTGTAACACCCCATATTCAGGCGCACTGTCCTGGTCTACATCTATGAAATTGCAATCCACAGAGGGACCTGCCACGTCCTCATTTTGCTGCACCAGATTGACACGTCGTTTCGACGAGTTACAACATTCCGCAAAATGACCTCGTTTCCGACAGACATTACATGTTACGTCCCGAGCTGGACAAGATTTTCGGTGCTCCGGGCTATCAGGATTACCACAGAAGTAACATGATTTACTTATTTGACTGTTTTGTGACGTCTGTCAATTATTTTGATTTTGAGGATAATTCCGCTTCCCTATCGACGACTGAATAGAGCAAGTAGGTTCTTGTTTAACCTTAATACCGGATGTTGATTATGAGGGAGTAGTTTTAGAAACTGAGCCGACGTACTTGCTCCCTTCTCGCACTCGAGCGCGAGCTTTAAAGTGCCATCTAGATCAGCTTTCGCCTTGATGAGTTGTTGTTGAACCTCAAAGTCTCGAATCCGCCCAATAAAGAGGTCTTTTAAAGTCTCCTTTTCTTGATCATTAGGCCAATTACACAAAGCCACTTGGGCGCTCAAGCGAGCGTAAACTGACGAGAAAGTGTCATTTTCAAGCATGAAAACCGTGTTATACAATTTGATACGCTCCACCGTAAACTCTCGCTCAACCTTGAACAGCGTTTCACATCCAGTGTGAAATTCTCGAAAAGGAATATTACTATTGTCCGTGTGAGGAAATGAGTCAGCAAATTGTCTCCTCCCTTCATTTCCCAGAGCAAAGAACAAGCTAGATTTCATACGAGCTTCGGCTTCATGATAGAACCAATTCTGACTGATCCGAGGGCCTTTTCTCCTCCTCTCCACGTTTTGTTCGGTAATTCTCCGGATCGCCGCTTGATCTCTCTGTCTGCGGGCATTAGCTGCTCCAGCATCTTCGCCCTCAGCGACTGACTCCGGTCTTGGAGGAGGTTCATCGATGACCTCGGTGGGTTCAACTAACAGATCATGAGGATTGATATTATCTTTCAAACCAGCGGCCAAAAAAAATTGACCGATCCAAGATTCCCACAGGAATGGTGGGTTAATAGAGGCTTTCGCCCAAAAGGGAGGAATGCCTAACAGGTCAGTCCTGTCTTCGTTCACAGGAACTGCTGACTGCGCCATGAGATTAACCGAAGTTTTAGAATGAAAACTTTGTGGCTGAACAATAAGTAAATTGTTTTAGGGTTAGATACTTTGTTAGTTTGAATTGTTGCTTAGTTTCGCGTGGTATTGATAGAGGTTAGAACAATGACCTTGGTTAATATAATTAGTATCACTTTGCAGTATGACTGCAAAAGAACAAATAACTTACGAGGTACCGAAGGTCGTCTCACGACAAGGCCCAAATTTAACTTTTCGCGGTTTGAATTTTGTATTTATTTAAGCAGTTCAGTTTATTTCCATTGTTAAAAGGAAGACTCTACTATCCAACTGCGAAAGTGTAAAGTTCGCAATAAAACGCGATCGACTTCTAGTTTCGAACGTGGAATTTAGTTTGAGATTTCCCAGCTCAAAAAAAAACTTTCTCATCCAGTCTTCTCAAATTGAGTCAATTTAGTTTTAAAATGTCATCACAAACTATTCTGGAAATTCGAAGGGCAATAATTGCATTTTTTTCCTTTAAAATTCGAAAGTTGAGATTTTTTCCAAAAAAAGTCAAAATTTTTTTGTTTACTTGCGTCCATTGATTCTTGTCCAACTGTTTTTTGGCTATATTTGAAACTTTTTATGTGGCTATCAAGGAATATATACCGCAGATAACATCTATCACCCACGACACCGTCCCTCTTCGAGAAAAACTTAGACCCACCTGATGGGTATTTTGTGTTAATACAGGTACAAAATCCAGGAAATGAATTCTTTTTATTGTCATCTATATCTGGTTGTTTGTTTTAGCACCCCTACAGCAGACCCAAAGTAGGCTCTTCTCAGGTGGGTCGGAATGCGAAACACATGCAGTTCCTCAGAAGCTCCCCTTCCCTCGCAGAACTCAACAAGCAGATCAGGTAATGAATACTTATGCCGTTTTTTCCATGATTATGTCTTCATCTACATCTAAGCAATTACATAAGATGAGGACAATAAAAATTATCGAAATGTAACGTCAGACATTGTTACATTTCAGACGTTGTTTCAGACATTGTGTTTTTTTACTTTTCAGCACACTTTTACTTTTACTTCGTTTCGATTTTTATCAAGTATTTTTTCTTTCTAACACACAAAAAAAAACATTGTTTTCTCTGAAAGCTTGGTTGGGCACATTTTTTTTTGCAGTTTCTATCGCGAAAAAACTCTTTTCAATATAAAGTGCATATCACGACAGACCTTTCAATTTAGAAAGTTGATTTCTTTGCTCTTTTCCGACCTTCAACCCCACTTTCACAAGTGAATCAATAAAACTAGCGTTGTCCGATTGTTTTTAGATTTTGATCAAATTATGCGTCCTAAAATTATTTTTTTTTGTTTCCGCGCCAAAAACCCATGATAATTAGTTAATTGCGTTGTGATTTTATAATCAAGTTAAGTTATAGGGTGTCCAAAAAAAGATCCAAACTGAAACTAAGTTTTAATTACCGCATCAATTTTAATGAAATTTGCAACACATGTTTAGCAGCCGAAGGCACATAACTTCTGAAAACGATAACGCTGAATCACGCCTCATCAAAAAATTATTGCAATTTCTAACAAGATTGTTCATGCTTCTTACTCGTAAAAATGCAGATAGCAATCAAGCGGCGAACCTTTTTTGTTCCGACTTTCCAAGAAAATGGAATATCTATGCTTGGTGTGATTTTTTATGCAGTCAATTTTCGGCAATCGAAATAATAGTTTTCAACAAAAAAAATATGCCCAATTGAAGATATCGACTCCGGAAAATCAATTGGAAAAAATTTACCTCCGATCTTTTTTAAGCAAAGTTTTGGGCGTTTGGGTGCCAATTTGGCCATGCTTTAGACTAATTTATGCGCCCCTTTGTAGATTTTATCCATAATATTTAAAGCATAACGAGAGTCATTTATGCGTGGCGAAATATCTCACTCAACAAATTCGTTCCAAACTGAATTGAGGCTAGCTAAACATGCGTGCAAGGTTTGTATGACTCAAGTTTTTACACTGGATGTTTGTTACAGTCCAAAATTCATAGTTTTTGAATATAATATTTTCCCAAAAACTATTCGATATGGATTGAGGTGCAGTCGGCTTTGCCCTGATCGGCTTTGCCCTGATCTACGAGCAGTCTTATTGCTTCAACATTTGCCAGTACAAAACGAACAACTGAGACTAGTCGTCAATTTGCTCATAAGTTTCCGAATTGTCCCCCCAACAGAACTCGGGTGAGTAAGATTTACAAAAAATATCAAAAAAGCACCAGTCGAAAACTGAACAATTTGAGGGACGTGCAGCTGGAGTATAAAACCGACTGTGAAAAACGCCTGCAATTTGTATATTTTAATTTATCTGGTTTCTAAATTTTCTGTGACAATTTTTTTTTGTTAAATGCTTGTTTAGTGAAAAAACGCAGCCGATTTTTCCCAGACTGAACAAATAATTAATGCTCACTACAACGTGTCTTGGCCTGCTAGGCATGTGTGCAGATATTTAAAAGAATTGACCATGTACTTGTCGAGATAACTCTTTTTTTTCTGTAAAACAAGATAATGGATCATAAGGTTAAACGTTCGAGACAAATTGATTTTAGTCGATTAAAATGGTGTATATAAATCATTTTGTTTATCTTTTTCTGAGTTGCTTACTTGTTTGTTCGTTCATTTCACTCTTTTACTTGCTTGATTTTTTTATGTTTTTTATTGTTCCGACTTTTGTAACGAAAGTAACGGAGCATTTGTGCTCTGGGTGGATTTTTTTTTCCGAAAAATTTCGGTTTTTTAACTAGCCATTTTTGACGGCTTTTTTTAACATTCGTCAAAGTATTGTTGTCATGAGCTCAAATTTGAAAAGATATTTCACCTGGGATCATTTTTCGTAAAGTTATTGGGGTTTAAAGATTACCATTTTGGCCAATTTGGGACAATTAACTCGCGATATATTTCGCGCTATTAACGCGTAAGCGGAGAGTTAATTCGTCTTAGAAATCGTTCCAAATTGGCTGAAAGAAGCTTATTTCACATGAGGGAAGTTTTTCCCATCATTCAAAAATTAATGTTGTCTTGAACTTCAATTAGAAAAAATGTTTCACCTGTGATCATTTGTCGTAAAGTTATGGGGGTTTCAAGATTGCCAAAATTTTTTTTTTCATTTTGATTACGATTAATTTTTTTCATGTTCTTACTGCTCCATAGACCTTAAAAGGCAGTTGGAACATTCAGGGTTTCGCCCTGATACGAGCAGTCTTGTTTCAATTAAAACTTCCATGCGTCTTTGTGGATTGGGTGATGGAAAATATATTCAATTCTAAAGGTCTGAACAAAAACAATCAAAATGCTTTGTCTCGAAAAACTATTTTTATCGATTATTATCTATTAAAATTTGGTGCGGGTATCGACAACAATCTCGCGGAAGACACTTTTAGAAATACGTTATTGTTCGTCAGCCAAAAAATAGATATTTCAAAATAGTACAAAGGGGGACACTTTGGGTCGGCAGGGGTCGAATCACTGAGATGAGGAGGCATACGCCCCATCCATAAACCTTCCTTCCCCCTAAATCTCAAAAGGTTCTAGTTACCGAAAAACATTGATGTTTGTGTGGGAAAACCATAAAACTCACGGTAGATATCTTGGAAAATTAACCCAGTCTCCTGTTTCAGGCGAAACGAGTTTGCAAAAAGTACCCGATGCAGGACTGCAGCACCTCGAAATGTCACAAGTCTCCCCAAAGAAGAGAAAATTGAACTTAGAAAGCTCGAGGATCTGTTCCGCGTTTACAAGGTATATTTCTTAATTTTATCGGTGAAATTAATTAATCGTACAGCTCTAGATTGAAACAAAATGGGTTTGATTTATCAAAACAATATTATTAAAAGGTCATGTCTCCATGCGAAAATTATCAAATCTATTGTTTCATTGCGATTTGTCAGCTTTTAAAGATTCTATCATTTATTGCTTAGCCCAACTTTAAGTTTTGACGAATAATCATTTTCGAAGAAATGTCGTCTCGCCTTAACCATGGTTTCTTTTTAGGGCAACCGAGATCTGATCAAACAAATCTTTCCCTCCGCATCATCAGCCGGCGGGACTCCGGAGCCACATGACGTGTCGATGACCTCACAGAGGTCAAGCACCAACTCACCTGTCCTCATTGCACCTTCTAGACAGAGCGTCCTAAACAATCCTCTGCAAGTCATGTGAGATCAGTTAATTCCACAATTTTTTATAAATATGAATACCTAAAAATCATTTGGGAAAATAGCCCAATCTACCCTTGATCAAAATTATTATTAATTTTTTGTTTAAAATGAAAAACAAATTCGATTTTTAATCAGTTTAAACAGAATTTCTTTGCAATGACTACCGTAATCGGAGTTTCTAACTTATTAACACAGCGAACAGCTTCATAAAGATGCCACATCAGGCGAATGCCGCATAATAGTATCACAGAGGAAGGTCTTTGGAAATCTGGGAAAGATGCGATAATGTTAAAAATTTTCAGGGTGCTACATTTTATTTTTGTTACAGCAATTTCCAGGAAAAAGGGCGTGCCAAGAGTGCAGTGACACAGGACACCATAAGACTGCGAAACAGACCCCCTCTGGCCCATCTGAATACGAACAGTCACGTCCCAGTGCCCCTTTATGCACCCCCTTCGTCCACCCCCAGAAAGGGAAACCCTCACAATCCAGCTGCATACGTGCCTCAAACTATGGGTGAGAACACCTCTATCAAGGTTTCTGATAGAGGTGTACACCTCTATCAATTATTACACCTCTATCAAGGTTTCTGATATTTTTTTCCCACAAAATATAAGCAAAAAACAAAGAATTTCAAAAAAATTATTACACATCTGGGAAAACTCCAAAACTAAGTAATGAAAGACAAGCATTTTTAGTTGTTAGACTCCTTTTTCAATTTCAGCTCCTTATCTGTATGGAATTAGAGGTCGACCTGTGAATGCTTCTGAGAAACAGTACCCAGTCTCAAGGTCAAGTCAGACGAACCTAGGTGAACCCAAGTCATCTCTGACGTCCCTGCGTAGATCGCACACAACCATGGGGGTAACTAACCAAACGCAAACACAAACACAAACAAAAATATACGAAGGCGAAGAGACATCTTCTATTATATAAATCAATAAAACCCATATATAGATATAGCTTAATTTCCGACCATGCGATCAGGCATTAAGCATTTAAAATGCCTGAAATTTAGCAGTAGATCGGAACTTACAAGCCGTAATGGTTTTTTTCATTATGCAATCTCGCAGAACCTCAAAAAATGGCCGCTTCAAAAGTATTTGAAAACAGCGTTCCTTTAATCTGCTGTAGAAACTCAGAAGAATGGAAGCACCCTTGTATCCACCAATGGTTCCACCAGCGACTCCTCAAAACGATTCCTCGTCAAGACTCCCGAACCCATCCAACATGACCACGACAAATACCTCGTTGTCTCGAGGACTTGTTGGAGAATCACTCGACCTGAACGCTCCTCTCGGTGAGTTTTGGTTTAAGTGAGGGGCAGAAGTGGGCATAGCTTTTATGTCAAGAAGAAAAAAGTAAGCAGCGCGTTAACTATGCCGGGCTTCGAAAATTGAATACGAAAGTCTAACTTCTAACTCTAACTTCTATCAAGCACCAGTTCAATTAAGGTTTATCTGACTGCTTAAGAAATTCTTAGTAACAAAATTGAATTTCCTAGAGAAGGGTTAGTAAGAATGTGGGCTTCCGATTCAAAACGTTCATAAGAAGTCTCCAATTTCTCATTAATGCTTTGTTGATTGTACACTACCCCACCCAGAATTCATTGATGAAAGAAAAAACCCTCAACACAAAGAACAGCTAACAGCTACAATTTTCCTTATAAAATTCAAAAAAAGATTGATTGTGGTGCAAATTAACTGTTCTTTTTTCAAGCAAATGGCTTTTTTGTAACTTTTTTCCCGACTTTTGAGAATGGACATGAACTTCGTCTTCAGATGACTTAGTTTTTTTGTTTTTCACGCAAAATCAGAAATCACAAGCAATTATCGGGATGATTCAAGTGATATATCATATTTAAGCCATTTCAGTCATGATCCGAACGAGTATAAAACATTTTGAAATAAATGTTCCAATGTTGAGAAAATTAGATTTTTTTAAGTTTCAGTCTAATTTAGAGCCTATAAAGTCACCGAGTAGGTCTTATAAGACCTATTTACTCAAAATTAGATTTAATCTATTTTTTAGTAGTAAAAAATGAAGCTTCATTCTGGAAAGATTAGTGACTGGGAATTTTAGTAGTGAAAATAGTCGTTTATTTCCGGAAAATTTTTTTAATAGGAAGCTTCATTTAGGGCTTCCTTGGGAAAAAATTGGCAGAAAACTAAAAATTGTTCTTTAAAAAGTCATAAACAATTTATAAAATGTTTTTGAAAGTAACGTAACATAACAGTTGACGTAGGTTCGAGTCCCCCACCTGCTCAAGTATTAATAAACTAAAAAAGGGGGTTATATCCTATTTTAACTGTTTTTTGATTCTAAATCGGTTCAGCCTTGATTAAGGCTGACCGCTAAAAAAGAGCAATTTGTCTCAAGGACATTACCGACCGGTTCTTGTGGCTAGCTTGCGCCAATTTGTTTTTGAAGCTGTATTGGTGAAGTTATGAACTTGTTTAACTGCAAAATTTGGATGAAAATAGCTAGCATGACCGATGAAATTTGTATTGCCGTGAATACGAATTTGTTATTGATATTAAATCATACTACGGAGATTGAGCGCGCATATTTTGGCACCCCACAAGGGACAGAGTTTAGTATTGCGACACAACAAGGGACTCGCGATCCGACTGACGGACAGGAACGCAATAACAGCTTAGAAGTCAGTCATCACGAAACCCAGGTAAGGCAGCCTTGACGGCGAGACGACATCCGTCGGCGACAGAGACTAGTGTTGTTCGCAAACTAGACTTGACATCTCACGACTACTTTCTCTTCACGACACGAGCTTCACCGAGGGACACAAGGGACGGGACCGGGATCAATGATAGTTCCCTTTGGAGTTGTTTCTCGGACAGTTTTCCCGACACGAGTGCATTTGGCCAAGTGTATCAATTGTCTCCAGTTGGCCCCCGAGTGTCCGGTTGGCCGATTGTCCATTTGGCCGATTGTCCAGTTAGCCGAGTGTCCAGTTAGCCGAGTGTCCAGTTGGTCGAGTGTCCAGTTGATCGAGTGTCCAAATAGCCGAAAGTCGTCATAGTGAGCAGTTAGCAGAATTGGCCGAAATTCGCCCAGGGCTCAGTTGGCCGAAATTCGATTAGCCAAAAGAGCCGACAGACGACAGAGCAGTCAGGCGAAAGAGCCGACTGGTGGAAGAGAGGCCTGTTCAGGTGTCCTGATTGTTGACTTTTGGTCAAAGTGGAGCTGTGTTTTTCTCGACACCCGAAGTTTTTGGATTTTTCCCGGTGACGCCAATCTCCAATTAAAAACTGTTAGAAGAGTCCAAAACTTTTAAAACTCCAATTGTGCTATAAAATTTTATACGATGTACTATATGCTAAAAAATTTTCCGCAAACTAGCAACCGGTAATTTTTCTCAACACTCAAAATTTTTGGGCAGTTCTGTCGAACTGAAATAACTTACAATCGATACTTAGTCAACTTACTTGGCATTTTTTCTCGAAAACAAAAAATTTTGGATATTTGTGAACGGAATGTTAATCCATGAAATTGGAACATAGACAAGAGGTACTGGACTAGTTTCTTGGATTGGTTTACGACTCGAACCTGCTGACCAAAACTTTCCGAAAAATTTTGGGAAAAAAGTAAAAAATTGCCAACAATTCCTCAAAACGTCCCCATAACTCTGCAAAACTAAGCTGTAACTTGACACCAACCTTATGGTAAGTGGTCTGGTAGCGAAATATCAGGCAAATTAAGTTGAGTTTTTTCATCCTCAGGTTTTTTTCCGCGTGTGTTGTTGGAACTTAACCAATTTGCCTGATCCCCCACCCACATTGTTGAAACTGAAAGCCAGTTCGCTTCAAGTAAATATAAGCCGTTTCAGCCCGTCCGAGTATTGACTTCGTTGCGCGACACTAATGTTAAGTGGTCAGGTACGGTGATATTAAGTGAGTTAAGTTGAATTCTTTCATCCTCAGGTTTACTCCGTGTGTGTTGTTGGAGTTCAACTGACCTACTTAATTTTCCCACCCCATTGGTACTTAAGCGTAACGTAGCCGGCGCATAGGTCTCTTAAGTGTATGGTATTAATTATAGGAGCTAGTTCCTTGAATCACGCGCTCCGTAAACTATCCGCACCGTCTCAAAAGCGCGTGAAAGAGACTTGTTTCACAAAGCCTGGTTTAAGCTTTAACTTCAACGCCCGGGATTCGCAAAAAACTATCCAATACTATCTGCACCACTTTTTGTCGAATCGGAAAGATCTAGTTATTTGGCACGACGCCATAAATAACTCCATTAGTAAGCACCGCAGTAACAACAACCGTAGTTTGAGTACTGACCAACTTAAGAGCCTTCTTTTGAGATACAAGGAGAATGTTACCGCTACTGTATACTGTCGCCGCAACGGTACGGACAATATAGAAAAAGAGTTGGAAAAGACAGCTATTCTCGTTCTTAACATAGTTGAGGATTTTATCTCAAAGCGAAAGGCCAAAGACCAAAGACTCGAAACGTTTAAAGAGCTGCATCAGCCCCTTCCCTTGAGTTGAAGACTCTGTTGTTACTTAAACGATACAGTGCTGACCTAAGTACACTGAAAGCTAAGAAGAAGCGGAACCGTTTGTCGCCTAAAAATCGTAGAGCGATTCACAACAGACTTAAAGCGTTAAAACTTCAAGTTACTCCCCCTTGTAAGTTATTGATGTATTAGAGTATTTTGTGGATTTACTTGAGTGAAAATAAAGTATTTTCTGAGAGTCGTTTATTTCTGAAATTATTAAGCATGGAAGTTAAGTTTCAGAAGAAAATTAAGAAGTTGTTTGAGAAACGTAGCAATCTCGAAAACGAACTTTATAAATGCCACGAAATAATTTTAGAAGACATAAAGAATCAGAGTCGTTGCTCAAAAATTGATACTTATATTGAAAAATGTAGGAACTATATAGAACAAGCGGTCGAGATAAATAATGAGTTGATTGATATGGCTGCAAAAAGTGCCAATCCCGACGAATTGATACCGGCACAGGATATGTGGCTTCATAATTTGACTCAAAGCAACGATAAAGTTCTGCAGGAAGCTATCACATATAAAACAAATTTTGAGGCAGTAACAAAGCCGGACAAAATAGCAGCTCAAAAGTTTCTCATCATTCTGAAAAAAGTGAAAAACCCCAGTCGCATAAAACAGATACCCGCTCTAAGTTGTCTCATCGAAGCAGCCGACATCAGCAATCGGGTTCTCAGAAATCTAGTTATACCGCCGCTCCGTCGAAAACACTTTCTGAGAAAAAGCGCGTTTTAATGATTTTAAAGAAACAACAAGAGGAACTTGAGAGGCAGGCAAAGGTATCATTGAGACTGAAAGAGCAGCAAAACAAAATGAAACAACTTTTTTTAGAACAACAAAGCAGTTTAGAGTTGGAAGAATTGGCTGAAGAACACAAGAAAAAACTGGCAGAAATTGAGTTGAAAGGGCTTGAGTTAGAAGATGAGTTGTCGGAAAAATAGACGAAAAGGATCGTACGCGTCACTGGGTCGAATCTGTCGACCACAATCAGCCTGATGCTGTTGTAGTTCCCAATCAAGAGCAGCACGTTCGTTCAACAGCTCCTGAGGCAACTTATCCTGCATCAACAAACTACTTGGTCTCATCAAGCTTTACAGGAGTGAATAATGGCCAGGCAACTTTTGGTGATCCGGGATTGTATTACAGTAACCACATTCACAAACAACAACATAATTTGTCGAATTTGGTCCGATCGCAGGTTTCCGTTAACAATCCCGTAGGGTTACAGCAAGTCATTCAACCTGTTTCTAATAATTTGCCTCAGCAAACTTTTCTGTCCACTCAACCGGTGCTAGGCAATCCAAACACAGGGTCAGTAGTCCCGGTAACTTCTGAAAACTATTTTGCTCCACCAACATCTGCAGAATTTCCTTCTGGTGTAGCACCGTTCGTTCCTGCATCAACAGCAATTAATCAGGTTTGTTCAAGTCATCAAACTACAGGATCAGTAGTGACTGGCCACCAAGCACCTGTAATCACATCACAACAACATATGGGTGTTCCCGTTAGTAGTTATAACTTTTCAAGTGACCACTATAATCCTTAAAGTAATTTGTGGAGACCAGCTGTTGCTGCCCCTTTAATGTCAACTCATCAGCACTACGTTCCTTCGACAACTGTTTTTTTCGCAGTAACTCCGATTGTTCCTACGAATATTTTTGTTTCTTATACAAGTGAAGGGACTGTGTTCTTTGCGCAGCCTGAAAATTTTTCACATGCTAATCAACCGTTGGTTCCTGATTATCACGGTAATTCTTCGAGTTACACAGCGCCAACTCCCGGTAACTCACCTGGTGCAGACGTCGAGCGTCCACTTTTGACACGAGAGTTGGTTAATATACTCATGCACAGCCGAAAAGATCATCTCCCTGAGTGGAAGCTGACCCGGTTCGATGGCAACCCACTTAATTGGCATGAGTGGTTAAGGCAGTTCATATCGACGGTCGATTCAGCCATAATCAGTGACGATGAAAAGCTTACCTACCTGAAAACGCTCGTAGTGGGCAAATCAAAATCCGCAATCGCTGAGTATAGCTATAGCGGAATGCTATATAAAGACGCATTAGCAACTCTTCAAAGAAAGTTCGGGCAGCCGCATGCTGTAGTAGGGGCTCATTTAGATAAATTGAGTAATTTTCCGCCGCTGAAATTGCATAACTCGGAAAATGTAATTAGCTTTTCCTCTACAATTTCTGGACTGGTTGCCGTATTCAAGTCTTTATCTTTTAACGATGACCTGAAAAGTGTCGACTTACTGAATCAGGCTGTGAGTAAGCTTCCGCCAAACGTTAAGGAAGCATGGTCAATGCAAACCGTAAGACGCCAGTGGTATCGACCAACTCTGCTAGATTTCAACGAACGGCTGAAAGAAAAAACGGAGGGTCATGAGAGGTTAAAAACAATTAATTCTAAGGTTAAGTCTGAAGAACCAGTGAGGCAAAAAGTAGGTACGAAAGTGTTTGCTAGTAATGCAAAGGTGAGTGATAAGACTAAGGAAAAACCAAAATTCCCTTCATGTTCTGTATGTAAAGGTCAACACGCTCTTTGGAATTGCGCCGTATTCAAAGAGAAAAACGCTACGCAGCGAGCGAAACATGTAGCTGAACAAAAATTTTGCTTTGCGTGTTTACAGAGCAATCACAGTTTTCGTAATTGTAGCAAGGCCAGAAAGTGCCCCAAGCCAGATTGTGAAAGCACGCACAACGTGCTCTTACATGGAGCTGAGAAAATGTTTCCTCCTAAGGATTCTAAAAGTTCCCCGGCGTCAGGTAACGCAAACACTTAACATGTATCGACTAACGCTGCCGTCGGCGATATTCATAGCCAGGAGTCAACTAAAGGCCTCCTGCCAGTTGCATCACTCGCGTCTCTTCGGATGCGACGATTACTAATGCCCTAGCTCTTTGCGATAGTACTTCCACGCACTCATGGGTATCGGCCGATCTCGTAAAACGCCTCCATTTGGTTGGCACTCCCGTTAACCTCACCATAAATGGATTCAATTCCACGAGCTTGATGAAAACTCATCAAGCAAGTTTTCAATTTTCACCCGGAACGAATATTAGTCAATTTTTGTTTTCTTTTCGAGCTTATGTTAAGGATCTTATTCGGATTGGATCGGATAGCATAAGTATTCCTGAATTACAGGAAAAATACGCGCAGTTGGCTCCGATCAAACCTATACGTTATAATTATGAGGACGTCAAAATAATTATTGGACAGGATTTCTACCATGCCATAAGAACCATTGAGTACCTTCTGGGGGAGGACTCTATTTCACCGTGCGCCGTACGCCTTCCGATAGGTTGGGTTTTAAGTGGTCCGTTACCGCCGTCCTTTAAGTCGAACTCGTCTTGCTTTAAGTGTGTTGTCGAAGACATGTCTCTTGCGGACCAAACTAAAACTTGGTATGAGTTGGAGTCATATGGAGCCTTCAAGCAAGTAGATGCCCGTTCCGCCGCCGACAAACGCGCTTTGTCCGTTTTGAAAAATTACACCTTTCACGATGGTGAGAGGTACATTGTACCAATGCTTTGGAACGATAAGGAAAGTACTTTACCATGTAACTATTTTTCCTCCTTAGCTCAATTAAAGTCTTTGGAAAAAGGGCTAGATAAGGATCCGTCGCTCCGTGAAAAATACGCCGAAACAATTAGAGAATATATACATAAAGGTTATGTCATAACCGTTAAGGCACACGATCCCAAATCATGAGCCGATCGTGAGTGGTATCTCCCGCATCACCCGGTATTGAACCCGAATAAACCCGGTAAGGTGCGCCGAGTCCTCAATGGGGCATCGAAGTGTCATGGCGCTTCCTTGAACAAATCTCTGTTGGTTGGCCCGGATCTCCCTCAAAATCTCCTTTTTGTACTTTTAAGATTCCGTCAGCATAAACAAGCCGTTTCAGCTGACATTGAAGGAATGTTTTTACAGGTTGGAGTCTGTGAAGAAGATCAACCTTCTCTTTGTTTTTTGTGGCGGGAGGACCCCATATCAAGTGTGGTAGTTCACCAATATACGCGTCACATTTTTGGTGCTCGTGACTCGCCGACTTGTGCGAATTTTGCTTTGCAGAAGACTGCATCGGATAATCAAGCTGAGTACCCCGAAGCTGCTTCGGCTGTTGTCCAGAAATTTTATATGGATGATTATCTGGATTCTTTTCAAAACAGGGATGACGCCTTGAAATTAGGTAGGGATTTAATCTCGTTGCTTAAACTAGGTGGGTTTAGCCTGACAAAATTTGTCAGCAACGTCCCCGACGTAACAACCGCTCTTGCTCCGGACAACCGTGAGTCCAATTCCTCTGTTAAAGATATTTGTGCGAGTTCAGACCAGTCGTCGCATTTTCTGGGTCTTAAGTGGGATCACGTAAAAGTTACCTTAGTCGTTAGTTCTAGGGGTTGATCGTCCACTAGACAAAGCAATCACTCATCGTACCGTGTTGAGTTTTGTTTCCTCTGTTTTTGATCCAATTGGGTTAGTGGCTCCGAATACCGTGAAGGCTCGCCTTCTTTTAAAAGATATCTGGCGAATCAGCGATCAAAAATGGGACGATGATCTGTCAGAGGAAATCAAAAAGAAATTCTTTGAGTGGCACTCAGGTCTTCATTTGTTAGGTTCTCTGACAATACCTCGCTGCTATTTCACTGAGCCTTTCGACCGAATAGAACTTCATATGCTCGGTGATAGTTTGCAGGATGTTTTCTGTGCCGTCGCTTTCCTTCGTGCGCGACTTGCAAGCTCCCATCAGACCGAATTAGCCTTTGTATTTGGCAAAGCCCGCGTCGCGCCTATGAAAGCGCTTTCCTTTCCAAAGTTAGAGCTTCAAGCGGCTCTTCTTGCAACCGGCTTAAAAGAAAATTTTTTGAAAGGTCTTACTTTCAAAGTTACGGATATTTTCAATTGGACAGATAGTACCACTGTTCTTCAGTGGCTTCACTCTTGTAGTAAACTACCCGTTTTTGTTAGTAATCGCACTGGTGAGATTCTGGAGTCTACCACCACTGATCAGTGGCATCACATACTTAGCGGTGATAACCCAGCTGATACCGGTACACGAGGGATTTCTTCGGAAGCCCTCACGGAAAGCAGCTGGGTTAATAGCCCTAGTATACTGAGAACAACCGATTGGCCGTTCAAGCCCGATACAAGGGTTATTGATAAAATAAGACTCAAAGGACTATCATGTGATATCAACATTTGTCTGGAAAATTCGTCAAATTTCGTCGTCGATGTTTTGACAGAAAAAAATCTTCCCTTCGGAAAATGGGAGAGATTCAATTCAGTTGTAAAATACAAACGCACAGTAGCATTTTTGTTAAGATGGCTGTCATCCCATAAACATTTCCAATCGAGTATATTAGAAATTACAGACCCGTCTGAAATGGATATTGCTGAACAGAAGCTCATTTATCTGTCCCAGGGTGAGACATTCCCTAGTGAGCTAAAACTACTAAGAGCCGGTAAAGTTATCACGAAGAATAGTCGGATCTCCAAGTATTTGCCGTTAATTAGACCAGCTGGCATCCTTCGCTCGACTGGGCGCATCAGCCGCTTGGGTAATTCCGATTTCGATAGCAAGCATCAAATTATACTTGATGAACGTCACGCGGTTGTTCGGTTATTGGTTCAGCACTTGCACGTTAGGAATTTCCATCAAGGCTTGGATTACATGCGTGCGGTGGTTAATTTGAAGTATGTTGTGTTAAATTTGCGATGGTTGCTGCGAAACATTGAAAGTACTTGCGTTGCGTGCCGAAAACGCAAAGCGCAAACAGTAACTCATATTATGGCTGATCTGCCCTTTGAAAGGCTGGGTTACAAGCAACCTCCTTTCTCTAACGCAGATGTCGACTACTTTGGGCCGTTCCTAGTTCCAATCCGGAGACGTACGGAAAAGAGGTGGGGTTTTTTGTTCACCTGTCTCACCACTAGAGCGGTGCATATTGAAGTGGTCCCCTCGCTCGATGATGGGCGTAGAGAGGTTTATGTGTGATGGGCGTAGAGAGGTTTATTGCACGTCGCGGTACTCCAACTACCATCATGTCCGACAACGGCACGAACTTTGTTGGCGCTCAGAAAGAACTCTTAGCTTGCGTTGAGAGTTGGAACAAGCTCGCACCCGCTGTTTTTGTTCAGAAAGGGATCAAGTGGAAACTCAATCCACCCAGCGTACCGCACTATAGTGGCTCCTGGGAGCGATTAGTTCGGAGTGTTAAGCGCGTCTTGTATGACATCCTAGGCAACAGAAGAGTAACTGAGGAGGTTCTAAGAACCACGCTGTGCCTTGTTGCCTTGTTGAGCAATCACTCAACGCTAGACCGATAACAGCCGTTAGTTCCGATCCGCTAGATCTAGAGGCGTTGACCCCGAATCATTTTATCCTTGGTCAACACGCAGCGAGTTTTCCGTCGCTAAGTTTCGAAGAAAACTTCGACTATAAGAAGCATTTCGCCAGAGCGCAATCATACGCTAACGCAAAATGGACACGGTGGATGCGGGCGGGAATACGTTCCTTCCCTCAATAGGAGGGCAAAGTGGCACAACCAGTTAGACGTTAAGTTGAAAGCTGGCGACTTGGTTTGTGTCATAGAGCCTGACACTCCACGTGGACATTATTCACTCGCACGTGTCCTAACACTGCACTATGGCAAGGACGCATGCGCGAGATCCGCCGACATAAAGACCGTTACGAGCGAACTGACCCGCCCGACCGTAAAGCTCGCTCCTGTTCTTCCTTGTTTAGGGGTGGAGGATGTTGCAGCGCAAATGTGCGAGAGTATAAATGCACAAAATTGAACCAAAATGTAACAACCATAAGCACAGTTGGCCAAGCGGACTAAGACAAAGTAACGTAACATAACAGTTGACGTAGGTTCGAGTCCCCCACCTCCCCATGTATTAATATACTAAAAAAGGGGGTTATATCCTATTTTAACTGTTTTTTTATTCTAATTCGGTTCAGCCTTGATTAAGGCTGACCGCTAAAAAAAGATCAATTTGTCTCAAGGACATTACCGACCGGTTCTTGTGGCTAGCTTGCGCCAATTTGTTTTTGAAGCTGTATTGGTGAAGTTATGAACTTGTATAACTGCAAAATTTGGATGAAATTAGCTAGCATGGCCGATGAATTTTGTATTGCCGAGAATACGAATTTGTTTATGATATTTCGTTTTTAAATCATACCACGGAGATTGAGCGCGCACATATCACATCACGCTCGAACAAAGCCATTATTGTAAACCAAAACATTTTCTTAGTGTTTTTTTTCTGAATGTGAAAAGAACTTTCTGTGCTACTTGCGTAGCAAACAGTTATACTTGCTTAAGATTTTGCTCTGCAAATTTGAACACTCAACAAGCCATACCGAATTAATCTTTTTATTTTAGTTGTTAGAAGATACGGCTAATGACAAAGAGACGGTTTTGCTCTAGACACTGAAATTAATAGACAATTATCGGAGACAAAAATTGAATAAAAACCAAAGCAAATCACCCAACAAGAAAAAAGTATCAGCCAAAAGTTTGATCACGATTTAATAAAAAAGTTAATTTTTTCGTTCGAAAAAAAAACAGTATAAAAATATCAGTTCACGGCCTAGTTTGTACAATTACTCGCTGGAATGCGTTTCCTTTGTAGAGTTTGCTCAGCTTTATTTTTATTGTCTAGAAGAGACCCGTCTCCTTGTTTTCCACCAAAAATACATTACTTAAGACTTCAAAACAAGACTTCAACTACTGTTATAATTTTTTCTTCATAATTAAGGTATTTCGTTTCTTTTCAAAACTCAACAAAACACTTTTCCATTACTAAAATTAAGTTTTTTCTTTTCAAATTTCTGCGACATTTTGATTGAGTATATCAAATTTTACTCTCAGATTGTTGATCTGAACTTGGTTCATTTGCAAGCGCGCAAACGAAACAGTTGCTAAAATTTTGGTTGCAAAATCGAAAGAAAAAATAAAGTAAACTCACTTTAGTTATTTTGATATCAGTGATTATTCATGGTACAAAGTTTAGATTATAATGGGTAATAATAAATTTTGAATTAACTTTTTTTTGGTTAATTTAACTGAATTTTTTTTTGTGCACTCTAACTTTTAAATTATTTGTTGATATTTAAAGTAATTACAGATTTTTATAGGTACTTAAGGTTAATTTCAATCAGCGCATTTCTGAAGAAAATTGAATTGTTTTTCAATATGATTCTCTATGGAATGCTCGTTAAGTTTTTTATACAGTTCAAAATAAAGTAAAGAAAATAAAAGAAAATAAGTGGGTCTCTACAAAATTTAATTCTCATCAGATCTATTATTTAACTCTTATTTTACAATTCATCTTTCTTTTAGAAACACAAATGCTTAAAATCCAATTTTTAAGAGCACGAAAAGGTCTTTTAAGTTTTATTCTAAAATCGGCGTTGTTCAACAAGAATACAATCGGATTCACAACCGCTGGAAAAATAACCGGATCCGAGTAGAGAAATCTGAACTCTCTGAAGCAGTTTTCCATTGTCTCATCATGAAAACAAACCCAAAAATGCATGGACAACCCAAAAACAATCCATTCAAGAATGTCGTGAATTAGAAAACAAGCCACGGTAGCAAAAACGGAAACGTTAACTGACTTTAGATAAAGTTTGTCCATTTTAATAGATTCCTCGAAAATGTTTCGTAATCGCAATGGTGTTGATTCGTTGTCGTCATCATTGCTTATTTCGACTGATATTTTGTTCATTTCTTCCTTAAAAGAAATATCCGAGGACTTGAAGCGTTGTACATGACTGTACAGACATGCGATGCTCATAATAATCACGACTGAAAATATTGTTTTAACTACACGTTTGACCCAAATAAAAGTCCAGAAAACTTTGACATCTGGCTCGTCGCTGTGTTTATTTTCTCGGGATAAAATGGCATTTAAAGATAATCCAACCACTATAAGTACGGCATTGACAGCAAAGTTGAAAGCCATGATTAGTAAAAAGTAGAGTCTTATTTTCCATTTAGTGAAGAAATAGCCATAATAACGTATGTCAACGATGCTGAAGTAACGGTTAATTGCGAGAAGCAAAGCTACTAAATGAGCACCTATTACATCCGTAGATGAAAAGAAAAGGAGCTGAAAAATTCGACTCCATTTTCTTCTGCCATCGGTTTCTTCTACGTGAAAAGAACTGATGTCCAGATTCTCAAAATCCAAATAAAAAAATATTCCAAAAAGTAAACAATTGAACGCCTCGTAGGCAGATAATGACACGAATAAATACTGAACCGGTTCTGTCCAATAATCGACTCGGAAGTTGTAGGAAGCCACGACATAAATGTGAAAAAGTAGAAGAACAGAAGCTATGCATATTATTGGCACACAAAGTCCGCCCAAGGTAATTGGAATGTTGAACAACGAAGTAAAGTATAAAATAGAAAAATAAACAGAGTTCGCCATTTTTCAGACTATCGCATATTTAGGGCCTGAAAAAAACTGCTCTAATCAGGGCAAAGCTTTAAATATTCAAACTGTCGTTTAGACTCGATGAAGACGTTTTTTGTCAGAAAACGATCAAATAATTGGAAACAATTCAACCATTTGTTTTTCTTCATTTGTTTTCACATTGTTACCGCCCCTCTCAACACGCTACGCCGAGTCCAAAATGATATATTTTGAGTCTGATAACGCTAGAAAAGGAGTAAATTGGTCACCTCAATTCAATTTGGAATGATATGATTTGCCGCTTACGGTTTTATAGCCCGAAATGAATCGCAGCGCGGAAAGAAAACGAGGCAAAAGCAGTGCGACAAGCAAAAGGCTAAGAATCGGTCCAAGAAAGCACTAAAATGAGGCGGAAATCATAATCAAATCCCGTCTTTTGTTGTCCTAAAAATCTAAGGAAAAAAAAGAGATTTCTGCAACAGTTTGACCATATGGACATGAACTACTCGAACTTCAGATATTTCCACGCTGTTTAAGCGTTTTTGTTGCTCAACGAAAAAAAAACAATCACGAGGTCGAACGAATGCATTGTTATAACTCGAAAAAGAAGAGATGAAAGGCCTAGGGGCATTTTTAACGTCTTGCAGGTCAAACAACAAGTGTGTTTCGGCAGAGGCCAACGATCGAGAAGTCATTCGAGGTAATTTTATCGCGAAAATGAGGTTCCCAGACATTCAGAGAGAACTCTTTAATCGGCCGAGGGCCAGTCGACATGAGACACTGAAATCTGCTCTCTTGCAGGAGAAAGTACATGCTAATGCAATTGCTTTACAAAAACATAGCCATTAGTCTTCAACTATTTACGCAAACTTCGCCAGTTCAGGGCAGTCAGAGTCTCTATTTGATCCAGACACGAATTGCGCTCAGTCGAGGATAAAGAGAGCAAAACTTTGGGACAAGACTCAAAACATTAGAAGACAGCAAACTCCACTACCACGGGGAAGACGACCATGTTACGTCAGTGGAAAGAAAACGTCAGTGTAACATAGAAAGAAATGTCTGACGAAAGGTGTTACATGTCGTTCGAGCAGCAAAAGTTTGCAATTTCATCGGCCAAATTGCCCAAATTAATTCCGAGGAGTGTATTGAGCAAGAAGATTGTATAATTTCAGAGACTCGGACAGTGAATTCGAGTACTTCATTTTGAGTAATTCACAACATTCGACTAATTCGTTTTTCAAAAATTTTGAGTTCATAAACGGAGCGACAGGGAGAACAAAAAGTCTTCGGGGGACATTACCAGCCAGTGATTCCAGCCAGTGATTTTTTTTTCATCGCTACAGTCGACACAAGGATCTGGTTTCAATTGTTGGCCTTAAGACAGCGAAACCCAAATTAGACACATAAATCAGCCTCACTATGTCCAAGTCTCACATGTCCAAAGAGCCAGTTCAAGCGACTTATGTCGATTACAATTACCGTCCATCAAATTGCACGGCATTTTTGTAGTGGACATCAAATCCAATGATTGAATACTCAACAAGGTAAAATTTTTCATATCAGAGAACCATGCCCATGTTGGGCTTGGATTTTTCTCTAACTTGGGAATAAACTTAAACCAAACGAGGCTGGCAGCACAATTAGGCTTCTCAGTTGAAGACACTCCAGACAATTCGGAGAGGAGAAATAACTTAGTCGGAAATTGCGAAAAATATTCAGCAGATTGGGTAGATCCACCAATCATACAGGCGAAATCTGTGGAAAGATCAAAAAGCTGAATCTGGAAACGCACATAGTAAGAACAAATGTACAAGTGATCATTTTTTGGCACCAGTGGTGATTACGGCGAAGAAGGACGGTACTGTAAAATTGGCTATGGACGCGAAGTCAATGAACTCTCGAATCATTAAGAACGAATACCGGATGCCTAACTTGCTTGGGTTATCAGATTCCACCGCTGAAAGCATCACCTCTAACTTTAAATCTCCGGGTAACGATTAGTTCGCGTCTCTAGATCTCAAATACGCGTTCAGTCAATTAACACTTGTTGATTTAGTTAATAGTAATTGTAAATTCACAACAGTTTGCGTCAAAAACACGGAATTTGATTCAAGCCACCCGGGTTGACCTCCATACACCGAAAATGGTTATCATACAATTCCATACATCAAGTGTATGGAAAAATGCTTGTCATACAATTTTCATACAATTTCTAAAAATGGTTCAAAACTGGTATAAACTTATTTCTGTGGATGTTTGATTTTTATAAAACAGTCTGGTAATAAAAACTGAGGTTCTCGTTTTTTTGAAAAAAAAAGCTTATCATACAATTCCCATATATGGGAATTGTATGATTGGCATTTTTTTGAAAATTTGGCCCAAAAAATTTTTTGTTTTTTTTTCAACCGCAAATCGAATTTCGTACGCAAACAAACATTTTTCGATTTTTTTTTTGCATGCAAAATTTAATATTTTGTGTGCATAACGTAGTCCTGGATACGATAAATTTGGCTTTTATTTTCTTTTCACATAAATTTTTTTTTCAAAAACGCTGAAAATTCCTATTTCTTTTGTATGGGTGTTAATGTAAGCCTTGATCAATGTCTGATAACTTGAAAATTCGAAAATTTAAAATGATCATCATTAAAAAATTTCGCCAAAAAATAAAAGTTCGTTACTTTTGTTATATGAATTGTGAAAAAATCCAAATTCAGGTCGTTTGCTATGCATTATAAATGCAAGACCGTCCAACCTTTGGTGTTTTGAGTAACCAAGTCTTTGTCACTCGTGATCGGTTGCAAACACAACCAAAAACTTTTCAGAAACTAAATTTAGAAAGAAATAATCAATTTTTTGGTTTATGGAAAAACACCTATCATACAATTTTCATATATGGAAAAATGTTTATCATAGAGATTTCATACAATGTTCTGTACGTATGGCATTGTATGGAATTGTATGACAAGAAGTTTTTCATAAATGGAAATTGTATGATTAGAAGTTTTGGTCAACCCGGGCATGTTTGCACAACAGTTTGCGTCAAAAACACGGTCTCACAGACATGCCCAATGAGTTCTAGAAGGCTATTGACACAACGTTTTTTTGCTTTCCCAATGATATTCTGATCGTTTTGAGGGTCTCGGAACCACCTCATAAAACCGCGGTGGATTAGGTATTTTGGAGGCTGGAAAAAGAAAGATTTGCATTGACATTCTCGAAGTGAGAATTTACAGTTCCAGAGCTTGCCTGGCTTAGTCTCAATATCAACAACGCAAAATACTGGCCCAAACAACCGAAGATCGAAGCGGTGGTAAACCTGCAGCCGCCAAAAGAATTGAAGCAATTACAGTCTTTTATAGGGGTGCTAAAGCATTAACAGCGGTTTAATCTGATATTGCAGACACACACCCAGCCTTTTGTATTTCACTCAAAAGTGAAATCGAGACCCAATTTCAAGAGTTCAAATTACTTTCAGAAACGTTTGACAGGATGCTCGAAATTATAGCAAACAAAAAACCAAGATGTTTCAATAGGACTTTTCAAGGTCATCAAGGATACAATGTGACGCAAGCCACAAAGGTTTTGGGTTAAGCAAGGGTTTAAAAAACCATGTCAGCAATTTGACTCAAAAAGTAGAACAAAAAATAACAAAACCTATAATTTTTGGTGTTGCCTATAATTTTTGGCCCCTCTGAGGATTGTCTTTACCAAAACCCGCAACCAATGAGAGCATGCGTCGCTCAAAAAAATAGAGCAATATATTAGAATTATTCAGAAACCAATCCTCCCATGGAAGAGAGCGGTCAACTGGTACCAAATTGATTCTGAATTTTGTAGTCAATTAATTTTTATAATTAATTATAAAACAGAAATTGAATGCCAGTCAACTTGCCTTAATTTTTTCAGAGAAGTGGTAATAATATATATTTCAATCTAAGATTTACAAAAGCAGAGAGCGCAAAGAAATTTATTGAACTTCAACTTTGCTAACATGTTGAGTTTAACAACGATTTGCAATTTAAATGCTTGCTATTTACCATTCAAATATCATTCGTTAAATAAATTCATGACTTTTTTACTGCAATGATTTCTGTCTCTAATGAAAATAGATTGATATAAATCTGAACAAGACTTCTTGTACATCAGCTGATGTTGGTGTCTCTCCATCGCGTTTATGATTAGTTTTTTTCGTACCATTTTTTGTCTTCTTTTTATGGAGAGACACCAATTTCGATATCAAAACAACAAAATAAAATACCTTAAGAATTCAATGAAACTCATTTTGCAAAAATCTATGAAGTTTATATGACTAGCATTTTTCCTTAGACTTAAGTGTATGAAATTGTATGAGTTGCATTTTCGGTCTATGGAGGAGGTCGACCCGGGAGGGCGAAGCCCCGAATATTCCGATTGACTTTAAAGGCCAATTAAAAAAGTTCTAATAAGAAACTGATTAACTAAAAAAAGAAAAGTTAATGATTTTTTTGTGTCATTCTAAATAGGCAATATAAAGTACATAGGAATTTATTCAGCGCCTTTTATCCTGATAGTTACACTGAATAACTTGCTTCAGTTTGATCTCAAACTTTCATCATTGTACAAACATGATCACAGATGAAGCGTTTTTCAGCTTAGCTCCTGACAACAATACCTTTCAGATGGTACAAAACTTTCCGTCAAAGCTCTTTAGTTAAAAAACCAAATTGACGAAATAGAAAAGACTAAACATAAAAACTACATGATTCCTTTGAAAATTGGAACAACAAGACTATTTTGTACTATTTTGAGATTTCCATTTCTGGCTGATAGACCCTAAAAATTTTCTAAGGGCGCGAATATATACTATTTTTGATGGGGAACGAATGTCAAAAAAACGCGATTTTTTGGTTTAAATTTTCCAAAAAATGCTTAAAAATGCTAGTTTTGGCCTGTTTTTTCAAATATTTTGCTTGCAAGGGTCTTTTTTCTGCTGTGGGAGAGCTCGGAAAATCAATTTGGTCGATCTACAAAAAAGGTCACAAAATCCCCCATCCCCTTCGAAAATTTAAAATGATCATCATTAAAAAATTTCGCCAAAAAATAAAAGTTCGTTACTTTTGTTATATGAATTGTGAAAAAATCCAAATTCAGGTCATTTGCTATGCATTATAAATGCAAGACCGTCCAACCTTTGGTGTTTTGAGTAACCAAGTCTTTGTCACTCGTGATCGGTTGCAAACACAACCAAAAACTTTTCAGAAACTAAATTTAGAAAGAAATAATCAATTTTTTGGTTTATGGAAAAACACCTATCATACAATTTTCATATATGGAAAAATGTTTATCATAGAGATTTCATACAATGTTCTGTACGTATGGCATTGTATGGAATTGTATGACAAGAAGTTTTTCATAAATGGAAATTGTATGATTAGAAGTTTTGGTCAACCCGGGCATGTTTGCACAACAGTTTGCGTCAAAAACACGGTCTCACAGACATGCCCAATGAGTTCTAGAAGGCTATTGACACAACGTTTTTTTGCTTTCCCAATGATATTCTGATCGTTTTGAGGGTCTCGGAACCACCTCATAAAACCGCGGTGGATTAGGTATTTTGGAGGCTGGAAAAAGAAAGATTTGCATTGACATTCTCGAAGTGAGAATTTACAGTTCCAGAGCTTGCCTGGCTTAGTCTCAATATCAACAACGCAAAATACTGGCCCAAACAACCGAAGATCGAAGCGGTGGTAAACCTGCAGCCGCCAAAAGAATTGAAGCAATTACAGTCTTTTATAGGGGTGCTAAACCATTAACAGCGGTTTAATCTGATATTGCAGACACACACCCAGCCTTTTGTATTTCACTCAAAAGTGAAATCGAGACCCAATTTCAAGAGTTCAAATTACTTTCAGAAACGTTTGACAGGATGCTCGAAATTATAGCAAACAAAAAACCAAGATGTTTCAATAGGACTTTTCAAGGTCATCAAGGATACAATGTGACGCAAGCCACAAAGGTTTTGGGTTAAGCAAGGGTTTAAAAAACCATGTCAGCAATTTGACTCAAAAAGTAGAACAAAAAATAACAAAACCTATAATTTTTGGTGTTGCCTATAATTTTTGGCCCCTCTGAGGATTGTCTTTACCAAAACCCGCAACCAATGAGAGCATGCGTCGCTCAAAAAAATAGAGCAATATATTAGAATTATTCAGAAACCAATCCTCCCATGGAAGAGAGCGGTCAACTGGTACCAAATTGATTCTGAATTTTGTAGTCAATTAATTTTTATAATTAATTATAAAACAGAAATTGAATGCCAGTCAACTTGCCTTAATTTTTCCAGAGAAGTGGTAATAATATATATTTCAATCTAAGATTTACAAAAGCAGAGAGCGCAAAGAAATTTATTGAACTTCAACTTTGCTAACATGTTGAGTTTAACAACGATTTGCAATTTAAATGCTTGCTATTTACCATTCAAATATCATTCGTTAAATAAATTCATGACTTTTTTAATGCAATGATTTCTGTCTCTAATGAAAATAGATTGATATAAATCTGAACAAGACTTCTTGTACATCAGCTGATGTTGGTGTCTCTCCATCGCGTTTATGATTAGTTTTTTTCGTACCATTTTTTGTCTTCTTTTTATGGAGAGACACCAATTTCGATATAAAAACAACAAAATAAAATACCTTAAGAATTCAATGAAACTCATTTTGCAAAAATCTATGAAGTTTATATGACTAGCATTTTTCCTTAGACTTAAGTGTATGAAATTGTATGAGTTGCATTTTCGGTCTATGGAGGAGGTCGACCCGGGAGGGCGAAGCCCCGAATATTCCGATTGACTTTAAAGGCCAATTAAAAAAGTTTTAATAAGAAACTGATTAACTAAAAAAAGAAAAGTTAATGATTTTTTTGTGTCATTCTAAATAGGCAATATAAAGTACATAGGAATTTATTCAGCGCCTTTTATCCTGATAGTTACACTGAATAACTTGCTTCAGTTTGATCTCAAACTTTCATCACTGTACAAACATGATCACAGATGAAGCGTTTTTCAGCTTAGCTCCTGACAACAATACCTTTCAGATGGTACAAAACTTTCCGTCAAAGCTCTTTAGTTAAAAAACCAAATTGACGAAATAGAAAAGACTAAACATAAAAACTACATGATTCCTTTGAAAATTGGAACAACAAGACTATTTTGTACTATTTTGAGATTTCCATTTCTGGCTGATAGACCCTAAAAATTTTCTAAGGGCGCGAATATATACTATTTTTGATGGGGAACGAATGTCAAAAAAACGCGATTTTTTGGTTTAAATTTTCCAAAAAATGCTTAAAAATGCTAGTTTTGGCCTGTTTTTTCAAATATTTTGCTTGCAAGGGTCTTTTTTCTGCTGTGGGAGAGCTCGGAAAATCAATTTGGTCGATCTACAAAAAAGGTCACAAAATCCCCCATCCCCTTCGAGAAAATCCTAGATTGGCCCCTGCGGTATATTGAACTCCGTTCGAAAAAAGCTAGTTAATAAGTCAAGCTTTATCCAAAAAAAACAAACCAAGTTGAAATCTTTTTTTTGATTCTTCGAAAATCGGAACAAACAGCTAAAAACTGTTTCGTGTAACTCTAGGGCTTTCTGTTTTCTGGGTTCTTTAACACTTTTGAAAAATCAAAAAAAAATTTAGTTTGACCTTGTTACTATTTTGCCAAGGTAAAACTTTGATATCAAGAAATTAAACATTTTTCAGCATTTTTTTGGTTTTGTCTATCGTTCAAATAAAAAACTGCCCCTCGGATTGAATATAAATTTTATAATGAGTTTTTTGCGTGCACAAACACTTTGCTTGGAAGTTTTACCAATTAATTTAAGTGCCTAGCTATATCTCAACCTGGGCTTCAAACGATATGAATTGCGCATAGTTTTTTGTGATTCTTTTTTTCAGACAAATTTCAACTTTTTTATTAGGATTGATTGGCAGACCTTATAACATTTGAAAACTTATGCATTTTGCTCAATTTTTTTTTTCAAAACTCACCGGCTTTTTTCCTACAAAATTTATGGGGGCTTAAAATTTGCCAGCTTGATCAATAGGATTATTTAAAAAGATTTTCCTTTTGTTCACGAATAAGCTGCAAAAAAGTCTGGCTCAGCAGATTTAGCTCCAAACCTTTTCAGGCAATATATTTGGTCTTGTCAACGCGTTAATAAATACAAAATTTACCTTTCGTTCCTAACATAGCGGGTGGTCGAAAATTGTATAAAAAGTCAGAAAAAAACTTGGCGCTGTTCTTTTGATACAAAAAGTTCAAAGCCCACAAAGCGCTGTTAAAATACTCAAAATTTTGCTTTGGTACGAACAATCTTTTCGATTTTTAAATGACAGCCGTTGAAGTATATGTTCGAAAATGAGTTCAAAAAACTTCATCGGGAACAGCATGAAAAATCCATCCAAAGTCTTTGTTTTGATTGTTTTGATCCAAATAGAGCCACTAAAGGGATCTACTTAGCATCTGCCCGTTGGTATCTTTTAAAAAAACTGCTCATATCTAATACAAAACATTATTTATTGCTGTCCCAAGAAGAAGGCAGTCTCCCGTCTTTTCTGGCGGTTAAACGTTTTTGAAAGATCCCCCGTTGGTGCTTTTTAACAACATCCATTTGTAGCGGACCTGTAGAATTTCACTTTGTAATAGCAAAGGACACTAATGCTAGGTGTTCTACAATCCCGGAAGGGTTATGTTGGTGGTCAGACTAAATCGGCCGATCAAAGGATTGCGCGATTTCCCGCTTGATCTGTTCTCTTTCCGGCTCTCCTCTTGCGTTTTTAGCTAGTTTAGCACATCGTGGGGCAAAACAAGTAAGCTCTTCTTCAATCGCGAAAATTTTTTTTGTAATTTACAAAGCCCTTAATGAGCTGCCTTTTATTGACTACTTTTATAACAAAGCCCGCGTTACTTTCGTTCAATCGCTTAGTTAACTCACTCGTCTGTTTTCACTTGGCTCAATTCCAAAATAGCCAACTCCATCAGCGCAAATTGCTCACGCAGCTAGCTCAACCCGGTACTAAACTCGGATTTAACCAACTTAACTAATCAACTAACAATTGATCACTCCTACTTTTTTCCAATGTTAACTACCGGAATCTAACCTCGGGTCTCTCCAATTCACTATCTCGCAAAATCAATCACTGAGACAAAAAGGCAGTCACCTTGACATTTCCCCTCCAGCTTTCTGAGATTTTGTTCTTTCTATTTGATAACCCACTTTTTGAATCAATAGCAATTCCTGTTCTCTAACTAACTGAATACCAACTATCAACCAAATTCGCAAGAAGTGTGTAAGCTAAGGATAAGCTTCCCGTAATACTTTTGCCATGTTTGTCTATTTGAGTTTCTACTTGTAGGGATGGTTATGATCATCCCTACAAGTCCTGACAATTATCTGTTACCTCCTCCGCAAGAACCTAACTGAATTCTACGGTGACGACCAGGGGCAGATCTAGGATTTTCTCGAGGGGGAAGCGGATTTTAAAAAAAGTTTGGAAAATTTTATCGGATTTTGTTTTCTTTTTGAAGTCGAGCAAATAAATTTTTGAGCTCTCCTGAAGCACTAAAAAATACCTGTTTTCGACAAAACTTTTGCGCCGCAGGCGAAACTTTGAAGAATCAGGCAAAAAAGCGTTTTTAAACTTAGTAAAAAAAAACATTTTTTTTTGGCGCGCGCTCTTCCCTCAAATTAGCATATATTGGTGCCGAAGGCGTCCTTAAAAAATTTTTAGAGTCCGTCACCAAAACTGAATATCTCGAATTAGTGCAAAGGGGGGACCTTTCGGGTCGGCAGGGGGCCAAATCCCTGAAAAGCGGCGTCCGCCCCCCGCTCCCACCCAAATCCGCCCCTGGTCTGAAGGCAATTAAGCGCCTCTAACTGCATCAACTTCGCGAGGCTGACAACAAAGCTGTTGTTCTTTAGATACAATGAGCAAAAAATTAGCGTGAGTAAATTCAAGTAACTTAGAAGACCCATTTCCCATGCCAAGCTCCTTTTACTGCCATTTCTCTCTGGGACCACTTTTCTTTACTCTGATAGATTTTCAATTTATAGCTAATTTGCCAAGCTAAGCTGAAGCCAAGTCCACTTAGTTTAGTTCTACTACTTCAATGTTACAAAATAAAATCTTTATCCTATCCAGCTTTCGCTTCAATTCCCAACAGATAAGTTTCCTCCAGTTAAAACAAGGGTGACAGATCCTCATTTCCAAAGGTTTGAGGCTGGGGAAAACGAATCTTGATTTTTTCTAATAAGCTTAGGTCCTAAACGCCCAATGATCATTCAAAAGTCACCATGGGGTCACTCGTGGTCAATATTTTTCATTTGGATTCAGATTCCCAAGGGGGTCCTACCTACAGCGTTCCATTCATATCCGTTTGATATTTCCCAAGTTATCATATTTCTAATTTCAATTATCACTATTCACTGGAAAAAGCTATTAACACCGGAAGGAGTCGTCGGAGAAAATCGGTCAGCAGAGGTATTTGTTTGATGCTGGGTTTTATAGTCTAATGCCGCCATAAGATCAATTACCTCCCACCCAAATCCGCCCCTGGTCTGAAGGCAATTAAGCGCCTCTAACTGCATCAACTTCGCGAGGCTGACAAAAAAGCTGTTGTTCTTTAGATACAATGAGCAAAAAATTAGCATAAGTAAATTCAAGTAATTTAGGAGACCCATTTCCCATGCCTTGCTCATTTTTCTGCTATTTTTCTCTGGGAATACTTTTCTTTGCTCTGATTGAGTTTCTGTTGATGGCTAATTTGCCAAGCTAAGCTGAAGCCAAGTTTTTCCAAGTCCACTTAGTTTAGTTCTACTACTTCAGTGTTACAAAATAAAATCTATATCCTATTCAGCTTTCGCTTCAATTCCCAACAGATAAGTTTCCTCCAGTTAATACAAGGGTGACAGATCCTCATTTCCAAAGGTTTGAGGCTGCGGAAAAACTATCCTGAATTTTTCTAATAAACTTAGGTCCTAAACGCCCAAAGATCATTCAAACGTCACCACGGGGTCAACCGGGTCAATTTTTTTATTTGGATTCAGATTCCCAAGGAGATCCTACCTACAACGTTTTTAGTGGACCTGTAGAATTTCACTTTGTAAAAGCAGAGGACACTAATGACAGGTGTTCTGCAATCCCGAAAGGGTTATGTTGGTGGTCAGACTAAATCGGCCGATCAAAGGACTGCGCAATTTCCTGCTTGATCTGTGCTCTTTTCGGCTCTCCTCTTTCGTTTTTAGCTAGTTTAGCACATCGTGGGTCAAAACCAGTTATTTTTTCTTCACTCGCGAAAAAAATGATGGTAGTTTACAGAGCCCTTTATGAGCTAACTACTATTGACTACTTTTATAACAAAGCCCGCGTTACTTTCGTTCAATCGCTTAGTTAACTCACTCGTCTGTTTTCACTTGGCTCAATTCCAAAATAGCCAACTCCATCAGCGCAAATTGCTCACGCAGCTAGCTCAACCCGGTACTAAACTCGGATTTAACCAACTTAACTAATCAACTAACAATTGATCACTCCTACTTTTTTCCAATGTTAACTACCGGAATCTAACCTCGGGTCTCTACAATTCACTATCTCGCAAAATCAATCACTGAGACAAAAAGGCAGTCACCTTGACATTTCCCCTCCAGCTTTCTGAGATTTTGTTCTTTCTATTTGATAACCCACTTTTTGAATCAATAGCAATTCCTGTTCTCTAACTAACTGAATACCAACTATCAACCAAATTCGCAAGAAGTGTGTAAGCTAAGGATAAGCTTCCCGTAATACTTTTGCCATGTTTGTCTATTTGAGTTTCTACTTGTAGGGATGGTTATGATCATCCCTACAAGTCCTGACAATTATCTGTTACCTCCTCCGCAAGAACCTAACTGAATTCTACGGTGACGACCAGGGGCAGATCTAGGATTTTCTCGAGGGGGAAGCGGATTTTAAAAAAAGTTTGGAAAATTTTATCGGATTTTGTTTTCTTTTTGAAGTCGAGCAAATAAATTTTTGAGCTCTCCTGAAGCACTAAAAAATACCTGTTTTCGACAAAACTTTTGCGCCGCAGGCGAAACTTTGAAGAATCAGGCAAAAAAGCGTTTTTAAACTTAGTAAAAAAAAACATTTTTTTTTGGCGCGCGCTCTTCCCTCAAATTAGCATATATTGGTGCCGAAGGCGTCCTTAAAAAATTTTTAGAGTCCGTCACCAAAACTGAATATCTCGAATTAGTGCAAAGGGGGGACCTTTCGGGTCGGCAGGGGGCCAAATCCCTGAAAAGCGGCGTTCGCCCCCCGCTCCCACCCAAATCCGCCCCTGGTCTGAAGGCAATTAAGCGCCTCTAACTGCATCAACTTCGCGAGGCTGACAACAAAGCTGTTGTTCTTTAGATACAATGAGCAAAAAATTAGCGTGAGTAAATTCAAGTAACTTAGAAGACCCATTTCCCATGCCAAGCTCCTTTTACTGCCATTTCTCTCTGGGACCACTTTTCTTTACTCTGATAGATTTTCAATTTATAGCTAATTTGCCAAGCTAAGCTGAAGCCAAGTCCACTTAGTTTAGTTCTACTACTTCAATGTTACAAAATAAAATCTTTATCCTATCCAGCTTTCGCTTCAATTCCCAACAGATAAGTTTCCTCCAGTTAAAACAAGGGTGACAGATCCTCATTTCCAAAGGTTTGAGGCTGGGGAAAACGAATCTTGATTTTTTCTAATAAGCTTAGGTCCTAAACGCCCAATGATCATTCAAAAGTCACCATGGGGTCACTCGTGGTCAATATTTTTCATTTGGATTCAGATTCCCAAGGGGGTCCTACCTACAGCGTTCCATTCATATCCGTTTGATATTTCCCAAGTTATCATATTTCTAATTTCAATTATCACTATTCACTGGAAAAAGCTATTAACACCGGAAGGAGTCGTCGGAGAAAATCGGTCAGCAGAGGTATTTGTTTGATGCTGGGTTTTATAGTCTAATGCCGCCATAAGATCAATATGCCCTCGCTCCTTATTCTGTTTAAGTTGCCTATTTACGATCTAAGATTTTTTCCCAAGGGCTTATAACTTCCGGTCTAACCCTAGTTTTTGGTCAACCCCTTCTCTCTACCCCGAATACGACCAAAAAGTAAATAACTGATTGAAACGCTTTCTTTCCAATGGTTAGTTCGGAATGGTTGTGCTAAATAAGCAACCGGTTACCCTAAATTGTTCAGATGTCGTATATAAAACTTATTCAAAACTAAACTTTCTAGAATCAAAACAAGTTCCGAAATCAATGAATGACGAAGCAGCCGAGAGCCAACAAACAACTTCCCCTCGACAGGGATTTACAAAGCAACAATCGCACGTTCGATTTCTATTGGATGACGAAGTGGAACAGAAGGCGAGGAGAAACGAAGAGGTTCAGGAACAGAAAAAAGCTCCAGAACACAGCCAAGTTAGTCAGAATTGAGACCAGTTTTTCAAACTTAATTGACCTCTCAGTCAGTGAAAGATACATTTCGAAACAAATAATCGATGTTTTATTTTACACCCACTAGCAAAAACATTGGTTTTCAGATAAATAATGATTAAGACGATGTAATCGGCGAGTAAGACTAAAATACGAGCTGTTCGGTTTTTCACGGAAAATCATTGTTGTGCTCCTTGTTAACAAGTAGACCAGTCCTAAATTTTTCTAAAAGCGACTTCGGTATGACTTCAAAGTAAACTTCAGCAGACATTATCGGTGATTTTGATGCCCTATACGTTCAAAAAATGGTGCGTATCAAGTTGATTAGTATTTTGTTCTTCCAAAAACTCTGCGATTTTAGGCACCTCAAAGAAAACGCGTAGGGGGTCAAATGTGATTATATTTTCAAGCTCTAATGGTTTTGATTGGGGTTAATAGGTCTTTTATCGTAAAATTAATTGGGAAAAAATTTCTCAGGGTCGAGAGTTAGTTCATTTTACTGGCAAATTTTCATAAAATAAGACTGGTTGAAATGCTTACCTGGCGAATTTCTTATGCAATTGTTTCTACGTAAGCTTATATCTATATTCGCCTCACTTTTGCAGTTCAACATAAGTTCCTCCCCCTAACACTACCTGAACGCAAAACAGAAAACGTCAGATTACTTTTTATATTTGAAATCGCTCCACTTGGATTACAGTGGTCGGGACATTCTGTGCTAGTCGCAGAGTTACAGGCTATCCTTGCTAAAATTTTGGTAAGTAAACAAGTGGTTAACGGCATCAAAATGAGCTGTTTGTAGTAGATCGAAAAAGTTATTGCAAAGACTTTAATTAATTAAACGATATTAGGAAACTTTCAACAAAAGTCGAATTGATTTAGGAGTCTTTGACCAATGAGCAGCCTACGTTTTCGAATGAGGACGAAAAATCCGATATCGATTCAATTGAGGGGTACTCAAATAGAGATCAGAATATGGGCTTGAACCAAACTTCTCAACCGACCATCACCTCACGAATTGAATCAGGAGCATCGCTACCCGTGGAAGTGTACGATGTGAAAAAACTTTAAAGACAACGAACAAAGTCTGAAAGTCACTGTTTGAATGAGTTGTATAAACATGCCTGGAATTGAACGTCGCCTGAACAAGCTCTACGGAATCATTTCTTTAGAAAATGAAGAGTTTTTACTCGCAATTAGTTTCTCTTTTGTTTTGATGATTTTAAGATTAATTACTTATTAGGTCAATTTTTCACAGATAAAAGATTATTCGCTAATTTTCAAATGAGTAGTTGTCAATACGGAGATTACAAAATAAAAATTATCGTTTTTTGATGAATTTGCAGACCATTAATTTTGACTCTACAATCAAACAATCGACTATAGCTCGAGTTTGAAAATCATATGTTAATGAGAGAAATGAGTTCATTTTGGAAAAAAAACATGATCGTTGTCAATGAATTGAATGGTATAAATATTTTGTATAAATCGTAGAGCAGAAACTTCATGAGTAAGAAATTTCAATTTGAAGCAAAAACTTCGTAAATGTTTCAAGGCTATTGAAATGAAAGAAAAAATTACAATACTTTTTGTTTTACCATTTGGCGAAGCAGATGACTTATTGGAGTTCTTTTTTGATTCATGGTTGAGCAAAATGACCTTAAATTCTTTTTTTTTTACAGAGTTTTTTCCTAGCTAAAAAACTTCTGTTTCAATTTTTTTGAAATGTTCCTTTTTAGTACCTCAAATGAATCAGAGTAACGGGAGGATTTCTTCCACAAAAATAATGATGTTTCGTTTCCATAGGAAGGAAAAAGACCATTTTGTAACATCTGTACCAGCTGTATAAAGAACTTTTCAATTTTCAATTTTAAGCTGATCAGTATCTACATTCACATATAAAACATCATTTTTCGGGGGGAAAACCTAACGTTACTTTCACTCATTTGATGTACTAGAAAAGAGTAAACCGTAATTTTTTGCGAAAATTTCAGTAAGAATGCAGTTCGAGGTCACTTTGCTCACACACGAATAAAAAAAACTCCAATAAGGCATCCGCTTCAACCTGATACAAAAAGCATTGTCGTTAATGCTATCACTTTCTAAAATTTCTATCTTTTACATGACTTTCAAAGCACTTGAGCATTTGTGCAAATTTTCAGAGAGTATCTTTTTGATATTAGAGTTTCACGACACGGTTTCTTGACAAAATGTCTTATACTTCCGTATCGCACGCAAAGTATTCCACTTAAAATAACCCAGCAGACAGAATAGCATCGGAGGGAATAGCTCAGGCAAATTGACATATCCCATATGAGGAACCAAAACACTTAAATAATCGCAATAGGTTAATCGAAAAATCAGAACCAAGATGCTTCATTTGAGCAAACTGATCCAAGCAATGCTATTTTTTGAAAACCGATGTGAAATCAAATTCAGTTGGAAGCCTGAAAATTTCAACGCATAATTTTGGTCCACTAATTTTGAACTATCAAAGCAAAAAGATATGATTGTCCAATTTCACATGGTGTTATGCTTATAGAATGTGACTCTATGAAATTTTCCCTCTAATTCCAAACCCCCTATACTGGGCAAACGGTATGGGGCGATTGACGGAAAAGTCAAAAGTTTTGTAGCTTTGGCTTTTATCACCTCTGAACAAATGGCTCCTCTACACTGGCTACTTTTGAAAGTTCAGCTTTGTTATTTCTGAAAATTATTTGAAAAGCTTCAAAAAGCCAACAATTTAAGAAAACTACAGCAAAAAACTGATAAATTCAAATCAAGGAGGGTGTCAAAGGAACCAGAGCTTGAACATAACATACTACATTTGAGTTTTTGTAGGACTAGTTGTAGATATAATCCGGACTTTTCTTTATATACCCGTTAATTTTACGGGTTCGGTTAGTGGTTGTAGTAATGACTTCAGAGAGCTTGGGGGCACAAAAGATCACGCTGTTGTTGACAAATTGTTTCTCCTCTTTTGAAAACGTTTTAAAAATATGCTGCGAGTTCGTAAAACTTGTTGAGGGTATCAGTTGGAATGTCAAACTAATCAACAGATCCGCAATTTTTGCCGACGATTAGAAAAAACTAAGACTCGACATCTGAGACAGGAAAGATACTATGATTGAGATCGTGTCTGAGGCTCAGGCACGCTTTGCGTAGCACTCCTAGACCTTTTTGTCTGAGAAATTTTGCTCTGGATACATTTGCATAAATAAAAAATGTTACCTTCGTTTTCAGTTTTAAACATGGACAAAAAATCAAAGCGGTTTGTTCAAAGTCAATGAGAATTTTTTGACTACGACGTCTGCGATAAGGCTAATCAGGGCCTCAAGAAAACCTGTTGCAGGTTAGATTTTTTTGTTGCTGCAAAACGTAAACGCAGGGCTGTTAAAAAGCGACAAAATGGACATGTATTGTGTAACTTTGTAAAAATTGAAATGGGAATATCTTAAAAACTCTGGCCCAAAGCCAAAATATGGTAAGGATGCAGTGAGCATTTGTATATTCCATGTCCTCGAGAGAGATAAATTTCTTGTTGTCCTCTTTTCCGCTATCAAATAGACTAAAAGGCAAAATCTCATGAGGAACTTCGAGTAAAGTTCTGTCGATGAATTCACTTCGGGTGGTTTTGCCGTTTTATTGCTTTCGCGGGTTCTTTTCAAGGCGACGCATTAAAGAAGTACAAGCTAAATCGCAGGATTTTTGTTCACTGTCTTGAGG